>NC_051188.1:99057180-99363013 GCF_015220075.1 Falco rusticolus | reverse complement strand
AGTTCTCAAAAAAAACCCCAAATGTTCAAAAGTTTCAGTGAGAATACATAACAGGAACATTACTAAAGAAAAGGAAATTAAAAATTTTGATTTTATAAGAACAACATTATTTTTTTGTTTGTTTATTCATTATAACACCATGCTAAATCCTTCTATGTCAAGCCCAGTGTAGCAGTCTGTTGGTTTTTGCATGTCAGAAAGCAATACCATCTACTTTAACCCTTGTACAACCCAATGTCAGGAAGGACCTGAACCCCACCAATATCTAAATAATGTACCACCAAGGTTCCTGGAGTCCAGTGATTCCTACAGGAGCTCACAGATGGCTTGCTTTAGGTATCTAGTGGTGGAATTCAGCCAACTCTGTGTTGACATCTATGTCTCATCCCATCACTCTTGGTACCCTTCACAGTCAGTGAAAAGAAGCAAGTGTTGGTCTTCAGATTTGATTCATCTCAACTTAAAATAAATGCTTAAAATACACTAGATGAAGCAAATCCTTGAACTGTCTATTGCTCTCCGTGGGGAATCAAGGGTGACTAGATTTGCTAATACATCTACATTTAGATAACTGAAATTGAGCTCAGTGACCTTCTCTGATGCTTTGTTGCAATTCTGGCATGACTGCAGCTACATCTATACTGTACTTTATTATCTATAGGGTTTGATCTGGTAGATACAAACATTGAAGTCTTCTGCACTGAGTTCAGTTCAGTATGAAATGTGACAGAGCAGTTACTTTAGTTTGTAGGGAACTGCCCTACTCATTTTTGTCACTTTTGCATCTTTTATTAAAGCAAGAACTGAAGGAGCCAGGGAAAAGTTTGGAATGAATGGGAAGTCATTTTCACCATGAATGGAAGTGCATAGCTATAGTGACTTTAGCACATATTTTTTTTGTATATCTCACTTAACTCTGTATGGTAAAAGACAGATAGTGGTAGCAAAATGTCATCAAAATATTTGTCTAAAACTTCTGTTCTTACTACATAGAAGAACAAGACTGGTTGAATCTGAAAATACAAATGGAATTCAAATTCGGTATTATGTTTCCACACTTCAAGCAAGTACTGTTTCCTTATAGGATTCTGTGATTGAAGTCAAGGGTGAAAACAAACCCCCAAATTCCATGATGTCCTCCTTCCACTCTTTGACAAGATTTGTGTTATCAAGACTGATCTCTTTGCAAGCAGCAATTGTGCTAAGTAATTTCATTATAGAGGTGCAGATACAGAGAGCTGGGATTAAGAAGGCATTTAACACTAAAGGATCTGCTTGGTTGACAAAATTAACAGCACTCTGTCAAGTCAGCAGTACCAACTGAGTACATTACTAAGTAAAAGGTTTTCAACTTCTGTTTTCCAGAAGCCACACATTTTACTAAATGCTATTTACACAGGCAAGAGGAAATCTACAGTTTTTATTTGACTGTGATTAATTTATTATTGTTGTGAGGTATCATACTGCTCTTGGGAACAAAATATAATTTCCAAATTTAAAGTAAATCACGTATGTCTAGTGAAAGGATATTTCACCTACTGACCCTGCAGTGGCACCAGCACACATGCAACTATGTGTTCCTCTTGCAAAGTGTACAGCTGAAAACTAACACATCAAAAAGAAATTAAAAATAAACATTATTAATTTTCTGCTCAGTGAGCTTCTTCATCTCCCTAACTGTTGTTCAGCCTGGTAAATGTCACTGTGAGCACAGTATCTGTGTGGAAAGAAGAAAAACAGTGTGACATAAAGCTGAAGGCAGGAAAATGCACAGGTTAGCAGCAACATGGTTACATGTTCGTCATAAAGCTGTGACCTGAGCTAGACGCCTATTCTGCTGTTTTTCATGGTATTCTACAAACACAGAGAAGTGAATTTTGAAGCACGTGTAATTTGCTACATTACACTAGCAACATTGCTATGTTAAAGTCACTTTTCTATCAAGCTTTACCAAGTACGAACTGTTCTAGCTGTGAGCCATCTGAGGAACTAGCAATGTGCTGGCTTCTCAGTAGGTCTAGCTGGTGTCTTACAGCAGCTTGGACTTTAAGTGACAGCCCCAGGTCTCCAGATGCAACAATGGAAGTGTGGGTCTTAAGGACATGGCAAGGAGAGGAAGTTTTGAAAAGTTTGTTAAATTTTGGTTACAGAGGACAGGAGGGTGTGAAACTGCATTAGAAGGCTAGGTTTCTTCAGGCTTAAAGCCCAGGCAGGGTACAAGTCATTATCAGTTAGTCATGCTTCGTTAGACCCAACTGTATTCACATAACCCTGTAATATGGCACTGGTTTTGCTAGCAGCAGGCCATAAGCTTCATAGTGAGTTTGCAAGGTCTCAGTGTCACCGAAATGCGGGAATAAAACTCCTTAACACCAATGTAGAACTAAGCAGCCAGCATTATTTATTGTGGTGCCAGCTGCACGGGGGATCACTCCACCTACCATGCATGCCAAACTATTTTGTGCATCCCATTTTGTGATACACAGCTATACATATTGATTACATTTCTCAGAATTATTTGCATATGTATGAGTTTTCCCGGGACCTTCATTAATATTATAATGCCCTTTTACTCCTGTGTAGTTATGCCTGTATGTGGTTGTCTTAGTGGTCTGGTGGTCGTTACTTCCTCTTCACTCCCCTTCATCCCGTTGTTTGCCCCATGACCCCCTAAGTTCTTGCACAGACCCCTTACTTGGCACTCCTTCACAAACCCCAGAACCAGCTTGGCCTTGTTCGTCTGCTGCAGACCCTCTCTTATTGACTTCTTGGATTAGAAGGCATTGACAACTTGAGATGGTGGGAACTGCATGACAACTTGACATGTTGACAACTTGAGAGGGTGGGTCAGCTTGACCTAAACTTTGTGCACATTCTTATCTAACTAAATCAGAATTCAGTAACTGAGGAGTTTCGGCAACATCAATAGTGAGGGTTAGGTGTAACAGCAATCTTTCTAAATTCTCTGGCTAATTTGGTTTACTTTCATTTAACTTTGTATGATACCACCACGGTTTTACAATTCTAACATCACAAAGTAGTATGGAGAAATGCAGGCCTGGTACAGTAACAGAAGGCTTGAGAAATAAGAATTTGCTGTAAGACTCCCACACCACAGTTACCTAAACGAAGCCACTGACTTCAGGGCTCAGGGAAATAGGCAAAAGGAGAGCATAATATCAGGAAAAGGGGTAGAATTTAAAAATGTATGTTCAATAACTTTAATTATGTTGTTATTACTAAAATTCATAATGTATTCTTTCACTTTCTGCAATAATTACAACTGGACTAGTAATGATTCTTGGATTAGACTGTTAAAATGCCAATTAATCTAATATTGACTTTATAGATAAGATATGTTTCCTTTTTCCTCCTAAACAAATTTATTTTTTGCTAGTTGCATATGAATCCAAAGGTTCCATGGAGGAATTGAATAATTCTCCAAAGCTGGATTAGAATGGTGGACTGCGAGTGAGGCAGTTTGAAGAATGAAAAGCAAAGCACCATGTTGAAGAGAATCTAAGTAAAAAGCTCACACAGTGAACATTATTCACAGTGTGAGGGGGATGATAGCGAACTTTTATTACAAAAACCAGTTTTGTGATTGTGTACATAGTAGCCTTACCATAATGCTCTACTCTAGGATGCTGAATTCAGTGTTCATAGACAGCCACTGTTATTGACACATCCTAACATCTCATGCCTTGTCTTTACATGCATAACATTATTTTTTTAAACATGGATATTTTCCATATAACATATAACCATGGTATAAAAAACAAAAATATTTTATTACCTGAATATAGGTTATTTAGTGGACCATTTAGTCTAAAACTATCAATATAAGAATCAATAAATTCTGTAATAATTTTCCAATATATTGAACATTCATCTGTTATATGGCTATTCCTTCATGAGTTTCCAGGTAATGTTTCTATTTTGATCTGTAGAACACAAAATGGAGACTTTGATGTCTGTGCCATGTGCCAGGTGCATAACCATGTGTCAGTGCAGACAGGACAAATGTTATCACTTCCTTCTTCCAGGACTTCAGAAGTGAACCCCAGTAGAACATTCTGTGGTCATGTGAAAACACTTACAGTCCTGATCGTGCTGGCTTTAAATAATTACCTGTAGGGTAGTCTGCATCTAAATGCTCTTCAACCAAGCTAGGTAATGGAGTTTAATCTGGGGAGATTAGGTGGGAAGCAATTGCTTTAGAGACTAGGTATGTACTCTTCCAGTCCCATGGATCAGCAAATTAAAATAACAGAAGAGCTACTACAAAGAAGTAAAAAGGACAGAATGGGAGAAACAGATGTGGAAAGTCATTCTTTCATTTGCCTTTTAGAGTTGTGACCAAAGAACTGAAGATAGAGAGAATAATTTCCAGGACACCTTGTGATTTTAACTAGCTAAAAAAATGTTGTCACAAGAAATCACAGTGCTTTATGTTAATTTTCCCTAGATTTCCAGAAAGAACTCAAACCAACGTGCTTAGTAACTTTTCAGTAGCAACCATTAAACACTGAACCAGTCTATTTTTCTGCAGAATAAAGATGGTAAAATCAATTGTAGTTGTATTATTCACTTGTGAATAGATCAATTTCTTTACGCTCAGCCTTTATTGGAACATGTGTTCCTCTCTGGTATTGTTAAGGCATATTGAACCAAGATGGGAAAAAAGAAAGGAAAAAAACCCAAACCCCAACCAACCAAAAAATCCCCAAAAACAAACTAAAAAACTCCGCAGCTGTTCAGGGCCTTGACCCTTTATTATATCTAAGAAATTATCCCAGTTGTTCAAATGCATACATAGGGTATGCCTTAAGCCTTTTGGGTTGTTGGTTGGTTTTATAACTTTTTTTATTGTCACTGCTCAATTGTTCTACCTGATTTGAATGTATGTTAAAGCCTTGAGCTCAGAGAAGGCTAGACTGAATTTTAATATTCACTGAGGAAAGGGACAGTTTCTAGATAGTCTGCTACAGAAGCAGTCAAAAAAGTCAGTGAAAATTCATGAAATCTTACACATCTCCCTGTTTTGTCAGAATACATTCATTTTCATAAAGCATCTATATGTTCTTGAACTCAAGGGAATATGTTTCAGATTTTTCCTCCTCCACAATTATATTTCCCTTGCTCCTATCTACTTATTTCTAGAGAGTCTCTGTTTGTCCATGTCAGAGGAATTACCACCTCAGTGTCTGTTGGGAGAACACTTGAGAACTGTCTGTCTAAACCTAAGAGACTCTGAATGTAAAAATACTTGTCTGCTAGGTCTGTGAATGGGCTTTCTCAAGGCCATATGTCACGTCTGCAGAAGCTAATTTAAAGATTAAAGGATGATAAGACAAATAAAAGTTTGGGTGCAAAATGAACAGACTTTTTCATGTATTCCATTATGTTTTCAACATTTTGTTCTTTTGTGCTTTTCTAGAGACTTTTAACTTATACTCCTGATGCCATTTGCTCCAATATTTATTTTAGAATAATATTTCAACAATCGTCTTTTTAAAGGCTTTGAAGCATCAGCTGAAAATCTAAACATTCAGAAAGTAACCCTGTCAAAATAATTTTCATTCTTTATATTAATTATTTTAGTTAACTCATTCTTTTCTAGCTAATGTCAATATTTTTGATGACTCATTTCTGCTAGTTGTGCAGTCAACTGTCAGTACTGCATTCCTCTCTGTCTTTAGTTAATTTGTTCAATCATTGTATCATTTTCACATGCATGATACAAGTATTTTTTGTTTCTTGAATATAGTCTTTATTAAACTGCCAGATTCATCTATTTTCAGTCTTGATTTAGAGGTTCCACGATATATGACAAATAAATTTCAATACAATAAAATCTACTGTGAGACACAGATCACTTTTCATAGTTAAATTGCACAAGTGTCTGTGTTTTCCTTAAAGAATCTGGACATATTTGTAGTTGTTTTGCACTCATGACTAGAGTATCCCTTTCAGATGATAAAAGATTATAAATTCAGTAACAACAAGCAAAACTACTTCTGTACATAGACTTCCCATTTTTTCCTACAAACAAAAATTCATTCAAGTTCAAGACTTGGGGGACTTAATTAGTCATAGGGCAGGAAAAAATAACTGGTTAATGCAAAGATTACTATTTATAAGAGATTACAAAGGAGTTAGGATATACTGTGTTCCTGTTATATGCTAATTAGCTTGAAATTATGATAATGGAAACTTTAATTAAAATGGCAATTTTAAGTGCCTGCTACAAAGTGTCATAGAACAGCTTCTGGGCTAGTCATTCATTAAGGGAAAGACAGTATGTTCTCAAGGAAAGAGAGTAGAAACTGTGTTTAACCCTTTATTTAGCAAAAATCTCCTTATGATATTGGTTACAATTGTTAATAATATTGGTTATGACCCTTAAAAATATTGTATTGAGTTTATGTAGCAAGGGAGCACTGCAAGGGTGGCCTCTGTGAGAAGAGATCAGGGACTGCTTCCATGTCAGAAAAAGTCCCAATTGGCGCCAAAACAGACCTGCTGTTGGTCAAAGGTCAGTCCATCAGCGATGCTGGTGGCATCTCACTGAAAAAACATTTAAGAAATTGTGAAAAACACTGCACAGCAGCTATGAGACAGAAGTGAGAAAATATGAGAGAAATATCCCTGCAGACACCAAGGTCAGAGAAGAAGGAGCAGAAGGAGGTCCTCCATTGCAATGGAACAGAGAATCCCCTGCAGCCCATGGAGAAGACCACAGTGAAATATTATCCTTACAGCCCATGAACTACCAGGTCAGAGCAGATTTCTACCCTGCAGCCCATGCAAGATCCCACAACAGAGCAGATGAATGTGACGTGCGGAATTAGACTCTATAACTCGAGAGTTATAAAGTAGGTATGTTTATTGCGCGCAGATGCACGGGGGATCGCTCCTCCACAAGCGTGCATACCCGAAGTGACGAACCATCTCACATTTATACAATGAACAAATGAATATTCAATTAACGCCTATACATATTCGTTACCTAAACCCCGCTTCGTCCGTTTCCTGGAATGTGGTGGTCTTGCAGGTTTGTAGGTGATTCATGTTCTTGTGACCATCCGATCTTCTTCAGGTGATTCATGTCCTTGTGACCACCCGATCTTCTTCAGGTGATTGTGACCACCCAATCTTTTCCAGCAAGGAGACTTAGCACTCCCTCCCTCTAGATAGCATTTGAATGTCTCTCATCTTTTCTTATTCTCTTTTAAATAGCCCCTTTGTTAGAGGAAGAAGGGCAGGCGTCTCCCCTTTGTTAGAGGAAGAGGGGCAGGCGTCTCCCCGTCTCCCCTTTGTTAGAGGAAGAGGGGCAGGCGTCTCCTCAAAACTGTGGTTGTCACCGCACCCATGACTAGTCACCATACCCACATTCCTTAAGCAGACACATACAATCACAATCCATGTCCATTATCCCCATTTCACATTATTTCTCCATATCAAATGTGCCCTGAAGAAAGCTGCAGCCCACAGAGACCCAGCACTGAAGCAGGGCCATGGCAGAAACTGAAACCTGTAGAAAGAAGCACATGCAGGGGTAAGTTTTCTGTCAGGAAATATGGCCCATGGGTGATCCACACTGGAGCAGTCTGTTCCTGAGGGACTTTTCCCCAAGGAAAGGTCTCACACTGGATTGGTTCTTTAGGAACCGCAGACTATGGGAAAGATCCACATTAGAGCAGTTCACAAAAGACTGTATCCTTTGGAAGGGACCACATGCTGGAGCAGGGGAAGAGTGTAAAGAGTAAGAAGCAGCAGAAGTGAAGTGTTATGAACTGTCTGCAACCCCAATAATATTTGGGAATATTATTTGCTCAAGTAAAGGCATTTCTCACAAAATACTGCTTTCGAAGAGCGTAATTATCCTTACCTTTGTGTTCAAACTTTCATCTCATCATTGAATTTTTATAGAATTTCTTTTAAACAGTAATTTGAAATTAATATTTAATGTTGGCCTTAAGCAGATAATTGCAATACTGGAAACTTAGATATGAAAATACAAGGAATTTCAATTTTAATCTTAATAAGAACAAGGTCTCCAGCAAGATTACATTCCATCTGTTATAAATGAGAATGATACTTGAAGTTATACAGGAGAGGGTATAGCTAATTAGAACAATAGTGAAGTGTATTGCAGTTCTCAGGACAGATTTGTTACCTTCTGGTTGAATTCGTACATGATTTTGTGAAGTAGAGAGTGAATATTGGTGAATTTAGTCCATATGTCATGATGAGCAGATTTTCACAGCTGGGCCCTGGCTGAGAAATTGTAAAGTATCACTTTAATGGAGAGACATGAGCACACCTGAAAGGTGTTAATGACATCTGCAAGGGTCATATACCTGCATATTTTCCACATCTTCTTTGCTAATAAAATGTTGCAAATAATCTACTTTTATAAGATGCAGAAAATGTTTGAACCTTCTAGAAACATCCACCATTCATGAGCTCTTGGATATTCTGACTCCAGATTCTGAGTCAGTCATCGAATTACAGGAAGTTTACATAACAGAGTTGAAGGCATGCACTGAATCTAGAAAATCTAAGGGTCCCTGTTTTATCACACTTTGCAACAAAAAGAGCTATTGACAAGCACTGAATAGTGGAATTTCAGCACTTTTTAAATGGACTTGAGCTAACACATTCCTTTCTGGTCCTTGCAGCTCTGTTTTTGGAGGTTTTAGGGGGTTGTTTTGTTCTTTTTTGGGGTTGTTTTTGTAATTTATTTTTTTTTTTTTTCTTCTTAGTAGCTGATGCAGTGCTGTGTTTGGGATTTGGTGTGAGAACAATGTTGATAGCACACTGATGACTTTAGTTGTTGCTCGATGATGTTTATACTAAGTCAAGGACTTTTCAGTTCCTCAGGTCCTGCCAGCCGGAGGGCTGGAGGGGCAAGTGAAATTGGGAGGGGACACAGCCAGGGCAGCTGACCTGAACTAGCCAAAAGGATATTCCATGGCATGGGGCGTCATGCTGAGTGTATAAGCTGGGGGAAGAAGAAGGAAGGGGTTGGGGGGAACATTCAGAGTGATGGTTTGTCTTCCCAAGTCACTGTTATGAGTGATGGAGCCCAGCTTTCCTGGAGATGGCTGAACACCTGCCTGCCCATGGGAAGTGGTGAATGAATTCCTTGCTCTGCTTTGCTTGTGTGTGTGGCTTTTGCTTTACCTATTAAACTGTCTTTATCCCAACCCACAAATTTTCTTACTTTTACTCTTCCAATTCTCTCCCTCATCCCACCACGGGGGGGTGGGGGGGGGTGGGGGGGGTGGGGGGGGTGTGAGCAAGCGACTGTGTGGTACTTAGTTATTGTCTGTGGTTAAACCACAACAATTTATATGCCCTGTATTCCAAAAGAGCCCAAGCTGATGACCCAGTAATATCCATGCAAAAGCTGCTGTGTGGGTAAAGAAAAAAAAAAAAATCTGCCTCTGAGATATGTGTTAAAGACCTCTAAGCAATCTATACTGTGTGACATAAATTGAGGAATGAATCACATTTATCTGCATGGGATGATTCCCACTAACTTCAATCAGTATTAGATAAAAAATAATACTAAATTCAGGATTTGAATGCACATATTGCTTTTATTTACTGCCCATTTTATAATTTCAAGAACTTAACATACTTTGCACAAAATGTTGTTTATTTTACTTGACTTTGAAGACTTTAGAAATCACATTTAAATTAATTTTATTTCATTCAAACTAATTCCAGAACATTGTGGTAAAGGTTCTGCTATCCACGTCACTGCTGATGAGTACCTTAAACTGTGTTGTGCTGAAACACACAAATTAGTTCAAAGGAGATGGTTTTAGCAGGAGGTATAAAGAAGGCAATAGCATTGTAATCTTTGCCTGTAGGCATTCAGTCCCACACAGATTTTTTCACTAGTAACACACAAATGAATATTCTAGGGTTCCTCCCAAGGTGAATACTGTGTAAGCACCTTCCTGGAGTTATAGAAGACTTCAAAGACAAATATGCATAGACTGTTGTGTGTAGGCATATTATAACTATCAGAAACATACCCTGATACTCATACAATTACTGTGAGTGAAAAGGTTTTTTTTCTTGACAAAAGGTCTGGTCTACACTTGTGAGGAAATAGTTTTTCCACAATATGATGGGTAAATACTCATTGATCATTATGGCATAAAACAAAACTGGAGTGCTGTGTCCAATTCTGGGGCCCCCAGTTCAAGAGAGACAGGGAACTACTGAAGAGGGTCCAGCAGAGGGCTACAAAGATCGTCAGGGGGCAGGAGTATCCCCCTTATGAAGAAAGGCTGAGAGAGCTGGGCCTGTTTAGTCTGGAGAGGGGAAGACTGAGAGGGGATCTTATCAATGTCTACATATCTCTTAAGAGCAAGTGTCAAGAGGATGGGGCCAGGATTTTGTCAGTGATGCCCAGCAACAGGACAAGGGGCAATGGGCACAAAATGCAGTGCAGGAGGTTCGATTTGAACATGAGGAAAAACTCCTTTATTTTAAGGGTGTCAGAGCACTGGAACAGGCTGCCCAGAAAGGTTGTAGAATCTCCTTCTCTGAAGACAATCAAAACCCGCCTGGACACAATTCTGTGCAACCTGCTGAAAGTGAACCTACCTTAGCAGAGGTTGGACTAGATGATCTCTAGAGGTCCTTTCCAACACTGACCATGCTGTGATACTGTGGTTCTGTAATGTATGGATAAAAGGTAGAAAATCAAACTGGACATAAGAATAAAGCAGACATCAGCAAGTACACAGCATAAATATAAAAATAAAAACTAGGAAGTTAACTGAAACAGAAAAAAATATTCTGAAAAGAGAAACAAAAGCAAATGCTTAAGACAATGGAGGAATTTTAAAGTACAAAACAATGGGAAATAATAAACACATTGGATGGAATAGACAAAAGGTGAGAATGGCTATTAATGGGGAAGTTTTTCTGATTTTTCCATCTTTGCCTGTTTGATCATCTGTTTTCACCTTATTTTTATGTTTAAAATGCAATGCAGCGATCCCATTTTCATATGTTTGTACAGTCTAGTATCTCCGAATAGGATTAACAGGAGCAGTTCTACTTCCATACATATAGACCCTCTGAGATATAATTATGTAGCAGCTGTGTAGTGCAGTGATTTAGGAGAAAGTTTATGTACATTGAAATCCTTAAAAATTAAACAAGAATAACCAGCACAAATAATTACCTATAGTTTGGTAGACACAAAGGTTAATAATCCGACAAAATCCAGGTCCAGAGTCATCCATATTCTTTGAAAGAGAACCCTTTTGGTATCTCCATCTGGTTGGTCCAGAACTTTTCTCAGTGGGAAGATAACAGCTCACAGAACCACTAACAGCATGTCCTGCATTACATGAGTTTTCCCTAGAGGTCTTGCATCAAAGTGCTGAGCAAGCTTAATAGCGCATAGTTTGAGATTTGATGAAATCAAACTTCAGCTGTTCTGGCTTCTGGTTGTATCAGAAAGAATACAACTGAATAGCTATTGCTTGTGCACAATATGTTACATACGGAAAAAAAGAAGTGTTAAATATATGGCTATTCAAGTAACTGTTAACACAACAAAAGAAGGCCAACTTTAATATTTATAACATTTACTTATCATCTTCCTGTTATGTTCATTTTGGGGGTTTTGTGCTGGTTTTGGGTCATGTAGAGTTAATTTTCTTAAAAAAAGAAGTGTTAAATATATGGCTATTCAAGTAACTGTTAACACAACAAAAGAAGGCCAACTTTAATATTTATAACATTTACTTATCATCTTCCTGTTATGTTCATTTTGGGGGTTTTGTGCTGGTTTTGGGTCATGTAGAGTTAATTTTCTTAAAAAAAGAAGTGTTAAATATATGGCTATTCAAGTAACTGTTAACACAACAAAAGAAGGCCAACTTTAATATTTATAACATTTACTTATCATCTTCCTGTTATGTTCATTTTGGGGGTTTTGTGCTGGTTTTGGGTCATGTAGAGTTAATTTTCTTCATAGTAGCCAGTATGGGTCTATGTTTTGGACAGAGTTCATAATTCAGGGATGTTTTCATTATTGCTGAGCAGTGCTTACTCGGCATCAAGGCTTTTGTTGCTTCTTCCATCACCCCACCAGCAAGGAGGGTGGGGGTGCACAAGTTGCTAAGACAGGGCACAGCCAGAACAGCTGAACCCAACAGACCAAAGGGATATTCTATACCATATGATGTCATGTTTAGCATGTAAATTTGGGGGAAGAAGAATGAAAGGTGTGACGTTTGGAGGGATGGTGTTTTTCTTCCCAAATAACAATTACGTGTGATGGCGCCCAGGTTTCCTGGAGATGGCTGAACACCTGCCTACCAAAGGGAAGTAATGAATGAATTCCTTGTTTTGCTTTGCTTGTGTATGTGGCTTTTGCTTTGCCTCCTAAACTGTCTTTATCTCAACCCATGGTTTTTCTCACTTTTACTCTTCCGATTCTCTTCCCCATCCCACCATGGGGGGAGTGAGTGAGAGGTTGTGTGGGGCTGAGCTGCCCGCCGGGGTTAAACAACAGCTTTGTACAACTTTCTATACTATGTAGAACTTCCCAAGATTTAGATAAGATCCTTAAGACAGTAAACCCAGTAAACGTTATATTAATGTAGCTGTTACCACTAATGCCAACTCATTACCTGTTCTCCAAAACTTGGATGCATTCTTTTTTTTTGTTAACAAAATCACTTATCTACAAGTTTCAATAAGCATCACTATGTTTTTCAAGTTTAATGGCAAAATATTGAAAAATATGAATATGGAACATGGCAGTAAAAAAGCCCTAACAAGAAGTGTTGGTGATGTTTTGATTGGTTTGGAGTTGTTTTTTTTGTTTGGTTTTTTTTTTTTTTTTTTTTTGTGGGGAGAGGGGGATGTTAAGATTCTGATGTGATTCAATTACTTTTTCAATGAATTTATCCTTCTTTCCCCAAATTTTTGCTTGTTCCATGCACAATCTGTTGTATCACTTTGCTTTTAATTGCAAAACAGAAAAATTCTAATTTTAACGAGGTTGTGTGTTAAACATAATTATCTAATTACATATATTTAGAAGATCACTTAAACAGTTTTTTAAGCCACTTATAAATTATACAGCCAAATTATTATGCAATCTATCCCAAACTAAGATACATTGCTACTATAAGGCTTTGGATTGTCTCAGAGCAAGGGGAGAGTAAGGATACACCTAGACCTTGTACATATAACTTCATCTATATATATGATGAATAATGAACAATTCATATTTTGAGAACACTTAGCTTGCAATATAGCACTTAATCACTTTGAGTAGGATTCCTATTGCCTAACTTTTGTCTTTTAAAATGTAGGTGTTGTGTCAAAGGCCATTATTTAGACTTTCAGTATAATCAATGTGATGGACAAATGTAAATACATCATCCACCTTCTGAGACAATGTTTAGTACACAGATGAGATTCCTTGTCATAGAGGTGAAGTAAATAAGCTATGCTAAATATCCTACCTTATACAACTGCCTGGAGACTGAAGGGATCATCCTATGGCATATTCTGGCAACTGTTGCTTCTGTCAAAGCTGGTAGGGCATAATTTGGAGATGATGCACATGAGACTTATGGCTGATCCAAAAGGGATGGCAAACTGTAAGATAAGGAACGCTTCTACCCAGAAAAAAGTCTCCTGTGGAATATCAAAAGTAGAGGGCTGTAGTTCCCTGCAATTACCATGACATCCCCCAGTTATATCATGATTGCACACACTCCTTTTTCCTTTTTTTCTTCTCTTGTTCACTGTACTTGAGAACTGTTGAGTTTATGGGTTTTCTGTTCATGAAAAATTTAAATAGTTTTGTATTATTTTATATAGGTAGCATTGTTTATTTGCCTTTTAAATAAAGATCAGTGGAGAGATTTAAAATTCTGCAACTTGAAACATTTCTTAGTTTATATCTCGAAATGAGAAATTATCAGTCTGAATTTTGAGAAAGATCAACAGTGCACACACCTAAAACAATGCTTGAATTTTATTTTCAAAGCACAGAGCAATGTGTTCGCATGACACTTTTATCCCCTGCAAGCCCTGGGCTCAACATTGAAGTTGAGTAACTTGAATTGTGTTGATATAAAGTTACATTTATTTTTAGTCACAATGCTCTCTTCGGGGCATTAAAATCTTGGCTGTGAAGGCAAATGAACCCTTATTTGATGTTGATAAAGACATACAAGTGCTTTTATTTTCCTAATGCATGGTGAAGGTTTTCTGGTTCATCCACAGTTCTGCTATCCTGGGGGACACAGCCGGAAGCATTATGAACTACTAGAGCAGCACTGGGCTGTGTTGTACTACTCGCAATGCATGGTGAAGGCTAGTCCTTGCTCTTTCTTTAAAGAGTTTTAGAAAAGAAAACATCTTAGTCCTTTTGGATATGTATGGATAAAGAAAAAGCTGGAACAAAAAACAGAATACCTAATGCTTTCAACAAAGAAACTAATGGGAAAATTCAAAACAGGAAAAAAATTTAAAATATGCCTAAAATGTCAAAAAAAGTAAATTTCTGAGTAGTTTTGTTCATAAGACATTATGAAGATAATTTCTAGTACAATGTGTAATTGTTTTTTTAGACAAGTCATAACCAGACTTAGTTTACTTACAAAACAGAAAAATGAAATTATAATGAAATTCTAATTTGGAAGATACTATGCTTGTTAATTGATTCATTTCAGGCTTTATTTCTAATTAAGAGCTTTGTTTCATGAAATTTAAAGATGTGTTAGAATATAATAATAATTTCAATTTACATTTCATAGTCACCTAAGGATGACTAGAGATATTAATGAATGGATTACACGTATTATTTCTTCCCCTCCTCATTTTAAAACATTTAGCTTATGGTGATTTAGTAGAACTTAATTGAAAATTCCATACACAATGGAACTGAAACAAAAACTACACACATAATTTTTTGAAGACTAGCATTTTAACCCTCAAAATGGTGGATTATAATCCAACCAATTCAATTAATAATCCAGGAAGTATGCAGGGGAAGTCAAGATAGAAGAATGGCTGTTTATTGGAAACATTTCATTTAATTAATAATTCTATTTTGTTCTTGACTGTGCTATTTTTCAAGTAGCAACAAAAATCTAAAGCAGTTTCTCAGCTACATGGAATCAGAACAAATAGTTGGCTTTAGTGATCAATAGCAACAGTTGTTGAATCTTAATGTTTCAGTGCGTTTTACTGGACTTGTTTGGGAGGGCAAAAAGCCCATTGTTCCCCTATAACTCTGGAACAGTCAGATGGCAAATACCTGGATTCTGAGACCAGAAAACAGACAAGGAAAATCACTTTTGAGCATCTGTGACTGCAAAACTACAGTGCAGAGGGTTTGTAGAAGAACTTAAGGGTAAAGGAAAAAAAAAATCCTTCTATTGAAACACAAGTGACAGAGGCAGAATGATGAAATCATTTTGAATAACATCTATATGCAGTATTGATCTTTTTTCTAGGACCTTCTTTAACTCTTTTCCTGATCTATTCTATGGGCTATTTATGCTCTCTGTATATAAACCAGGGTTGAGCTCACTTTCCATTAATTTTTAAGAAATCTGTAGATTAAAATAGACAATGCTGTCAGGATTCATTTACAGGGGTCGGGTGGGAAATCATCACCTAATGCCCTTTGAAAAGTCTTAGGGTTTCCTAGTCATCTCCACAGTTCTGGCAGATCTAAGCCACAAAATAAATTAGGGGAACCAAAGCCCTTCCAGGGCATCAGCTATAGATCTGCTATCCCACAGTGCCCAAAATGACATTATAAGCCTGTGTTTAGGCAACTAAATCCAGATCCAGATTTCACAGCTGGTGAATGGGGAAAATTTGTCACTTCCAGAAAGTGATTTATCCCATATAATTTGGACACCTATTTTAGGATGGCATACATTTCTGGAGATGTCTATTTCTTTGTTAAATGAAGCTGGTTGACAAATTTAGACTGAGGGTTTGAATCAGCCTAGCAGTGGACACCTCAGCATATTTTTCTATCTACTTGCTAAAGCATGAATATGTTATTCTACTCCATCTAGATAATATAGTACCGCGCCTTGAGGTTGAGGCCATTCAGAACTATTAATGCACTCAAGTGCTCTGACCCTTGATGACAAACAGGAGATTTTCTGACTTGTTTATAGGTTCCAGGAATGAAGAATTCTCTAGTTCCACTGATTGCAATGAAATATAGAAGACAATTTACGTGAATGAACATAGGTGTCTATTTGGGAATAATACCCCAAATTTTGCTAACTATCTGCATTAGCTAAAATTGGTATTTGTATCTGCATTAGCTAAAATGGGTGTTTAGAGATGAGATGTGCTTCAGATGTAGACATGTATACTCTAGATAATTAGAGATACCTAAAAATAGATCTGAGCCTCACTGTAAATGCTGAGCAGATTTCATGTTTGTGTATCCTACCAAAAAACCCAAAGCTTATTCCCTTTGAATTGGATTAGGAACTACACCTAAATTCTGGTTCCCATAACTCTTAGGTGTTACACAAGCTTTACACTCTTTGACAGGTTCTGCAAAACATATGGAAGACTGACTTTCAAGTCAGATAACTGCAAAGAAAGTAAAACAATTGTTTCTAATAGCAACACTATTATACTAGTTCTAGATGCTGAGTGAAACAGTTTTCCGTTCAACAGATTCTAAAATTCATCTGCAGGTTACAAAACCAAGGCTTTGCCAATGCATTTACAGTACAGTAAATTGAAACACCAGCTGCTCCAGAAATATTCATATTCTAGTGGGTTTTCCTGCTATCTGGCCAGACAAATTCAAGTCAATCTGACATTGAGTCTACATGAGTCGAGGCTCATACCTAAAGTCCAAATAATATCATGCTACTTGTCATAAAGTTACAAATAATACAATGAACATTAGAAGAAAAAAATTCCTCCCTTAACCTTATGATACCAACTCTTTTTCTGTGTCCTGTTCATGAGATGGTGAAACTCTCCAAGATTCTATTGACACAGTGGAAAATGTGCTGGGAAATGAAAGATTTGTTAAGTTTTCTCAGGGTTTACAGATTTGTCAGCCAGCTAAACAATGCTATGGTTTTGTCTGTTCAACTTAAATCCCATTTGGCTGATGCCTGGATAGTATTAAAACGTATACAGAAACATTTATTTATAACATAAAAAAATCAACAACACAGATATTTAAACAAACTGACAAACAAAAAACACCAAAAGTGACCCACGTAAAGAACAAATATGCACAGCTGTCTTGAATAAGGATTACTTCAGAAAGATTTTATTTGTCTTATCTCCCTGATTTACCATTGTTCTCCTGTTAAGGTGATACTACAGATTTCAGAATGTTCTGTGTATCTTATGAACATGTTGGACCTGATAAGCAGGTTCCATATTTGACCTTGCCTGTAAGAACTCCAACAGGAAACAGTTTACGGAACACGTGGTGCATAAAGAAATGCACGATATCTACATTAAAATAGATCATGTTATCAGTTTTTGAGATCTCCAATGTTTCAAGTGTCCAGAAAGCCTTAATCTCTCATTCAAAATTCATTCTACTTCTTCCTTATCCAGGACACAATTGATCTTGATGGACTTGAAATGTGGACCTGTGTGAACCTTATGGAGTTCAACAAGGCCATATGCAAGTTCCTGTGCCCAGGTCTGGACAATCCCCGGTATTGATACAGACAAGGAATGAATACATGGAGGGCAACCCTGCAGGGAAGGACTTGGGGATACTGTGGATAAAAAATTGGACCGCAATGTGTGTTTGCAGCCTAGAAAGACAACCATATTCTGGGCTGCATAAAAAGTAACATAACCAATAGGTCAGTGCAAGTGATTCTCCCCCTCTACTCTGCTCTGGTGAACCTGGACTATTGCATCTAGCTCTGGCATTCATAGTGCAAGATAGGCATGGACCTGTTAGGGCAGGTCCAGAGAAGGGCTGTGAAAATGATCTGAGGATTGAAACATTTTTCCTCTGAAGACAGGCTGAGATAGTTGGAGTTGGTCAACCTGGAGAAGACAAGGGTCCATGGAACATCTTACTATGTCTTTTCGATATATAAAGCAAGCTTATAAGAAAGACTGAGACCTTTTGCCAGGGCCTGTAGTGACTGACAAGGGACAACAGTTTTAATCTGAAAGAAAGTAGGTTTAGATTGGAAATAAAAAGGACATTAGTACAATGAGGGTGGTGAAAAACCTGGAACAGATTTCCCAGAGTTGTTGTGGATGTCCCACCACTAGAAGTGTTCAAGGCCAGGTTGGACATGTCTTTAAGCAACCTGACCTAGTGAAAGATGTCCATGTCCATGGTGGGGGGGTTGAACTAGATGGCTTTTGAAGATTCCTTCCAATTCAAACCATTCTGTAATTCTATGATTCCATGATAACTTACTTGATTGAAAATAAAAGTTTTTCCCCTTTCTGAGATATGAAAGTACATTTTTCTTAGATTTAGGAAACAATTTAAACCTTGTCTAAGTATTCAATGGCATTTTAGATGTTCCCATGGTGTCCCCAAATAGCTCACTGATATGAGAATTGTCTCTAGGAGGCAATTTGGATGCAGCAGAAGCTGGATGCTAGGTAGATGGATACTCAAGGGGGTTTTACAGTTGCTCTAACAGCAAAGATTAAGCATTAAAACCATTTTCCTTGAAGACAGATAAAAACTCCAATTCTCTTGCTGTTTATATATTCTAGTTTAGGATAGTTTGGGTTTTGATTTTTTTCTTACTCTTTTTCTTATACCCTATATCAGCATTGTTATTTAAAACAAGTTTAAAACACTGAAATAGGAAAACTGTATCATTAATTTCTGACCTACACATTAGATGTTACAAAAATTTATCATACTAATGTGGAAATTGGTTTAGGCACATGGTTAAGCCATTTTCAGTGATTGAACCTTGGAATGCCTTTCAATGGCATTGCATGGAGGTTATATATGCCTGGTGAAAACTATCTTTCTTTCCTTACTTGCTTTTTATACCTCTTAAAAGTAGCCTACAGATCTCTTACTGGTACAAGGAGAACAGATGGACATTTTTCATTACATAAGAAAATACAAGCATTTTTGTTTAGGTTATTTTAGGATATTTTTAAATAGTGCTCAGCAGGCATCTAAACTGTACATACAGACCTCATTTACACAGAATAAATTGCATTCTGAACTGCCATTATGCCTCCAGCTCATCCTGGAGGTCACCATGAAGCATGTGGAGGAAAAGAAGGTCATTGGGAACAGTCAACATGGATTCACCAAGGAAAACTCATACCTGACCAACCTGCTTTAGCAGGGAGGTTGGACTAGGTGATCGCCAGAGATCCCTTCTAACCCTGATTATTCTGTGATTCTGTGATTGGCAGGTATGCATGTATACTTAGCAACACAGCCACAGTGTTACCACTGCTTATTAGCGTCACTTTGAACACTAATAAATGTCACTCCAAGTTGAACTTCATTGTTTTCAAAAGAGGAAAATATTTCTTGGATTCAACTTGGGAATGAATGTTACGTTGATTTTGAGGCTTCCTTCATGAAACTATGTGTAAAATCACCAGGATGCAGACAGCAGACTTTCAGCCAAAACATCAGACATCTGTTTGACATCTGTTCCATTGCCTGGAAAAAAGGCCACTTCATACCACAGGCCATTCCTTTGGTCTCAGCAGCAGTCCTGCCTCTGCCACCTCACTCCACCACAGTGCAAACTGTAAGAGACTTTAGTATAAATGCAGATTTACACCCAGTCAGCACCTTGCTTAATATTTCTACTGGATGGACAACGAGGCAGTGCAATGTTTTGAAGAGACCTTATCTCCTTCCTGACCATCTCAGGTCTTCTCCTGCTGTTGTTTCCTAGTATCACACTAAGGATACCAGTATGCACACAAGATATTCCTCACTCATAAATTTACCTAAAGTCTGCTCAGTGCCACAGGTTTCTTTGCATTGATTTAACTGAACTCCACATCACAGCACTGCATTTCTGATGTGCAATGAATAAGTAAATAAAGGGGGTTTGTTAGGGGCTTTTTTGTACTTTGGACTAAGTCTATAACCTTTTTCAGTCACAAAGTCTAATGGGAGTGGGGGAAGTCACTTAGTTTATTACTCAAATCCTGTTAAGAAACACTGGATAACATATTTAGTCATTAGAATTAGTAGACATCCAATTCATACGTTACAAATAATTTATCTGAATTGTAACTGATCTTGATTGCTACTGATTCTGATATGTTTATGAAATTAGTCATCCACCAGTTCCTCCACCTGATCATATAAAGTATATGGCTACCTTTATAATTTTTTTTAAGTGAAATTATAGAAATGGTCATTAATGGATTGGAAATGGCAAATAGAAACCAACTTTTCATGTGTGTAAATATGTCATCTGTCAGATATTTCTGGAATTTCACTTTCAGTATACAGCAATAACAAACTGCGCATGCTGATGAAAAGATCTGATAGTTCAACCTGTATAAAACTGTGTCTACATACAACAAATGTCAATTTAGCAAGAAAGAAAAGAGAATTCTGCCACAAGGTCTTTTTTTTTTCTTTTTTCTGTTTTAGAGTTTTATTTGCAAGCTTTGTTCCTCAAGGGAACCAAAGAATTGAAACCACAGAATTTTAAATACAACAGATTTTAATCACAACTATAATTTTACTTAGGAAAAATATGAAGGGGCAAGGTCAGGCACATTATAGCTTGCTTTGTGGAATTAGTGTTCTTACCTCAATCCATACCAATGTAAGAAGATCAATGACAGCGTTTGTGGGTTGATTACTTTGGCCTTGGAGTGACAAAAGGAATGTTTGCAAAATCCAGTTCAGTTTATGAGGAAGACAACACATAAATCACAAGCAAACAGACTATGTGTGTACACACACATATATGTTATATATATTATATATATGTGAAATAGGTAAAGATATAAGAGATAGGTAGAGATCATATAGGTACAGATATGGATACAAATACAGATATAGACACCCCTTTTATATCACCCTTTTTATGAAAAGCAATATATCACTTACAAAAAGCAATAATGACTTTAATCTGAAAAATACATATAAGCAAACAAATCTGCATGAAAAGTTTTTTTTTTTTTAAAAAAAAAAAACAGAAAAGAAAAGAAAGAAAAAAATAAAGGATGAGTTCATAGGCTAACCAGTAAATAAAAGAAATAACGGTGCCTTTGCTTATTGGATTTTTTAGCTTTTCAAAGCTAATGTTACATGTAAATCTATAACTAACATTTTGTCTTGGTATTTATTATTTCACATGCACTAAAGGAGTGAAACAGCAAAACTGACAGCACAGTATTAAAATGTGAAGCCATTTCTAGAAAGCTATGTATGATATGTCAAAGCACAGTCAACTTGCATTAGCTGAGTAAATCTGCACTGCATCACTGAACATTAGCTCTAGTTCATCCATAATGGTGTAGAGATTGCTTATTGTGTTCCCAGGGCTCTTTTATATAAAAGAGCAATAGTACTATCTGCCAAAATGGTCTCGGCCTGTCAGAGTAGTTTTAATTGAGCTGAGCCATAGGACCCTGCCCGGTGCTATTACAAGAACAGAGAACCATTTGGTGAACAGCACTCTATGAGATTATAGCTGTTAAGAGTATAATGGACAGTTACTTTAATATTCTACTCAACTAGAACACTATAAACACATCCATAGGTAGCCATTTTACCTAGTTATTCCATTTCCTAAAACAGTGTGGGTCTGATGCTTTGTGTCTTTTATGTGAGAACTATTGCTTGTATTGGCAACAAGTGTTATCCATTCTGTGGTCATGGGAGGGAGATGGAAGAGGTCATCTTTAGAAAGCAAACCTTTACTGTTTAAATTCCTTCTGCTTCTTTAAAGCAACTATATTATCCAAGTAGAATGAAAACTAGTAGGATTTAAATACTTGCTATATTTTTCCAGTGAAAATATGTTAATGATTTAATGGAAATATTAGTTAATAAGGAAAATATTTTATTTTCAGACTTATAAGAGCTGATTGTAAATAATGACAAATATAAATAGGTGTAAATAGGCACCTGAAAAAATCCTTTTTTAGTTGTTGTATTTGAGTAGTTCTGATATTTGAACATATATTACTTAATTTAAACCATTCTTTTTTAGTTTCAAATTGATTTACAAAGTAGCATATCAGCAGAACAGCATGTCTGGAAAGAAACCAAACAATAACTAAGTACTTCCCAGCAAGCTTATGTAAGTCTGTGTATTGAAAAACAAACAAACAAAAAAAAAACCAAAACCAAATGTAATCAAAATGAAATTAGAAATGCATTTTTTTTTGCACAGCTGTTGAACACAAGACATAAATCAAAGCCCCTTCCATTTCATATCCCTGCCAGAACATCAGAAACCAAATAAATACATATGATGTTTTCTGATGATGATGATGGTGATTTGTGCAACCCTGTTAATTCAGTTTAATGTGTAATTGTGTCTGGCAGCAAACTGCTGTGAACTGGGGCTCATTGTACTGCCATTCTATATAGGCAATCTAACATGTTTGCCCAGTGCTGAAGATGTACTGGAGTATCACCAGTTTGCAAGACAATGGCATAGTGGAGACCAGAACATGGAGTTATTTTTTCAGGGGGGAAAAAAAAAAAAAAAGAAACAAAAAAAGTCCACAATACCCCCACCTAAAAAAAAAAAAAATAAAGACCAAAACAAAAACCAACAGACATAGACAGGATGGGGCAAACTTTAGAAATTATTGAGGTTTAGGTGGATGCTCCCCAACACACTCCTTGTAGAAAATAGAGAGAAAAATAGACCAAAAAAGACAGAATTTGTCTAATGCTGTTTCTTACTTCTTGTAAGGATAAAATGAATCGCTGTCCAGAAATGCCTACTTCTTTTGAAAAGAGTTTGACCTAAGTCCATAGAGTATTCTCAAATGCTGAAGAAACTGGAGGAACAAACTGAAGATAGATACACTTTTTATCTTCTTTAGGTATTGTTGTACAAGCTAAACCAAAGCATGTTTGTAAGAGTCCTTTCAGGAGATCTGTATCCCTCCATTTATCTAAAGTACAAATCCCAGTCTTTACAATGTAAAAAGTGTTGTGTGAAAAGCATTTATGCTTAGGGCATGTCTCTGCAGGAAGGGCTAATAGGCATAGGCTGTTTTCTGGAAAGTACTGCTGTGGCAGCCTTGTTAGACTTGGAAAAAAACCCCTCAGATTGCCTGAAATAAAGGAAAAAAACAGGTACTAAATGAGTGTTCGTATAATGAGGTTATACTATGACACTATCTCCTGAACCAGAAAGACAGCCACCTTTTCATAAGCAACAGGGCTAGTACCAGAAATCTTCCAGGTCTAAAATGTTATATATTTAATAAATTTTTGCAGCTCATTTAGATCTCATACCTCCCTGAAGGGCAGAACTACAGCAAAATATAAACCTATAATTAATCAATAATTTTAATTCCTACAGTTCTTAGCTTTTCCAAAGCACAAATCTTTCCACCTTCAAAGAACAATAGAAACTCGTCTAGGTCAGTTGTTGGTTTTATGTATGTTATAATGTTAAGGGAAATGACTGTAGTACTCCACTTTTCAAATACACAAATGCGTGTATTTTAAATCTACTTTTGCAAAGTCACAAAATAAAAGTAAAACAAAATAAATTAAAAGTGGAGATTTTCACTCGTGAGAAGCTCTGGAAGACCATGTCTCTACTAGTCTACCTCTTCGTCTGAAGTAGCATAAACGAGCAATTTGCTTTAATGTGCCCTGGCCCCTGGAGAAGACAGTCCTATGCTACTGCCCTGCCCCACTCCAGTCCCACTGTTCCTGCCTTATTTTGTCTGTGCACTGTATATTATGTTCTAATCCTCAGTGAATCAATTCAGTTAACTGCTGTATAAAAAAGTAAACTTTCCCCTCCCTGGCCTGCTTATTTTTCTATCTTCCCTTCCTCTTCGCTCTCTTTGTCTCTTCCTCTTTCCCTTCCTCCCTTCCTTCTTTCCTCACTTTCTTTCTCTTTCTAACCTAATTCTAACCTTCTCGTAGGGCTAACAAGGGGTCAGGTGCATGCCAGAGCTAGCGCAAAGGATTATATAGGAATCTCT
Organism: Falco rusticolus; assembly: GCF_015220075.1. Lineage (NCBI taxonomy): Eukaryota > Metazoa > Chordata > Aves > Falconiformes > Falconidae > Falco > Falco rusticolus. Next base: position 99,338,824 of record NC_051188.1, on the reverse strand, counting down.
ACAATAGAATAGCACTGTTGCCACTGTATTAAAAGACCAAAAACTCAGTGGCAGCAGGATATTTGACTGACCTTGTCTTGGGGCCTCTTGCCCTGACAGGTCTAGCCCTGGCCCTTGCTGTTGTAGGGGCTGCAATTGTAGGCTGTACACATGTACAACATGTTGGACCTGGAATGACCTGCAAAATCACTTGTCATCCCTGTAAAAATCTTGTAAAATGAAAGCAAGCAATGATGAATCACTGTCAGAAAGAGTATGTGAAACATATTTTTAATCATTTTTTCATCATGACGTGCGGAATTAGACTCTATAACTCGAAAGTTATAAAGTAGGTATGTTTATTGCGCGCAGATGCACGGGGGATCGCTCCTCCACAAGCGTGCATGCCCGAAGTGAGGAACCATCTCACATTTATACAATAAAACAAATGAATATTCAATTAACGCCTATACATATTCGTTACCTAAAGTGGCTTCGTATGTTAATTAGCTTATCAGTCCTTTGCCTGGAATGTGGTGGTCTTGCAGGTTTGTAGGTGATTCATGTCCTTGTGACCATCTGATCTTCTCCAGCAAGGAGACTTAGCACTCCCTCCCTCTAGATAGCATTGGAATATCTCTCATCCTTTTCTCATTCTTTTTTAAATAGCCCCTTTGTTAGAGGAAGAAGGGCAGGTGTCTCCTCAAAACTGTAGTGTCTCCTCAAAGCTGTGTGCCTATGTGAGCAGACACCGCACCCATGACTAGTCACCATACCCACATTCCTTGAGCAGACATATACAATCACAGTCGGTGTCCATTGTCCCCGTTTCACACTATTTCTCCATATCAATCACAGGGAACGTGTAGACTCTGGTTGAACATCTCTGTTGGAAGAGAAGGCATAGCACTCCAGGTAAAAAGTGAAATGCCATCTGGAGGGTGGAAATTATTTAGGACAATGTGTCCCAGCTATTTTATCTGCCTCTTTTTATCCAAGCTCCATCAATATCTTCCAGCTGCCCTTACACTAAAAATGAATCCCTAGAAACTTAATTGCTACAGGACTCTACTTAACTAGTCTTAGGTTGATGTAGAGCAGGTGTTGTTAAATAATGTATTGTAAGAATTTGAAATCTGTTGCAAATAGCAACGCAAACACTCAAGATTTGGAAATTCCACTTTTTTCCAGCTGTCTTAGGTAAATTATCATTTATTTTACAAGCCAGCATTCTTGGGGGAGAGACAGTTGTGTTTTCCTTGCAAATTAAATATGGAAATGGGCTCAGGCATCAACATTTGAATTGTAGTGACAGCATATTTTTTTGTTTTGTCTCTTATCAGCAAAAACAAGAAACAATACTTGTTCATTCTGTATTAATACTTTGCAATGTTTTCCTCCATATCTTTGGCATTACTAAATTAAAAGAATTTTCTCATTTCTATTGTTTTAATAACTTGTGTTTCAATTTGAAACCACAATGGAAACTAAAGGAAAAGAAAGGAAACATAATTACAAACGCTGATTGCATATTTTACCAGGAACTTCACTGAAGGAAAATTCATATAAAAGAAGCTGTCAGGTTGTCAGACCTGACATAGACAAATAGGGTGCAGGTATTGTGGACCTAAGATATTTGAAAACTAAAAATAACTCCGTTTTTACTTAAAAGAAGAAACAGTTGTAGTCTTGGATATCACTCAATGACAGTAGTTGAAAAATATAACCTTAAGTACATAGAAGGCCATTTCTTTGCCACAGAAAAAAGTACTGAAATTTAAAATGAAGCTTGGAAGTGTTTACCACCAATTGTTTCCATACCTATATCCTACAGCATAATAACTAGTAGGGCCATATAATACATGAATACCAGCATATTCAATTTCAGGAAATTAACTGTGAGTGAATTAAGAAAGCCAATGAGCAAAGTGCAATGCACTAAAGTGAATGAATAGGAAGAACTCTGGGAAATATTCAAATGGAACCTCGAAACATTAAGTCTCTAGGAAGTACATACGAGTCAATATGAAAGTACAAAAGATTCCATGAGTTAGTAAGGACGAAAAGGAAGGTGAAGCTGGATTGGAAGAACTAAAAAAGCAAAGAAGCATGTTCAGGATCAGTGAACACACCCTTTGATAAGAGCTTACAAATTAAAAAGACAGTCATAATTCTTTCTTACAACCTGTTAAATTCCTGTATTTTTTTTTTTTTTTTTTAGATCAAACTAACTTGTCAGCTGAAGTTTTGTAATAACTTGAGTGGGTTGATAATAGATAGAAATTTTCCTTTCTCATTGGTTGTGAAAGGCATATAACACTTTAACAGCACTTAGACAACAGAAAGTACAACAAAACATATTTCTGATTTGTTTCAAGGCTATTGTGTCTCCAAAGTGAAAACGATGAGACTCAAGGTTTCTCAAAACAAGAAAACAGTGTCTGTGCTTTTGTAGATGGTGCAATCATTAAAGTTTAGTGCAATGGTTTTAAATAAATAAATAAATAAAAAACACCCAAGGTTTTAAAATTATTCATGTAACACTGTGTTGGTCACATTAAGTGTGAGATGTACATAGAGGATCTGTTGCACTAGTAAGGCCACTACATTCTGGATTAATAGCTTTAAACTGAGTCTTTCACGGGAACAAATATTTCTGATTGGTAATAATATCTGGTATATTATTTCGTATTTTTTGTATAAAATCAGTTGTTATAAATAGATATTTTTTTTTAAAAAAAAGAAATTATAACACTGTAGTGTTTAATTGCTAAGACCGTGTTAGCTCTTCATCGAGTTTACAGATAACAGATGACATTTCATTTCATATACTTGGTATAGGTTACTGTGGTTCCATACAGATGATGCTTTACCTTGTGAATTAAACGGAATAAGTTGGGTTTTGTTTTTCGTTGGGTTTTTCTTCCACCAGCACCTTGTATTCAAAAACTGATTACTTGTTCTTGCTAAAAAACATACCTATGAGTGGTGACTAATTATGTCCCTATTGTCCCTTAATACACAAATAATTTTTAATCAGATCTTTGCACTGATTTAAGTTATAAGTTTATTTAAGAATTGATGGTACAAAAAAGATCTTAGTTATGATGCATCTCCAATGGTAACTACCATCTGTAAACCACACCATTGTTTCATGTCAAGTACACAGTAAGCAAGTAAAGATGCACAAACATCTGCCAAACCCATTGCTTTTCATGGTAGTATTGGTGGGGTTTTTTTTTTGGTTTTTCACATAGCTCTACTGAAAAAAAAACAGATAATCAGCTGATTTTGCTGATGTCTGGCTCCAGGCTGATAAAAGGAAAATTTAAGATGAAATCAGATTGATTTGTACATGGTAAGAAATAGCCTTGATATCAGAAAATTTTAAAATTGTCTTGTGTTCTTCATGTATTCCAATTCCAAATTTCTTTGATCCTTGCTGATTTCAATTAAGGTTGTTTTTATTCAGAACTGAAATAAATAATTAGATAACCAGTTTTATCAGAGGTAAAGTTTTTGTAATTACTTTGGAATGATTCAAATTATCTGCAAGAGGAACAGGGAAGAAGGAAGAGTAAGGGAAAAGAAAATGGAACACTGTACCAAAAAAAAAAAAAAAAAGAGGAAAGATAGCAGATGATGGATAATTTTATTTGTTAGGTCCTTAACCTCCAGATGAAAAACCTTATGCTGTCATTATTTGTTTTCTAATTACATTAGGATAAGATAGCTGAATCTGACTTCACATCTTTTTCTTTTTTTTGACATTTTCAGATTCAAATGTGTGTTAATTAACTTGGAGTATTTCTACCAGACGTTTGTTCCCAACATCTTCCAGATTACTGTGCACCTCAAATTCTGGGGAAAGAAGCAATTAAAATCATGTTGGAACATCTCTTACTATTGCAAATCATTTTAAAACAATGTTTTTAATACAGTTGTAAAATGAAAAGCCATGTGCTTCTGAATGCTCTTAGTGTGTCTGTGCCTATTCTTTTACAAGAAATTACTGAGAACTTTTCACTGATAATATTTAATAAAAGTATAGGAAAAAGGGTTTCTTATTTAAATATAAACATGATGTGAGAAACTAGAATAATCAAATATAAATAACAGTTCTGCATAATGCTTTGAGGGGTTAAATTGTAATGCATTTCTAAAATATTAAATCTATATGTTTTATGGATTTGTTTATATATATATATATATGTAGGCAACCTGTAAATATTTGTCTCTGAAAGTAGTGCATGCACTGAAGAAATGTAACCACTACAGGTTATTGTAAACCAAATTAGAATTGACTGTAAACTCCAAGCACTTCTAAAAATAGCCTTTTAGCCTTTCTGTTGGTAGTAAAACAAGCCTCAGGCATCCTAAAAAAACCTACATGCTGTTATAGGTTGATAAAATACATGACAGAATAGATAAAAAGGATTTTTTTTTTTTTTGGTTCTAGAGATATATAATTCAAATTCTACTTTCGTATGTACAGAAAGAAAAAAAAATATCATCTGTGATGGAAAATTAGGAGCTTTGAGATGTCATTGTGTATGAACTGAATAAAGTACAGAAGAGGAGGGAGAGAAGAGAAAAGAGTTCAGTTTTTCCAAGGAAGGTAATAAACTTCAAATGATACATATGGAAAAAAAGTAGAGGAAGGAAGATAAACTATAAAGTTAGACAGAAAGGAAGAAATAAAAGTAAACTAATTTATTTATATGTAAATGAAATATATTGATAATGGCTTAGCAAAGTTAAAGCACATAGAACAAACTCTGGACTGGACTCTTTTGTAACTTAAGTTGTATTCCCTGGTCTCGGTCCATGGTAGTCCTCCTTGCCTTTTGGAGTAAACCAACTAGTTCACTATGAACAAATTCCAGTTGTGGCTCTGAGAGTCAGAGACACTACTGCCCACCGCAAGTACAAATGAGACTGGATCCAATTTGGCTGCTTTTTGCCTAAACATGCCTCTACTGTTTTCCCAGCAAATGTCGCACTGGGAAGTACCTTTTCCTCATGCCAAAATCTTCAGGACATACAGAATGCATTCTGAATATTAACATTACTCCAACTTTTTTATATTTATGACAGAGAATTATATACTTTGGAAGAAATACGAATTTCTGCTACAAGTTCAGGGCTCATAAGAATTCTTCAGGAGGAGGAGGACTTGGATTATTAAGTGTGGTGAAGCTGTGAAAAGGCAAGGACTGTTGTAAGATGTATGAAGAAAGGTAATTACATGACACATAGCAAGCACTTAGAGATCTTACCTGAAGTAAGATTTATAATTCTCTTTAATAATGAGAAACATGAATTCAGACTAAAGCAGTTAGAGAGAATGTTATTCTAATGAACAGGTAACTGGAAAGAAAAGGAGTATACCATGTATAGTTTAACAAAGAAAGCTGGTACTGAATGTAATTGCTGTTTAAATTCACTAAGGGAAGAGACACAGAGAGGGTAATATTCATAAGGGAGAGAAAAGAGCTATTTACGCTAAGATAACATAACAGGAGGTTATTTGATTGGATATGACAATGTAACCTAAATGCAAGAAGAATAGGTTGCAGCTTTGAGGATGTTTTCCTATCTTTAAAATGACACAGTTGTGGAACAAATTATTCTAGAAGACATGGGGACAAAAATAAGCTTTTTTTTTTTTTTTTTTTAATCGCCTCCATCAATTCTTGAAAAAGATATTAGGTACTTGGTTCCACCAAAGCAAGAAATTTTATTCAAGTCCCCTGCCATTATACCCGAAGATTATGCATCTATCTACTTCTTTATTTAGTTTTTACTGACATACTGTAAAGGATTGTAGAGATGACAGCATGAAGATATAGCAATGTAGAGGCAACATATGTTATTCACTGCTGTGAGAAGTTCTCATTTTCTTGATTGCACATTCACTTGGGACATTTTCTGTAAACAGATTAGATATTTACCTCAAAATAAGAAATAAACAGTTGTTTTTCCTTACAACAGCTTTGTTCTTATCAAAAAGAGTTTTATACAACTTCCACTGGAGCATTTTCAAAATTTTAGCAAAAAAGTATTTATTGGTGGCAATAATAGAAACACTAGAGAGGTATGTACTTTGGTTTATTTCACTAGAATAATATATTGTCCAAACATCAGAGAAGTAGGTGCTATATTCATGTTCCTTTAAAGCTGAAATAAACCAATGGAAGTACATGACAACATATTTTTCCTATAAAGAGTATTCCTAAATGAGAATAACTTACAAAGCTTGCAGAAATAAAGCATCACACAACAGTACCGGTAATATGGGCTGGTGGGATGTGGAAGGGGCTGACAGAAAAAAAATAATTAAAAAAGACCTAAAATATACTAACATTTTTAAAGCAAGCTGAATACAATAAACAAACACAATATTTGCTTCATCAGCCAGACTGATATTTTACCATTTAAAAATTATTTTGTAAAAATTGCACATAACAAGTTTAGGGGACTATCTCAGTAAATCTTATTAAATGTTGTAAGCAAATAGTATCATACAAATATTTTTCAACTCTAATATTTTTTGTGATGACATGCAATAACCAATTCTAACATTCCGATTGTATCCATAGCTAATCTCTTTAAGTCATGAAAGAGGCTGAAAGAGGTCCCAACTGGCCATCTAGTCCATTCTTCAGGTCCAGGGCAGAATCATCTACATTTACAACATCCTTGATCTACATTTCCAACACCCTTGACAGATACTTTAAATTTGGTAGTAAAGAAGGCTGCTAAGGGAGACTGCACAGTCATCCAAGACAATTTACTCCAATGTACATTATTGTTACTGTTAGAAAGTGTTTCCTAACATGTGTCCTGAATCTTCCTTGCTCTGGCTTTAGTCTTTTATTTCTAGGTAATTCACTACAGACTTGCAGAACAGATTGTGACCTTCAGCTGTAGCAATCTCTGTCTACCTGAAGACAGTTACCATGTTTTCTTTCCTTCGTCTCTTCTCAATCCTGCAGCCCATCTGACTTCTTGTATTTAAGCTAAATAAATGTCATTCTTTCACAAGTTCTCTGATCACTGAATCACTATTTTGTTTTTCAGTTGGAAACTTGCCAGTGCTTTTTCTACTCTTTGTATAAGATACTATCCTAAGCAATATTTCCTGATTCAGGAGGTTGGCAACAGCAATCAAGAAACATCAATTCCAGCAAAGTTCTTGCATATGAATAGGCATATGATAACTGAGACTGCTGAACAGATTTTGGCAGTTGAATTCAGAATGTCAGAATAAATATAAAAGGTTGAAAGAATAATATGCATTATAATTATAGAAAATTTAATATGAACAATGAATAATATTTTTGGATGGACAATAGTGAGGAAGAACATTTGTCTTCTAGGCAAATTTTAAAAAGCAGCTTCAAAGCAACCTCTGAACTTTTTACTACTTACACAGAATTAAGAAATTGCTCCAGTAGAAGTGCCATATCCAAAATTGCTAATTTTGCTTCAGTTTCCCTATCTACACCACTTTCCACACCCTAGATTTCATATATTTGATAAATACATCCTTTCCATGTTTACCAGATATATTACACTTAACCTATGGCTTAAAAGGTCTCATTCTATTTTTGCCATAATCCTTGAGCCACTGTTTCAACACAGGTGAACAAATTTGCCAGAATTTCTGATTAGCATGGACAGGCCCAAACCACAGGGTTGATCAGAATAAATATACTACTATATTTGGATCTGAACAGCCCAACTGTTTCTACTAAGGGCTAACAACACTGTTCTTCATACATAAAATACCCTTACAAAAAAAGAGATTTCCTTGTAAGTGAGTAAGATTGGGAAAAGGTTACTTTTTAACTCAAAAGAGGGTAAAAATATTGTGAATTACATAAGCCTAGTTCAACCAATGCATTGAAATTGAGATTGCAGCAGGAACGGATCTATCTGATCCATTTCGGAGGCAAGTTCCCGCTGGATCATTTTCTCTCTTGATTGCTTTCCATGTGTGAAGTTGCATTGATTCCACACCTAACAAACTGCTCTGTCATACAGCATCCAAAAAGACAAAGCCACTTCAAAAACTTTTTTTCCAGGTAACAAAATACTCCACAGGGCATAAACAGCCATCAGCAAAGCAGACAGATTTGTTTGCTATGCATCTGACAACTACATTTCCTGCAAGGATTTCACAGTATGATTTATGAAGCAATCTGCTAGATATACCGTGCATGTTCTGCTAAGGAACAGACAATGGAAGCTCTACAACCCTGAAAAGGTCAAATTTACTTCACATGGTTTTTGTGCTCTGCTTATACTATGCAAATATTTGCCTTGAAACTGCTTGCCCAGTGGACAGCCTAAGGCTGTAAGATTGCTTTGTGAATTGGGAGATTCTTTAATGTCTAATTCTTTCTGAAGAAGACAGCTTTACTGTCCACAGCAAAATTCTTCTCTACTTTGGGTTGATAGCTGTATTCGGTATAGGTCTAATTAACATTATGCAGCATATCTTGATGTAAATAGTATTGCATTTTGCCTTCTTTAGATAGCTCTATTGATGCAGGTATGTCAGTTGAGTAGTTAAATTTGCATTGTAAACCAATCCATAAGCATCATTAAATCACATAAAACCTCTGCATGCAGCTCAAAATGTTAAATTAACTTTAACCAATCTGATTTCCCACTCATTTTCAACTTAAGTATTTTTTCTTGCTACATAAATTTGATGAAAAATTCATATTCTTAGCCTTTCATGGTCTGAAGTATTTCTATATTGTAATATATGTTCATCTGTTTGTCAAAATTTACTGAATGATTTCTCCGGTTACTATCCCGTGTCATAGCCCCCTCCCCAAAAGAAAAAAAAAAACCCACAACAACCAAAACCAACCAAACAAAACTCTTGTGAATGTCTAACATATGGTCTACTCAGAGAAAAAAAAAAAAATGTTTTACCTATGTGACAGTACCCATTAAATTATTCAGTTTGTATCTTTCCCTCACACAAATGCCCTTTAAACTTTGCATTTCTTAACTTCTGGCTGAACTGTTTGAGTCTGCTCAAGAAATTATTTAAACAATACTTTCAAGGTATATTTTAGCATGATATTCTTGAGTTGTTTGCTACTTTATGTGTAAAGGTTTTAAAAATTCATGAAAAACATTATTTCACTCATAGTAAAATGAATTAACGAGTTATGAACTGGAAATCCAGTAACAGGAGACAAATATCTACCAGCTGATTTGATCAGGTACCTGTTAACTAAGCGTTTCCTTAGAAGGAATTTTCTTGGTGTAAAGAAAAGTTATCATACATTTTGCAGCACCACACAGGCATTGGTATAAGAGTTAGGTTTAAACACCTAATTTAGATACCCTCAATGTTTCTTCATGTGAGTCATATGGTTAGGCTCCCGTCACTAGAATATACTTACCTTCACCTATTATTGTGGCATGATGCTTATATTTTTGTAGGGGAAAAAAAGATAAAAACAGTTCTCACAAAATTAGGAGAATTTATTTCTATGTACTTTTGAGGGCCACCTTCTTCACAAGCTGCAAATATCAGAGGAGGATTTTGAAAAAAGGGATGTGAGATTAATATGCAAAACAAGTTTTGTTCTTGTAAAAATGTATAACAATACTATTACTTCTGTGTACCAGAGAGGAATGATTTTAGGAAGTTACATAAATAAAATAATTCAGATAGTGCAGATATGTTTCTTTACTATTTATGAGGAATATATTTCATATGATATATTCAAAATTTTAACTTGCCTTATTAGCTAACTAGTACATTAACAGTGTTCAATGTGTTGCTGTCTTTTGTACACAACTTATAGTTTCATCATAGCTTGTAAAACTTCAGTTCATGGTAGTGAGTGGAAATGTTTTGTGCATCATAGAATGAGGCTCTCTGGACTAAACATTATTTTTTTTTTTAATAGTTTCTATGACTATAGGGATCTGGAGTTGACTCCAATGTCCCTACCAATCACATATTCCTAGGAACTTGCTATTACTGTCCTCAGTTTTTAACCTATGTTACCAGATATCTGACAGGAAAATATTAATTTCATATACTTGAAAAGAGATTAAACAGCCACAGTTATAAATTGAGTTTGATGCAATATGACATTGAAACATAACACAGCATGCTGAGATTCATGTGCTAAAACCACAGTCTGATGTTCCATTTAAATTCATCTCGGTTAACATTCCTTTGTCCATGGGAGGATACTGGCAAAGTTAATCTACTGAATGGTTATCATGCTTCAGTGACTATCTGGATGCATTATGTTTGCATAACTTAACATATTTCTGAGGGTGACTGAAACTTCTTATCACTTGCAAGGGAGAGAACAATGAGCCTTTAAAATGGATCATTCATGCAAAATGTAAGAACTCTTGACAGGTAGAGCAAAGTGAAAAAGATGAGTATTTTGCTGGTTGGTATCCTCCCCCTGTTATATTACCGGTTTTTAAATGAAGGCAGTACAATGACAGAAGGGGAAAAACCCCACAATTTTGGCTACTATTTCAAAGCTTAGGAGATTGTGCTAAGGTTTTGTGCAATTTTGTAATGGAATGAGTCACAATACAAAACCAATTGCTGTGATAAAATGGCATTTCAGATTGATTTTTACTATGGTTTCATTTCCATGGAAAATGGAGGTTTTACAACTTTACTTCAAAATTTTCAGAATTAGTCAATAATAGCTAGATTCACCTTTATGCACAACACAGTGATGTGTATCTGATTCTGTTTTCTATACTTCATTCTGTAAAGTGACAATTAAGGAGAAAAACATTTACTAAGAATTCCTTCAGACTGCATTTCTGCTCCTCTCTGGGATTGCTTATGTCTTGTGAGATATCCAATTAACAAACTATTCTTTCACACTGTATTAAATTATTTAAATTTAAAATCACAGATATTGACAGATTTGGGTCCTGAATAAGCTGAAATCTGTTCTTTTAAAGTTTAGAGTCTGTGCTCTGCTACTCTTCTTTCTCACTCGCCTCAACCTCACAGTCCACAATTCCATGGTGACTACAGCTAAGGCTGCTGATGATTACCACATCCCCAACGAGTATTTCTTTGTCAGTTAAAGGCACATCCAGCTATGTGTCACTCTAGGTACTTGGTTGGGCTATCCAATATCTGTTTTAGCTAGTTATCCCTGACATACTCCAAAAATCCTGATAACTGCTTGTGTCCCACTGCACTGCCCTTCCAGCATGAAAATCACAGCCTGTGACAGAAAGACTTCCTTCAGATGTTTAATGGCTTTGCCCATATCCTCAGCCTGATCTGTAACACACTCCTACCATGATCTCCCCCTTACCAGCCCATGTCCTGACCCTAACCCTCAAGCTCTCCACTGACCCATTGTCTGTCCCATTGAAGAGCTCCCTGCACCAGAGCTATGGCTTCAGACACAGGCCAAGATCTTTGCCTGCTCATCTCCTCTGATGGTCTGTCCATGGCCCACAGGGTCTTAGTTATTCCAACATTGTTGTAGATATGTGACTGCATGGGAGTTCTAGTTCCTCCTCACATTTGTGAGCATGTACTTGAGGAAAGCCTCCTTTCACCTTATTCTGTCTTTTCTGAGGTGTCTTTCCTTACTGTCACTGTGCACACTGTGCTTTCCTTACCTGTCCAGTGATGGTAGTTTATCCTCTTCCACTCCCATCTCATTCCTGGGTTAACACTCTCCTCACCAGGTTGGTCAGCTCTTCTCCATTCTGGTGGATCCTGTCTCTCCCTATGATATCCTCAAAGAGGTTCCTGTTGTCATAAAATCAGATCCCTGTTAATGACACCAGCTTTGCAAACAGATGCTGACCTGCATGATCATTTCACATCCCCAAGCTTTTTCACAGACAGGACTGAGGAGACACCAGACTGCCACCCATGCCCTCAGCTCTCACCTACACACTCATATGGTCATGATTAATATGCTTAAGACCTTCTGCAATTGTATCATTGTGCCTATGTTGGGTTTCTGTAGCAATATTTTGGTAGTGGTGGGTGGCAATGGTGTGTGTGCAGTGGTGGCCTCTGTGAGAAGAGACCAGGGGTTGCCCCTTTGTTACACAGAGCCAGTCCCAACCAGCTCCAAAACAGACCTGCTGCTGGCCAAAGCTGACCATCAGCAATACTGGTGGTGCATCTCTGATAACATATTTAAGAAATTATTAAAAAAACAGCACAGCAACTATGAGAGAGGAATGAGAAAATGTGAGCAAAAATCCCTATAGTTACCAAAGTCAGAGAAGAAGGAAGAGGTGGTCCCGTAGGTGCCAGAACAGGGATTCCCCTGCAGCCCATGGAGAAGACCAAGGTGAGGCAAGCTGTCTCCCTGCAGCCCTGAGGACCACATCAGGGCAGATATTGATCCTGCAGCCCAGGTAGGATGCTGTGCCAGAGCCTTGAAGGAAACTGCAATGTTTCCTTCATCATTCAATCACATCCATAGATATGTGATGACAGAGCAGGCTCCTGGCAAGAGCTGCAGTCTGTGGAGACGAAAAATGCATGAGCAGGTGTTCTGGCAGGAACTGTGACTCTGTGGGAGCCGCACACTGGAGCAGTCTGTTCCTGAAAGACTGTATCCTCTGGAAAGGACCCATGCTAGAGTGGTTTGTGAGGAATTGCAGCCTATGGGAAGGACCCTATGCTGGAGTAGGTGAAGGGTGTGAGGACAAAGAAGCAGCAGAGGTGAACTGGTTACAACCTCTATTTCCCATGCCCTTGTGCTGCTCAGAAGGGTGGAGGCAGAAGAGCTGGGAATGAAGGAGGAAAGTTGAGCCTAGGAATATAGGGAGGCAGGGGAGAGGTGGTTTTAGTTTTGGTTTTATTTCTCGCTATCCTACTGTATTTTAAATTGACAATGAATTAAACTAATTTTCCCAAAGCTGAGTCTCTTTTGCCTGGAAGCAATCTCCCTGTCCTTCTTTTCATCTGGTTTTTTTCTTTCCTTGTCCTGGTGAGAAGGGGGATTGAGAGGACAGCTTGGTGGGCACCTGGTTAGCCAAGGTTAATCCACCAGAGTGCCTATGTGGAAAAGTGGCACAGGCAATTGTCTGAAGTCTGGACAAGGAACATCCAAGATGTGAGTCCGCAGCAAGCATCAGACCTCCCCAACAGCAGATCAGGTCAGCAGATGGGAGCCTCCCTACAGCAGGGAGTCACTCACGGCCGCCACTTGTCATTTCCTCCTAATGCTGCCATTAGCCTCATAGCACCGCCAGCCTCCCCAAACACTGCTTTCTGCCCTTTGTCTGCTATCAGGGCCTGTTGTAGTTGCAGATCTGTGGGTGGAGGGTTCCCTTGCTGCCAGAAGTCATGAACTCCCAGCCTTTGCCACCGCGGGAGTCCTTATTTGCATCCAGTGAACAGTCTTTGCCTGTCCCTGCTGAAGCTTTGAGCTCTCCTCTTTGCATGGCCTCAAAGAAAATCCTGTCAGTCTCCTTTACATCTCCCTTGACGCCGTGCCATCTGCTCTCCTCTTCCCACTACTCCTTGCTCTGTTGACAGCCCTGGCTCCCAACGGGATGGACAGCACCTCCACCAGCCCCAGCTCCCTGAGAGGCACCAGGCAGCCCCACGGCCCCAGGCCTGGTTGGTCCCATCCTCCCTCCAGCATAGTTAGGCTGTGCCAGGGGTAGTTGATGCCCTGTGTAGGGGACTAAAATGAGCTGACCTTGTAGAGAAACAAGGCTGAATTGGCAGAACTTTTGGTGTATAAATAAGTGGCCAAATTTGGCAGTGAAACCACAAGCGTGTGAACGGCTCGTAATGAGCAACGGCTTTACTACACATAGAAAAATTCCCAGGTGCTTTACCACACGTAGGCACATTCCAGGGCAGAACTTGGGCAGATAAACGTTTGTATATAACTAACACTTATATATGCAATAAAGGATCTCATTTCTTCACTGACTTGGGGTCCATGCCTTCATACACCACACTCTGTGACACGTCAGCCTTGCAACTGGCCAGTCCTGTGCTGCCTTCAGCAGTGTATCCAGCTCCTTTCCATGCCCATGTACAGATGTGTCTGTTAGCTGCCTCCCCTTGTGTTGCTTTTATTGCCCTGTTATACCTTAATTCAAAGGAATCTCTTTGAGTCAGATCTGCAGATCCTAGATATTTGCTACAGCCTGTGAGAATATTGTTTTACTAAATTGTTGAATCCAAGATTCATTCTCCTACTCCTTCTTGCATATGTAAGGTTGTAAAATATTTCCCTTTGAATGATTAAAATGTATTGAATTTGGGTCTAAGCTTTCCTGGAGTAATGCTTCCACATTTATTAAAACCTGTTTGATCCAATTTGTATGGTATGTATGCCAATATAATGTTCCCTATGCAGAAATCACTGGTTCAGGCCATTATAATTTACATATGTTTTTAGGACATAAGAATTTTGTGGCTGATCTGTATAAGTTCTGAAATAAATCAGGAGATACATAGCCAATACAAAGTAATTTTACTTTTTTAAAAAATAAAATTGTTATGTCAATATGATATAACTGCTTTTTTATTGTTTGCATTATCATTCCTTTGTCATTATTTCTATTATTATTACTTTTGGCTATACAGTAAATGAGGGGAAAGTGAAGCACAACGGCTTAAATATAACTTTATGACATAATTGTGATTCTTGTACACAATTCATAATCATGTCAGCTCTGTCTGACAACCTCACATATTGATGTTATTACACATGTATTTAGTCATTTCTCTTGACCGGTAAGTTAAGCTGATTGAAAGTTTGTCATATATTCTATATCAATAAGCCAATTCCATATTTTTTAAATAGATACTTTGAACTATTTTGTTTGCCAACAACCCTTTTCTCTTCCTAAAGGTCTCAAATCTTTAATCCTGATTTATACCTAAGCAGCATTTTAAGATTCTGAAACCTCAGAAGGAAACATTTTAACTTTCCAGCAGTTTTATCTTTTTTTTTTATTTCTTCTTTTTTTTTTTTTTTTTTTTTTTTTTTAAATACACACCAGATTTACACTAGGGGGGGGGTGGGGGGTGGGGTGGTGTAGAAAACCAAACCACCACCACAAAACCACCAAAAACCAACACATGGACATTTGTCTTCATAGATAAATTGTAAAATATTCTGAGGAGTGTGAAGTGTGTTTACCCACAATCAAGCACATAAAAGCACTGTAATCTAAATGGAAGAAATTGATTTGTAGGGCTGCATGAGCCCATTAATTTTCATTCTGACAAAAGGAAATAACATCACTAACTATAGCCAACAGGAAATGAGGTCCATTCTCTGAAGTTAAACGTATACTTCAATGATCTGATAAACACATAATTTCTCCAGCAAGAAGATCCCATCACCTAAACTACAAAAAAAAAATCCCCCAAAGCAACACCAGATACACTGTGCAGCATTACTCACTGCCATCATCATCACTGCACTTTTTTATGTTGAGAAGAAAGCTAAAGGTGATTGAAATGAAGAGTATTTCAAATCATGACGAGTGGTAAGTTTGTTGTGTACAATATAGTCAATAATTTAACGTTTGTAGATTTTGTTAGTTCTACCAGGTGATGAGACTTTCTAGAATTCTGTAACAGGTCTTGAAGCTTAACAATCACGTTTGACAACTTTAGGAGCAGTGTAAGGTGGTAAGGTCAACAAAGATTGATGTAGTCACAAAAGAAAACAAAGTCAACTTTGCAATGTTGAACTTTTAAATTACTAAGGAAAAGCAGTAAAATGTTATGCTGTATTATTGTTGTGTTAGTGTTAGCATGCACTGCCCAATATATACATGTTCTGTGTGTAAGTCAGTTCTGTCGTACACAGAAATTTGAGGTTATGGTCCTTCTTTTACCCTTTTTCTTGACAGCCCACTTATTACAGCACTTGGGTATTGGTTTGAGTCTTACTCCATTGTATTTGGATTTGAGTGAAGGTTAACTACCTCAGAAGACAAAGAACTGGAAAACAAATGCTACAAATGTCTTTAAGTCTCATTTGATGACTTGCATCCCTTTTGTCTAAATATTTTGTTACCGTTTTAATGAAAAGCTCAAGGTGGCAGTCAAACTCTGAAATATTCCTTGTGAATCAACTTAATTACCATCTTAAAAATCTGCCTTTTAGCATTTCTTTGTTTTGAAATATCTATAAAAGTTCTAAACACTGTTAGATTGCTAATTATCACCTTATTGACAGTTGTCTTCAGGCGTTAAAAAGACATGTTTTTAAGACATACCCTAACTATTTTTATTAGCCTTAACATAGAAGAAAAAACAAACAAACAAACAACACAACCAAAACTAAAACACACACACTAGACAAACAAACAAACTTCAGCCTGCAGAAAGAGAATAGCACCAGAATATAGTGTGATCAATCTCCCAAAAAATATATATAATTTCTGTGGCTACCATGTGAGATGGAAACATGTTTGTTAACACAACTTGAGGTGTTCTAACTACACCCACAGTAGATTTTTAGTTTGTTTTGTGTAGTTCAGGATAATCAGCAGTATGTATCCTGTTAAATTTAAATATAGGTTAGAATGTACTTAGTCACAACTTTTTTTTTTTCTTTTTTTTTTTTTTGTAATTATATTGGGTATTTTTTGAACTTTTGTTATTTGGCTATTTTTTGTAGACATATGACTTTTTACATGAATGACATTACAGTTAAATGATTTGTTTACAATGTCCAATTTCTTTCCTATGTTGAGTATAACATAATTTCTTTCCTATGTTGAGTATAACATAGAAGAAAGTTCAAACAAGTTTCCAGTTCTACATTTCAAAGTACAAACCAAAGTCTTGTTCCTCAATTACAGGGTAAGTAGAGATACCCCAGTACCAAACAAGGATATGTTTTTCTATATGTCTAAACTGGAGGTAGAATGGATATTAGAATATTATAGCTAGAGATGCAGAAAAGTGACACTGGACTGAGCAAGGTCAGGATCATTTTGTCAGCTTTTTGTTATCTGGCCAGGAATCAATGAACAGATCTTAGACTGAGACCTAAACATTTTACGGTTATTTAATGAAACAGCAAACACACCAATACCACCACCACCACCCCTCAACTCCACAATGGCATGGATTTTTTTCAAGTTGAAGTAATTTTCTTCAGAGCATTGAATATCAGAGATTTCTACTAAAACTGACCCAAGGTTTCTAGTGCCTATTACACTACTTTGAGTCCATTCCACAAATAATTCTGGGTTCAGTTTCCCATAAATTAGGACACAGTTTCTCTAATTGCATTGCCTTTGATTTTAATTTCTTATAATTTGAATTTTAAACTCAAGATATCCTCAAATGCATAATGAGTCACCATTAAAGAAATGGTCAAGTCTAATGTATATTTTATGAATGAAAGATTACTCTTCCTAGTCTGTGATCATTAAAGGAATACACATAAAGTTTTAGTTGTGAACCTTTAATATCCATATAAAAGGTAACAGAATTATTACAGTAATAAGGTGATACCAATTTTGTTATAACATTTAAAATTTCAGATCACTATTACCACTAATGGATCTAAACTATCCACTACCAGGCTTCAGCCCAAATGTGAGGTTCTGTGCAAAGTATCTAAAAAGTGTCATCAAGTGCCAAAACAAACATGTAAAATAGAAAATCAGTGAAAATACATAGATGACTTTGTAGGCATTTGGAGGAATATTGTGGCAGCCCTGATTTGTTCCTGAGGACATAGAATATAAGTACATGGTGGTATACGGTGTTGCCCTAACAGCGTTCTAGCTAAAGGGTCACTCAGTAATTTCCATTATGGTGTGACTGACCATAGCATACGTATTCCCACAGGATTTGATCCTGTTTATTTGCAGTCAGAGAAAGTAGCCAACTTGCTAGCTCCTAGTACACCCTCAGAAAATAGTATAAAATTTCAGCTGTAACTGTGGATGGCCTTCCAATGGCATGACATACTCCCTTGCACACAGCAGGAAGGTGGATCATTGCTGCTGCAGAGCTGCCTCCACTCCAAGATCAGTTAAAACCAACATGACTGACAAAATCTTCCATTTTCTTTATTTTCCATGGATGTTCAGGAAAACTTTTTCCTCACTTTGGGATCTGTTCTTATCCTTCTTTTTAATTTCCTTTACTTTCTTGCATTTGCTTGGGATTATTTACTTCCTTTTCCAACAGACTCTCATCAGTGCCTTAAAGGGCTCTCAATCATAATCTTGATCCCAAACATGGACTGGTTCTCCATGAAAACCTTTTGTGTTCAGTTCTTCTCTGAGAATCTTAATCTTTGACTTCTGATATGGTTAGGGATCTGATATTCATGACTAGTTTCAGCACCAAACTTCTTCAGTATCAGAGGGGAAATATATAGAGAAATGGATTCTAACTTTTAAGATTAAATCTAGAACATAAAAATATTTCAGGAACCTGTAACAGATTTATGTTAGATAGACATACTTAGGAGTTCCAGCTGAACAATGGAACTAAACAGCCTGTATTAGTTTCATTCAGTTTAAGTCAATACCAAGGAAGGAGGGAGGTGGGGGGTGGGAAGGTTTAAAAAAAAAGTAAGGATTGAACTTAATTTCAATAGAAACTAATGCCCTTGTTCAGCTTCATTTACAATCAATTAACATTTCCCAGCCCCCAACATTAACAGTGTCCAAATTTTGAATGTCAAAAATCCATCAAAATAAAATCAAAATCACAATGTTTTAATTTAGGCAAAGTAAGGGAGTAAGCACACAATTTGTTATTTAAAACTAATGTTACTCTCTTTTCTTTGGAAAATTCTCCACATAAGCATAATTTGAAAAAAAAATTGTCATAGGTAGAACTTAATACATTTTCCAAATATCTTCAGTTCATGGCACATTTACCAGTTTCAGATATGGCAGGTGCCAAGACTACATTTATCAAATTTTCTTAGACTTTTCAAATAATTGTTCAACTATAAAACTGTTGCAATTCCTACTAGCTCAACGTACCATTTAACTCAGTGTTATATGGCTGCCTCTGAGACCCACATAAATGAGGCTATAAATGAGGCTAAGTATTAGTTCTACTTGTTCAGTATAATGCATAGACTATACACTTTTTTAGGGTGAAGAAGTCTTAGGGGGTTTTGGTTTTTTGTATGTTTGTTTGTCCATTATTTTCTAGATACTTTCTACAAAAGAGAGTATTTGATCCGTAGAGTGGACTTCTGCATTTGTGTAAGAATACAGAGTTCTAAACTCACACATAGACTGTGAATTTGATCTTATCATTACACTATATAATCTGATGCAAATAGTAGCATATGTTGTAAAATAAACACCACAAATTAAGTAGAAAATTCAAAGGCACAAATATTTTGTGCTAAAACTAGTTCTACGTAACATCTCACCTTAAATTTTTAAATTCCTTTCCCAAACTCACTTATAATTCTCC
Source organism: Falco rusticolus (assembly GCF_015220075.1). Classification (NCBI taxonomy): domain Eukaryota; kingdom Metazoa; phylum Chordata; class Aves; order Falconiformes; family Falconidae; genus Falco; species Falco rusticolus. Next base: position 99,319,398 of record NC_051188.1, on the reverse strand, counting down.
TTAGTCACTACAGCATGAAACCTCATGCTATGTGGAATCTTTATGTTACATTTTCTTTGTGCTTTTTTTTCCAAGTTGTCAATAAGCATGTCATTCATAAACAATTCAAGGCAGCAGAATTGTTCCTGTTACTTCAAAAAAGGCTGAAGCTGACCACAATTTTTGGCTGGTTTTTTTTCCCCCCAGACAGTTTTTATTTTAGGAAAACAAGTGTAAAGCTAAATTAGGGCTATCTTTTCCACAACCATGGCAAATAACCATAATTAAACTACAGATAAATTGTTGAAGTAGTGAACTATTGATCTGACATGTCTGTTACTGTCATTCAGTCTGTTAGAGAGTTGTTAAATGTGAAATACTAGAATAACAAGGAGATAGGGCAAAGAGAGAAAAGGGGATAATTAGAAGCCTAGACATTGGGAAGAAAAGACATACTCTAGATATTCCTTATTAAATGAAACTTATTCACCAAGAATATATATGTAGGGCTCAAATAGGCAAACTAAGAATTTACCTTTTTTAGTCTTTTCTGGAAGAACTATCACCATACATGTAGAGGAGAGCTTGATCTTGCGAGATTGTGGACTACTTTGAAGATTTCCACTGCTGGTAAAGTTTATCTGATGGTTTGTAACCACAAGGGAATCAAAATATGTTTGACAAATATGCTCATGTAGAGATACCTGTATGTGACTGGGGGTGCTTGAACCAATGAAAAAATTGAATTACTCATCTGATGCTGACAATAACTTTTCTGTGTTGAGGAAATGACAGTGATCAGCCTTCTGTCAAATAACTTCGTCACAGAGCTCAAAGGAGATTAGATGTTTTGGCAAAAACAGGATCTGTGAGCTACAACAGAGATGACCTTTTTCTTCTTCTGGGACAGTTTTTGGAGGGTTTTTTTTTTTTCGAAAAAAATTGAGATATAGGTTTTGAGAAATGGAAAGTTTAGGCATCTTTTTATGTGGAATATATTACAGAAATGCACAGTGCTTTAATATTGCCAGCACTTCCAGCTTATTTTGTGGTGGTGTACTCTGAGCTATATTAGTTTATCTGAATAAAATCTCCATAATTTTGTTGTCTGGGTGTGTGTGTTTGGTTTTGCTTTATTTTTTTGTTAACCAAATAGATTTCATTCTCAAATGAGCATAGGCAGATGGAGAAAGTTTACAAAAGACATAAGGTGTTCTATTCAGTGCAGCTTTGTATTATAAAATCATAATTCAACCTATGGTCTTTATTCAAGCTAATAAGATATTACTTGTTAGCTGTGGACAATGCATTTTATGTAGGGATACCCATAGCAGACTTATATATTAATATCATGTGACTTCCATAACTAATATAAGATTTTTAGAATTTACCTCTACTTATTAATAAAATATAGATCAAATAAGCTCTTACTCATTTTACTTAACATATGTGCATAGTCCACCTGAGTTAAACAGCACAATTCACAAAAATAAAACCATATATATATGTATGTTTGTATGGAATTGAAGCAGCAACCAGTTATAGATTTTTTAAAAAAATCTTATTACTTGTTAAAATATCTTATTTAGCAGCTCTTTGCCAAGAAACAAATGCAGCCCATATGTTACCAAGCTACTTTTGGCCTATAAAATAGCCTCATAATGCATTAATCAGGGTTGGGGAGGGGATTGTTTTTGTTGGGGTTTTATGGTTTGGTATGGTTTTCTTTGGCTTGGTTTTTTTACCATTTTTCCTGGAAATATCAGATACTAAATCATATGCTTTTTCTTGACATCTAGGGAAGTGATTGTCCCCCTGTATTCGGCACTGGTGAGGCTGCATCTCGAATGCTGTGCTCAGAGTTGGGCCCCTCACTGCAAGAGGGACACTGAGGTGCTGGAGCGTGTCCAGAGACGGGCAATGGAGTTGGGGAAGGGTCTGGAGCACAAGTCCAATGAGGAGCAGCAGAGGGAACTGGGGTTGTTTAGTCTGGAGAGAAGGAGGCTCTACAACTACCTGAAAGGTGGTTGTAGCAAGGTGGGTGTCATTCTCTTCTCCAAGTAACAAGTGACAGAATAAGAGGAAACAGCCTCAAGTTGCATCAGGGGAGGTTTAGGTTGGATTTTAAGAAAAATGTATTCACTGAAAGGGTGGTCAAGCATTGGAACAGGCTGCCCAGGGATGTGCTGTAGTCACCATCAGTGGAGGTATTTAAAAGACGTGTAGATGTGGAGACCAGAGACATGGTTTAGTGGTGGACTTGGCAGTGCTAGGTTAATGGTTGGTTTAGATGGTCTTTAAGATCTTTTCCAGCCTAAATCGTTCTATGATTCTATGGTTCTGTGATATTACTTTGAATACAAAATAACATGCTTAACTCCATGTAGAGAAATTCCATTAATTGGAAAGATTAGGACACCTAAATCTCAGGTTGGTTTGGTTTTGGATTTTTGGGTTGGTTTGGGGGGCTTTTTTTCTTTTTTCTTTTTCTTTTTCTTTTTCTTTTTTTTTTTTTTTTTTTTTTTCCAGGAAAGCTATGTAGGAACATTGCTAATACACATTATGGCATTACAACAGTTAAAAAGGATACAGACAGAACTTGTATTAGTACCTTTTTAAAAAGGAGATTGAACAGAAAATACTTTCCCTTTTTGTTTTTCTTTCTATTTTCTTCTAAAACATATTTAAGCAGTTCAATTGAGGGTATCTCTCCCATTGATGGTTTAGTGTTCTAGAGGCAAATAATTTACCTAAATCTAGTTTAGACATGAAAGCAGCATGTCTGTGGTACTGAATCCACATCATGTTGTATGCTGCTGGCATCAGCTGCCAGGTTCTCACTGCCAAGAGTAATGCTCTCTTTTTCTTTCTTCTTTTTTTTTTTTCTTGAGTTAAAGAACATGTGAAGTACAAGCTATCAATTCTACACAGGTACTGAACAAACTGCCTCTAAAATGTTCTTTTAATAACTTCTTCAGGGAGAATAGCATGGCCTTTCAGTCAAGAATACCTCTAATTGTGTTGGATTTACTTGACATTTTCCTAGGATCTTAGGAAGCAATGAGGAAACTGAATTTGACAATAAAGTGAAGTTTTTGACATTCACTTGGTCTCTAGTGAAGTTAGAATAGTGCTATTAAAGAACTACTACCTCCCAGGATATAGCAATTACTTTTCTCAATATTTTTTATTTGCTGAATACGAGATGCAGATATTCTTCTCCTACAAAGATTTTAGCAACCAAATTGTTCCTTTTTACTATAGAGGCAAATCATAAGTAATACAGAGCAGACAACGGGAAGATGACTCATTGCTGAATTGCTGAACCAAATGAATAGAATTAATCTTGAAATTATGCTCTGAAGAGAACAATCAGGTAACATTTGAACAAGCATCTGTTGCACAGTATGTAGTTTCCAGTAAAAATGTGTAATTTATACAGTGTTCCAAATTGTTTGTTCAGTCTACTTTAAAGTTCAAGGTTGCAGGACTAATACACAAGGAGAAATTCCTGTCACTCATTGTCTTTTGACTCACTCTATGGCACACAAACACTCATGGATTTACAACAGAACTTAGTGTAAACAGTGTTTGCTTCGATCCAAAGTTACCAAATCAGTTACCATCATTGCTTTTATTTTCAATAAAGACTAATGCAAGATCCCTCATATATTTCATTTCTCCAGTTACTTCCATTACTATTGTTTTTCTCCTGTTATTCCTCATTGTCTTGGGGGTATGAGGGGAACATTCATATAAATAAATCATAGAACGAGCATTGTCAAAGCTATTTTTACCATGTAGCTATTTAAGATGCTTCTTTAAAAGTGAATTTATATGCAAAAGCCATGTCACAGCAGTTATATTTATAGGGCTTGTCCATGCTGTGCAGATTGTGATGGTCCTGTAAGGAATATTTCTGAGAGAATGTTTTCCCACAGATCTTATATGAGAGCAGTTTGCTACCTGCATGCACTCTCATTTGTGGGTGGAGATTGCTTGCTTTTCTGAGTAAATGTCTTACTACAGAGTAGGCACATAAATATTTTATTTATCTTTTAGTGATTAACATAGCTTTCCAGATGCCAAAATATTCTTGTATGCCTGCATTTTGTAAGTTTACAGATGTTCACATCTGACATTGCTATTTATACACCTTAACAAATAATGGAGAGATACAGGGACACCTAAGGGTGTAAATAAGCATTCCCTGAAATAGATATCTGACTACAGCAAATGCCCGGACTCTGCTATCTGCATGCAAGGAAGGTATTGACACAGTGAGACCTGAATCACTGTTAGCATTCAAAATGTGCTGGGGCTTGAATATTTTTTATGCATTTATTTTCTAAAAATATCTTTAAATTTATTTTTTTTTTTTAACTAAGGCTGAACAAAATGCAAGCTTTGCCAATGCATTTCATTGTTAAATAAGAAGTCTGTCTATTTTCAACAACAAGGCATACTTTTAAAAGATTAAGGATGGTGGAGGGGACACAGGTTCTTTAGAAGAAAACAAGCTAAATTGCTGTCTGTGGTGAGCAAGTCCAGGTCCAGAGAAGGCAATATGGCTTTTCCTGCTTACTTCTACTGAAAATACATGTGCGCTTGCCACTAATATCAGTGAAATTGGATCTGTATAGATTAGGAAAAGTCATTCTCATATTGATTATTCACAATATTTTGTTTTAATGCTATTTAAAACACACATTTTCACTTTGGAAAATAAGTTTATATACTCCATGAATAGTGAAATGCCTGAATGGAATGAAAAATAGCTCTTATTGGTAAATTCCACCACCTGCAGCATGTTATTCCTTTCCTAAATATATAGAAACTGTTCCCAGTGATGTCAACAGTTCTTATAATTAAAGCAATAGGTATTCAAGATGTTAGGAAGATGTTAAGGTAGAATTAATTTAAATATTAGGAAGTATGATCTGACAATGTGAACAAATAAAGATTGATGAAACTTGCTGGGGCACTGGGCAAGATCTGTCGCTAAAGATATTTCAAATATGTCAGGCAAACTTCTGTCAAGAATGACATGGTGTTTCCTTGGGACAGAGAGCTGGACTACATACCATCTGAAAGTCCCTAGGTTTTGTGCAACTTTCTTACTTTACCACTTGATTCATACCTATGAGAGTGCAAAATCACCTAGCTTAAATATTTTAACATATTTATTAGGATAACTTCTGCAAACAAATGTTACTATTTATAAGTAGATAGATATTCTTCAGCTTGTTGATGCACACAGTCAACAATGAATGGCATAAACTAATTTTCAGAAACCAAGTATTACTAGTTTTGCTTGTGTAAAGTGGTAATATACTCCAGAAACTGTCCTAGTAAAATCAAAGCAAGCATAAAACAAACAAACAAAAAAAAGGTGGCTGGATATGACCTTATGCAATTAATAGTACCTTTTTAATCTACACTGTATGCTTAATGGGTAGCTGAAAATTACTGCAGTGTTTTAATTTATGCAAGCATGACTAAGTCATCTGTTTTCTGTCTGGGAATGTAGCTTGGGTGGATAGACATCTGAATTCCTCTTGGAGGAGCTCAGCCTCTGAGACTTCTTTCCAGGAAACCCCAATACTCACTCGTAATTGGTATTACAAGCAATTCTGTTCACAGCAGTCAAGTAGTCCGAGTAGCCCTCATAGACTTTTAGCAATAAGATATAGCTTGGATATAGGCAACAGCTCTAAGTCCTTATTAATGAGATTTGAAGCCATATCTCCATTGCCTGAATAGATTCTATGCTGGAGTATTTTGGAGGAGAACATTGTCCAGCTTCTTGCTGAAGGTATATCATAGCCAGAAATATAGGATACTTGAGTCAGAGGATGAATGAATAATATAATTTTAATTCCATCTTAAAGCCAGTCATGACTTTTTGGTTGGTCCAGGTTTCTAGAAGGGCTTCTTTTAGAATGCAAATGCTTGAGGTTTTTGAGAAGGAGGAAACGAGATGTACGATCACTGCTGACACAATTTTATCAGATGCCTGCACTGAGTGCCTAACTTAAGAAAATGCAATCAGTTGAAGGAATGCTACTGTCATGCTTCAGGTGTCATTCTAAAGTTTGGCTTTTCATACAACTGGAGTTATATCCACTGCTACCTTTAGAACTTAAGACCAAGACAAGACCTGAGACAAGTATCAGGAACAGGACAAAAAACCTGAACTACATCTCCATAATTCCCAAATAGAGTATGTGTAGCCGGAATACTTCCTGTGCACCTCCTTTAATCTTTAGACCCTCTTCCATTGAGCTTTTCTTCTGTCAGACTGAGGGGGAACATTCCTGAACATCACTACCAAAGAAGAAACATACGTGCTACGCTGCTTTTCAAAAAATAGTACAATTTGCCCTGGGTGGTGTAGTATTATTGTTTGTTCCTTTTGTATTTTTTTTATCCCCAGCATTCCGTGGTTTGGATTTGTACTTTTTTAGATGTTGCAGTGATCCTTCAGAAAGAAATGGTATCTTTAAGTTCAACAGACACTTGTCTATCATTGCCCTTCACTTTAGCAAAACATTTTATTTCTAGTATTAGCTACAGTATGCAAAGCATCCACTGTACTTATATATAAATGCAAAGGATTTAAAGACGTTGACAGTCAGTCTTCTGCAGTGGTGAGCCTCTCTCCTCATGCTTTTCAGAATGGCTTCTGCAATAGTTGTAGAAATATCATGTTTATCTCTGACTATGTAATGCCTGTTTAAAAAATCTTCAAATAAACCTCCAAGACCATTATTTAATTTAGCTCTTACAGGATTTCTCAACAATAGATGGCATGTTTTCATGAATGTATCACAGTTATATGATAATTTCATTGTTATTTTGTTTGTATTTCTTTGTCTGCTATTAGTTATCATGTGCTTAAACTATGGGTTTTTTTGGCAACAGAGGGAATCATGAATTGCGTATTTATATTGTGGATGGAACAATAGGTCCTGGAAATGCAGAGGTACTGTAAAAAAATAAATAAATCACTGCAAATAATAAATAACAAATAAAATGCAACCTCTTTCTCAACTCACATGAACATAATATACATAAACTGAAGCTTGTGTGTGGGCTTAAGCAATGTAAGAAAAAGCATACTAGCATTGAATCTGTCTGATAGAAGCAGAAAATATTTTTCAATTGACAAAATAAGTGACTAGCAGAAAAATCATACTAGTTTTGCTTGAATCTGGTAAGCCATTAAAGAAGGACTAAATTAAGCTGAAGTCATCAGTTAAATTAAGAGCTAACTTGACTAATCTTCAAGTGGAGTGACTACTCCAAGAAATGGTTCAGACAACAATGCATTTTCCCAAATCAAAAAAGACCATGCAACTAATTTAGCAGAACGAGCTATGCTTATAGTTTATACCTGTATTTTTATTTATCTGTTTTTGTGCTTTGCCAGGGTATTTAATTTATTGTCTCTTATTTCGTATTATCCTATCCATCTTCACCAAGAAGTACTATTATTTAGATCTAGACATGCAAAGACAGCAACCCATTTACTCCTGACAGAACTGGAGTTTCTAGGAATGAATTAACGACTGGTGTGGGATTCTATCAAAGAACAGCAATATTTAATAGGAAGAACACTATGTCACTGCAATGGCTCCCTGCAGCTTCAACCAATTCACCTCCACATGGAAAAAACACATTCAAGAGTAATTTCCAGTCCTGTTGCGTGTACAGAACTCTATGTGAACAGAATTTTTTGTGACAAGACTAGATCTTGTCTTCAGAGGCAACTGGTGTTAGCCACCAGTTACAACCAACATAGCCTCAGCTTTCTCATGAAAATGTTCTAGTGTAAAGCATCTGCTATGTAAAGATAAGCAGTGGTTAGCCTGGTGAACTGATTTTGCACAATTATGTGGAATATTCAATAAGCATCCCTAATTTTATATCTTTTTTAACAATACGTGGAGATGTTCTAGGAGAAAGACTTTCCTAATAAGTAAAACCATGTTATGTTTTGTTTTTCAAGAGGTATATATAGTTAGAGTATTCAAGATGCTTACTCTTCCTGATCAGCCATGGGTATTGCTATTGCTAGTAAGAAAGATATCACTGTTGGTTTGTGTTCCCACCCCCCACCCCCACCCCCACATTCTCATGGTCTAGAGACTGTGCATGTTGAATTTTCATGTCAGATTTGTGAAAGTAATAAGGTTTCAGGCTTAAGAAGAGGATAATATTTTTCACCAAGGCAAAGACAGTGCTTCATCCAAATCTCTTATAATAGAAAATACTTCTGATTTTCTATTGTGCAAAATATGAACTCATGGCCAATGTAAACTCTTTTAACTGGTCTCAAGCCACTTTAAGAGTCCATACAAAAACTGAGGAGAAAGCAGAAAAAAACCCCCCAACAAACCCAACAAACCAGTAAGGATTACTTTTGTTCACAATATATTGTTTAAGAAAGTCTATTTTTGTGAAATGAAAAATCAACTGTTCTATAAAACCATATTTTGTCTTATCAGTATCTATTGCATTAAAGGAATCTTGTTTATGTATTTATAGTAAAGGTTATATTACACTTTCATTATAATCCTATTTTCAAGTCTACAGTACCAATTATAACCCAAGCATTCCAATTCTTTATCTGCTTATATATTTTCTTAGGAAAAGAGACTTGATTATTTGCAGATTTATTTGCAGTGCAAATTTATTGAGGTTCTAATTTATGCTAGCACATAGCTTCATCACAAAGTGCTCACTATGGTTGTGCTTTTTGCCACAATATTCATGATTTGACATTTGAGCCTGTAATTGGCCACCTGGTTCACACGCTGTGTAATTGTTGCTTGGATGACCTCACTTTCTGCAGGGGAATTTCACTTAATCATCTAATAAATGTTATGTTATGATTAAATCAATCTTACTTGTGGGCCTGTATTTCACCTTCTGAAAATACTTACACAAAAGAAAGTTTCCTTTTGCATTATTAAAGGACTGTTGGTGCGGAAGGTCCTATTTCATTAAAACAGTCTATTTGCAGTGGAAGGATTTTCTTTATTTAAAACTATACTTGAGGTGAAAATATAATCTTTGTCAAAGAATATATTTTTTCTCAATGAATGCTTTAAAAACAATAATTACTTTGTCAAGGAAAATATAAATTTACTGACCTTTTAATAAAACTGTAATTTGCATTTAACTATAAGAACATATAACCTATGTTTCTATACAGCTTTGAGACGTTAACCTAATTTTTGCCTGTGTACATTTGATGTACACACACTTCATTATACATATATATCTCATATTCTCATCTTAATATGATATTTCACTACCACTTGCTCAGACAACTATTATTTTCTGTAGTTTTCAGATTTTAAGGAACTAAAGGAAACCCTATAATATTATCAAGCTATAATTTTTCTCTATGGTATGTAAATTACAAGGCTAAATTTCATGTCCTGTTGAAGTCAACATGAATTTTGCTATTGATATAATTAGAAGAAGAATCGATCCAACATTTTTAAATTTATTTCTAACTTCAACTAGTTAGACCTAATTGAGTATTCTGTCAGACTGAAGTAACTACTCCACTTAGAACAGTCATACTATACTCTATAATGTTTTTATTGCACTCATGTATAGGCTAAGGCTAGTTAAAAAAAAAAATAAATAAAAATCACTGCTTGGTTGCACACCTACAGTGGAGTCTCAGATACCGCCTAAAGTATCTTTTTTCTACACTTTTAAGAAAATATTCTTGATTCTGCATTAAAAATCACTGCTTCTCCGAGTGAGTATTCTATGGCCAACCTGATTTTCTTACTTTGCTGATCACAGATGACTTTCCTATTGCATTTCCCAGTGACAACCAAGTACTAACTTTGGTTGTTAAAAAACCTTACTTGAGAGCCTTTCCCAAAGACTTGTAAGCTTATGGAGGATGCAACAGTTCAGTCCATAGCTGCCTTACTCTATAATCTACTCCTGTGTTGTAAAAAGAATGTATTGATCATAAAAGCAAAGTTTTAAAAGCATAAAAATGAAGGATGTCAGTACCAAAGATGGAGTAGTGACATAAAGACAATTGTAGCTGGCAAATACAGATTTCCCAAAACAAATATGTTTGGTTCAATGTATTTTCTAATGGTTCTGAGTGATAACACTTTCATTTATGATAGACTGTTCCAGAGCCTTCTGGCTATTTCTGCCTACCCTAACATAAAAGGAGTACAGCTGACAGAAGCTGCTGGCAACTTTGTAAAAATAATGAAGAATCCTCAGACATTTCATTTTCTATAAATTAATTCCCTGCAACCCATATGTGTTTTCTATACTTCAACAAACCCTCTAAAGATGAATACTTTAATTTAAAATCAAATAGTTGGTATAACAGTTGCCCATTGTCTTATTGGTCAGGAGTCTCTATTGATTTTTTTTTTTTTCCTTCAGCAGTTAGTTCCTTAAAAACAAACAAACAGGGAGATATTTATGTATTTATAGTAAAGGTTATATTACACTTTCATTATAGTCCTATTTTCAAGTCTACAGTTCCAATTATTACCCAAGCATTCCAATTCTTTATCTGCTTATATATTTTCTTAGGAAAAGAGACTTGATTATTTGCAGATTTATTTGCAGTGCAAAGTTATTGAGGTGGAGGGAGATGACCAGGGGAGATAGCTGAGAAATGCCATACATTTTCATGATACAGACTCATCTAAATATCTCTGTTTGCATTGTCTGCTTACATTGAATCTGCCCTATGGTTAGGAGGAAAACAAATAAGAAATGCAAATATGTATTAAGTTTTGTGTCACTGGTTTACTTTCTTATAATTTCAATAAACATTTAAAATGAAAACTTACCCAAAAGTGTAAGACATCATACAGACAGGTGTTAGAGAGACAGAAGTTCCATATCAAAAAGGAATGTATGGACTATACAGTGATTTGGTTTCAGTTTTGCAGCTGGTTTTTTTTCTGATTAGACTTTGAAACACTGCATGTCTTCTTACATAATCCTGGTATTTGCCAGGATTCAAAGCACTCAAACATTTCCTGTTTCTCAGGTTTATGATCATGAGGAGGTTTTGGTAAGACCTTCCACAGATTTTAAGCAATATTCAGTGACAGTACACCAGAGTTCAAGTCAGGCTTTCACAACCTCATCTTTACTCTTCTTTTACCTTGACCTTGCACCAGCTGTGTTAGTTTCTGGAACTGCATACCGATCTCTATATTAGCTCCAAAAACTGATCCAGTGTCCCACAATTTCTAACCACAAACACCTACCCACAGAATTAATCTCTCAATCTTTTATGATAACTTTGTAGATTGGGGTGGGGGGTGGGGTGGGGGGGGTGTAGGGCAGGCAATGTGCTCTGTGAGTTGGTTAAAAAACTTGCAAATTTGAGGCTATTTCCCAAAACAATCACATTTTGCTGATAATATTGTTGCATACTCCTTGCTGTTTCTTCGAACATAAACCTGTATATAACTGGTTCAGACTGGAAGTTGAGGAGTGTTTTCCCTTAAAACAAGACTATGCTAAAAAGAGTTTGCATAGGCACGGCATTCACCACCAGAGAGAAGACTCCACTTATCACATCAATATCTGAATGAGGACTGGTCACCCTCTCGCTGAATGTTTCCTGAAGTTTCATGCATGAATATTACAAAGTGCATACATGCACTTCAGGTGGAAGAAATTGTCTTTTTTTTTCTGATTAAACTTGGTAAAAGAAGTGCTAACAAAGATGGTATTTGTATTTGCTTTAGTTTGGTCAAGGTCTGCAAGCAACATAGGCTATATTTTTCTGGTAACAAGCCAGTTAACAGAGCTGATCCAGGTAAAGGGCAAATCTGCAAGAAAATTACTCAGCTTTCAATCTTTCAATTAGATCACCTTATTGAGCCACTGATCCTTATATGAGCAGCACCACCACATAGCTGTGGAAGCGCAGGACGTGCAAGACAGATGACTCAGGGAAGTATTGGAAAGGAAGAAAACTGACATATATTGGTTTAATCTGAAGTTGACTAAATCTTAAGTATGTTTGTACCCTTGTTATCTCCTTTTGGGCATGATTCATTAGATGCCATAAAAGAAAATAAAATCACAGTAGCTTTTTATACCGGGAGATCCAAACCAGAACATGATCTCCAGACACAGTCTCAGAACAGTGGGGAAGGATCACTGCCCTGCACTATTGGCTAGATTCTTGCTAATGCAGCCCAGGTTGCTATTGGCCAACTTTGCTGGTAGGACACCCTACTGACTTATGTATAGCTTGTTGTCCTCTAGGACCCCTGGACCTTTTTCTGCAGAGCTTCTTAGTGAGTTGGCTCCCAGTTTACACTATTCCATAGGATTATTCCAACCCAGGTTCAAGACTTTGCTTTTGCTCACTTCATAAGATTCCTCTCAGCAAATTTCTGTAACCTGTCCCGTCCCCTTTGAATAGCAGTCCTGCCCTCCAGAATATCAAATACTTCCATATATTCACACTGGGAATGAAAATTTCTAATTAGAGCTTCAGTATCTTGTTGATTTGTTATCTTTGTAATGTAAGGGAGAAAAAATAACTCTTTGTTTCTTCACTGTCTTATTCCAGAGATTGTGTTTGCCTCCTCACCATCAGAAAAGAGGACATACAGAAATAGACTAGTAATTTAAATTTGGTAGAAGAGGGTTTAGAAAAACTGGGATTGATCTATTTGCACCAGGAAAAATATTGACAGAACAGTGTTATCTGAATTTCTCATAGATATCATCAACAAAATAAATTTCAAATTTCAGCAAACTCTGAAAGCTTCTTCTTCTGCCCTCCCTTTTCTTCCCTCACTGAAGATTTAAGAAAATACTTTTTTGCTTATTACAAAAAAAAAAAAACCCAAACTAAAACAAACCAAAAAGTGAAAAAAACCAAACTCTGTTGCTGATCTAACTTAGCTATAAAATAGTACTGTAGAAGAGAGAACTTTTCTTTTAAGATACTGACAAGTTGCAATACTGGAAAGGCAATAAAGATTGTGACTTGTCAAAAGTGTTTGTATTTTCATAATTTCTCCTAGGAGGAAAAAATATACTGGAACTCAATATGAAGATATGGATAAAACATTGCAATACTTCAGAAGTGGTTGCTCACTGCAGCTGAAATTTATTTACGTTTAAAGCCAGATGTCAAAGATTTATATGTGATCTGGGACAAGTCAGACATTCTACTTGTCAGAACTGACTAATCATGTTAGTTACCTAAATTCATTGTATCTTTTTTATCCTGGAGTTTCCTTGAGTACTTAATTTCATGTACTAATAAACACCTCCTCTGGACAGGTTTCTGGACAGGAGCTAGACTCAAAGCTAACATGATTGTATTTTATACAGGCAGATAACCTGAACTCATCCTAAATTCTATTGCAAATCTTGGAAAGCTAGATGCTGCCAGGTCTTCTGTGACAGGTGGTAATTCTAACTTTTTTCTAAAATATTAGTTGGGGCACTCAGTCAGAAAATATAATTTGAGTCCTAAAACCTACTAATAAAAGAATGCACACAGTAAGGTCCTAAATACACAAGGAAAAATACCCCTTTCTTGTTCTCAGGTAAAAAATATTCATGGGCTAGGCAAAGAATATAAAAAGTAATTATACTTAATGTTTAGGGTTCCTCTGGCAAAGGACAAAACGAGAGATACCATCTTCCACAGAATCACAGAATTAGAGAAGAGAAGAGAAGAGAAGAGAAGAGAAGAGAAGAGAAGAGAAGAGAAGAGAAGAGAAGAGAAGAGAAGAGAAGAGAAGAGAAGAGAAGAGAAGAGAAGAGAAGAGAAGAGAAGAGAAGAGAAGAGAAGAGAAGTCAAGACAAGACAAGAGACAAGAGACAATAGAAATGTTTTACTTGGCAGGGACCTACAATGATCATCTAGTCTAATTGCTTGACAAATTCAGGGCTGATCAAAAGTTAAAGCATGTTATTAAGGACATTGTCTAAATGCTTATTAAACACTGACAGGCTTGCAGCATCATCCATCTTTCCAGGAACCCTGTTCCAGTATTTGACCATGCTCTTGGTAAAGTAAAACTTCCTAATATGAAGTCTGAACCTCTCCCAACACATCTTTGAACCATTTCCTTTACTCCTGTCAGTGGATACCAGGGAGAAGAGATCAGCACCTCCCACTGCACTTTCCCCCCTCAGGAAGGCGTAGAGAGCAATGAGGCTGCCCCTCAGCCTCTTTCTCTCAAAAACAGACAAACCCAAAGTCCTTAGCCATTCCTCATAGGACATGCCTTCTGGCCCTTTCACCAGCTTTGTTGCCTTCCTTTGGATGCATTAAAGGACTGTCACATCCTACATTGTGGGGCTCAGAACTGCACACAGTACTCAAGAATTGAACACAGTACTCAAGGTGAGGCTGTACCAATGTTGAATAATCCCTGAATAGGGATAACTATGTCTTTTGCCTGGCTTGTGATGCTGCACTTGATGCCCCCCAGGATGCGGTTTGCCCTCTTGGCTGCTGGGGCCACTGCTGACTCCTATTGATCCTGCTGTTGACCAGCACCCCCAGATCCCTTTCTGCAGAGCAGCTCTCCAGCCAACCCTCTCCCAATTTACACTTGTGCCCAGCATTACCCTGTCCCCTGTCCCAGGTGCAGAATCCAGCATTTGGATTTATTAAATTTCATCCCATTAATCATTGCCTAATGTTCTAGGCTATCTTAAAGGATGATTAGACACTGAAGCAGGTTGCCCAGGGAAGTTTAGGAGTCTCCATCTGTGGAGGTATTCAAAACCCAACTGAACATAGTCCTGGACAACCCACTGTAGATGACCCTGCTTTAGATGACCCTGCTTGAGCACTGAAGTTGAACTAGATGATCCCAAGGTGTCCTTTCTCACTTAAACTAGAATCTGAGCTTTAAACAAGAATCGATGGGGTAAGGGGATACCAACAGGAAGGCTGCAGGTGAGCCAAAAGTTGGCATGGCATTGCCTGAGGGTGGCAATGCTAGTGGGAACATTTACACTGCTTCTGGAAGCTCAGAGGGCTCAGAAGTTAAATGCTTGCACACGAACACACACAGTATAAGAAATAAACAGGATAAACTGGAAGTGTTGGTCAGCTCCCAGAGCTATGAATTCATTGGTATTAGTGAGACTTAGGGGAATGAGTCCCACAGCTGGAGTGTTGGGATGGAAGGTTATAGGCTGTTCAAGAGAGACAGGCAGGGCAGGCGAGCTGGAGGTGTCACGCTATACATATGGGAGAATTTTGATTGCACAGCCCTTACAGTTAGCGATGATGTGGCTGAGAGCCTTTGAGTGAGGATTAGGGCCATGGAAAACAAAATACATGTTGTAGTGGATATCTGCTACTGATCATCCAGCCAGAATGTAAGCAGCCATGAGTTATTCTTTAGGCAATTAGGAGAAATCTCTGGATCAGTAGCCTTTGTCTTTATAGGAGATTTCAATTTCCCAGGCTTCAACTAGGAATATCATACTACTGTGATGAGCAGGTCTTGGAAATTCTTGAAGTTTGTAGGAAATAACTTCTTGTCACAGGTACTCAATGAGCCAACTAGGAAAGATGTCCTCCTGGATTTGCTGTTTGTGAATGGAGAATGACTCATGGGGGATGTAATGGTAGGTGGCTGTCTGGGCCTCAGTGATCATGAAATGGTTGAGTTTAAAATTTTCAGTGTAATGAGAAGAAAGGTCATCAGAGTTGCTACCTTGGACTTCAGGAGAGCAAACTTTAAGCTATTCAGGGAGTTATTTAGCAGAGTACACTGGGAAACTGATTTTGATGGCTTAGGAGTCCGCAAGTGCTGTTCAGTCTTTAAGAACCACCTTTTAGAAGCAGGAACAAGCAATTCCACTCTGTCATAAGCAAGCAGGGCAGAGGACCAGCTTGGTTCAACAGGGAAATCCTCATGTAGCTCAGGAGGAAAAAGAAATTGTATCATTTCTGGAAGCAAGGTGAGGTTTTTCAGGAAGATTACAATGCTGTGCTTCATTTACACAGGGAGAAGACAAGAAAGGCCAAAGCTCATTTTAAGTTGAAACTGGCCGGTGTTGTATTAGATAACAAGAAGGGCTTTTTAAAGTATGTGAATAAAAAGTGTTTCCTTGCTTTCAGAGGGAGCCTCCTGTGTCTCAGTTTGTGCCCATTGCCTCATGTCCCATCAATGAGCACCACTGAAAAAAGCCAGGCTACCATCACTTTTCTATACTCTATTAGGTATTTATATTCATGGATAAGATTCCCCAGATCTTCTCCCTGCAGGCTGAACAGTCCCAGCTCACTCAGCCACTCATTGTATGGAAAATTCTTTTCCTAATCAGGCTCAGCCTTTAACCCTGTAGAAATATTTAATCCAGTAATTTAAGTATTTAAAGTGCATATTTTCCTCCCAAGGAAGCACCCAAATTGCCAGGCTCATATAATTTCACCTGCTGTCTCATTTCCCTGTTTAACCAGGAATTCATCTTCATAAGGGCTAGGTTTATGGCTAGTGTACACAAGAAAGTTATGAAAAACAAGGGTTCAAGGCAAGGAGTACTGGAAACAGTCTGGCTAAAAATCCTTGATGTGCTTAACTTCCTTTCTGTGTGTTCTGGCCATTGTGCTATTAAGAAAAAGTTAGCACCCAGATACTTCAATGAACACCTATCTGAAGTTAATGAAGAACATTTACATTTCCTATAGTTCTCTGTTCGATCAGGGAATAGGCAGACTATATCTAGTCTAATGCTCTGTGTTACCTTCTTGAGGTCTTAAGTTCCTTCTACAGTTGACAGATGTATGAGGGCTCCAAATATAAACCTCATTGACTCTCTGGACATGTCCAGCATTTTTTCCTACCCATTTTATATTCGCTTGGGTGTTTACATGAAAAAAAAAAAAAAAAAAAAAAAAAGGTTAATTTTTCCAAAGTAATGTCCTTTTTGCCCACAACAATAATTGGTGAACAATTTCCCTGTATTTATCTTGACCCACAAGGTTTCTCATTCCTGTTTTTCTTATTTCGTCCTTCTGACCCACCAAGGAGGGGAAGTGGATGAGCTTCTGGCTGGGAGTTTGACTAGTAGCCAAAGCTAATCCACCACAGCATGAAACTCTACTGAAGCAAAGGATGTTTTTCTCAGTAGCTCAATTCACCAGTCCAGAAAAAGAGACAACTTTGGGGAGATATCCATCTACACTTCACCAGAAGAGGGTGTTTCAGTTTTAATGTCATTACAATCTGCAGGCTTTATCACTGCTGTTTAAGTGGCACAATTTCTTATAGCATTCTGTTTTTTCGCTGTCAGAGATCTGCTGCATTTTAAAGCAAAGGAGCACAGTCACTTGAGGAATGTAGTATTAGCATATAAATCAGCATACTGGTAGAATTGCACAAAAAATTTAAAAGCAATCTTTTAACAATTATAATAATGAGATTTGCAATGGATTTTACAAAGAAAAATATCATTCCAAGGTGCAGATATAGAATTTAAAACAGAATTAACTGTGATATTTTTGGAGCTGGGGGGGGGGGTGGTGGAAATCAATAGAGAAATATGTATCACAACGTGCTTTCCCAAGTCTCTCCATCTGTCTTAAAATGACATTTTTTAGAGGTGTAAGAGGGCCTTGCTATGGTTCCTGTAGGCACATTGTCACCAAATCCCTCTGCTCCTGAATTTGATTTTCACAAAATTTGACAGGCATACAAAGTTACTGCATTTGTATATATCAGAGTTATACATGAGATAAAGATATACATGAGAAAAAGAAAGTGAGAGGAAGAACCCTGTATAACTGCAGTCCTATGACAAGAGGTTGTTCTATGGTGTAATCATAGTGTTAGGAACAGTAAAAACTAAGTTACTGAATTACACTCTTCTCATGGGTTCACTGAAAGCTCTGTGGTTTATCAGAACCATTTGTATAACTCTGATACAAATAGAAAGGGAAACACTACAGGTCATAGCTTGTGGATCAAAAAATCATTTGCCTGAAGCAAACATTCACACCATGTGAAAAAGGTGTTTAGCCTTGGTGTTGGCCAGGGGACATCAAGAGTATGTGAGTAGAAAGAACAGAACTCTGGTGCAAACACATGTTCCTCAGCAATGTAAACAGTGGATGAAAAAACTCAGAACAGACACATGCAACACCTGAAAGGTAGTTGACCCAGGACTTAAATCAGGCAATTACAGTACAGTAGAAAAATTAAATATTTTAATACACAAACTGTATGGATAGCAGACAGGAGTTGAACCCTGTTCACTGCACACTGTCTATGACTCTCTAGTAACAAAATGTGAGAAAACAAAGTAGTATCTTAGATTTGGGCTCAGTTTGGAATAAAACAGGGAAGAAATTGATAAATGGGTTTTACTGACTGGTATGGTCACTAGAAGGGGAAAAAAATTCTAACTTGCAGCAAGTAAGATAAATGCAGAGCAGAAGTAAAAACATAAATAGTACCCCGTCTTGCTTAAAATGCTGTCATTTGGATTATTAACAAACTATTAGAAACAAAAGAGTTAGAGAAACTGCTACATATTTTCTCAGTTCGGGATGGAGTTTTAAGCTATCACTGACTACCACCAACAGAGAGGAGAAAATGTGAGTTCAGGATAATAAACTAAAAAACATTTGCTCTCTTCAGAAGCAAGAAGCCCAGTTCCTAAAGGGAAGTGGTGGTACTGCATGAGGAATAGACATGAAAGCCCATCAAAAATCAAAGGATAGGATGGATAAAAAATCAAGGAAGGATATCAACTAGCAAAGGGTGCAGCCATGCCAGGAGCTGAACCACTTGCTACAGTAATTACTCAAATTATTGGAAGAACAATCACTTTTCCAACTTGAGACTTAGAAATAAAGCAGATACTACAAAATAAATTATGTCAGATCAAATGTAAGATCATAAAAAATGATACAGAAATGATAAGGGAAATCAAAATTGGCTGCAGTAGAAGCAAAAGCAGGTGTTATTTCATCCAGTCTGTGCACAAACAAGGATTTCAAGGGTGAAAAAGTTTTAAAGGGATTCTGAATTAGAAGAGTGCTGAAAGAAGTTTAGAGATAGATAAAGATCAGATACTCAGAAGAAATTCTTTACTGTGAGGGTGGTGAGGCACTGGCAAGGTTGCCCAGAGAAGCTGTGGGTGCCCCATCCCTGGCAGTGCTCAGGGCCAGGCTGGATGGGGCTTTGAGCAGCCTGGTCTAGTGGCAGGTGTCCCTGCCCATGGCAGGGGGGTTGGGACTAGATGATCTTTAAGGTCTCTTCCAACTCAAACCATTCAGTGATTCTGTGATGTTCTCTCCAGAGTTTAAGATAACCTACGGAAATAGTTTAAGATACCCAACAGAAATGGTTCATAGATTTGTTCAGAGTGATCACAGAGGAGCACAGGCCAGCTAGTTATAACAATCCACTGGGACAACTGAAGGATATGGCAGTTCAGAATACATTTGTTCAGATCTAAATTCCTATTTTACAGGTCCATTAATCAAAGATGTCTGAAATTTTAGGTGTTAAAAAAAATGCTGTATGGTTGGTCAAGTACATAGCTCCAAGGAAGCAGGAAGATTTAATAAAATGTTACATTAAGCTTAGAGAAATAGAGTCAGGAAAAGATCGGGATAAAGAATTCCTAGTCATCCTAATATTTGTTTCTGCAACATGTGGATTTTATACTCATATGGCAAAAACTAGCTGAAAAACTAGAGTCTTAGCAAAGGGGGAGTGGTAGAAAATTGTTAGATAAACAGCAGATGGAAATAGAAATAGATATCCAGCTAAACCCCTAGCTGGATTAAAACAAATGAACAAACAAACAAACAAACCAGAAAGAAAAAAAGACACACAAACACACAGAGGATATTTGGAAACTATGTAAACCATAACACAAAGGAATTAAAGCTATATACAAACATTACAGCGAAACCTTCTGTGGACTTTCTAGGAAATGGCAAGGTACCATTATATCTCTAGAAAAAAAGCCAGTTCTACAGTGTGTCAGATAGAAAAAAACCCCCCCAAAAAAAAAAAAACAAAGAACAAACCAGACTTGAAAGACCCAGTTGCATGTAAGGATCTCGAAAAGTGCATATGGATTTTAGCAGGGCTTTTCACATGGTGTCATAACTGATCTTTATAAGCAACAGGACATTTACAGATTCAGCTAGGCGGATTGGAGCACATGACATAGCAGAGAGCTGGGAGAACTGAATTTATTCAGCCTGAAACATGAGCTGAGGGGAGATATACTTGTTTTCTTTGACTATGTAATGGGTGCTCATAGAGAACACGGAGACAAAATTTTATCGGAGATGCACAGCAGAAGACTTGGAGGCCAAAAATAAAATAAAATAAATGCAGCAAGGTAAGTTCTGTTTGACTATAAAGAAAGGAATCCATCATGATGCTGGCCAAATACTGGAATGGGTTGCCCACATGGGATGTGGAATCTTCACCCTCAGATACTGAAAACTCAGCAGGACAAGGCACTGAGCAACCTTATCTGTCTCTGTAGCTGGACTTAACTTTGAAGTTGTCACTGCCTTGGCTTCCCAAGATCCCTCCCAAATTAAATTTGTCTGTGTTTCTTTGGAATGAATAATAAAAAAAAATAACCAGAAACACAGGGAAAAAATGGTGAAGATTCAAAGAGATTATGAAGAGTAAGAACTCACACACACTGAAACAAATAAGAGTAAGAAATTAGCACAACTGAGAAAAGCTTCCTAGCTGTAAAGAAAATATAAAGTCTTCCATGTCTATGCATTCCAGTGTACCTTTTAAAGGAAGCACTCAACCACTTACATGGTATATTTTTATATTAAGGTAGGCCGTTAAATTTTATTTTAATGGAGCTCAGGCAACATTAGTATTCTATACCCACAGTTCCAAATCTTTAAGGCAAGACTGTTGAGGAGTCAGGAGTACTTTGGAAATATTAATAACTACATCTGTAAGACATCTCTGTAAAGAAAGTGATGTTAACCTTTGTAAGGCAAAGGACCTCCTTCCATGTGCAGTTCTGTAGCCTGTCTCTTCTAACACTGCAGCATGCCTTTCACTTCCATTTGGTAAACTCACACCCTCCCTCTCTTTGCTTATTGTGGCAATGTTTTCCCTCTGTATCTAATGTGCTTATGTCCTCATGTCCCTGAACTTACATAAAGCTTGGCAGATAACAGGAATAATGACTAATAATTTAAATAGCCAATACAATTACATAGCCAATAAGCATTGTTCATATAAAATTTATGTGCAAAGCTTACTAGCCAGTTAGAGTATGCGACATCTGCACCCACTCAAAGCATTTTCCAGTCAGTGCCATTAATGTAAGGAGCAAAAGCAGCCAGTAGGGAGAATGATAAAATTAACAAAAAAAGGGTGCCCAGAAGACGATATTCACCGGTGGGGATCACAGCACGTGTTCCTAGCTGGACACTGCGGAGCATTTTCCTTTTCCTCTTCTATCTCTTTTCTTTGAGTTAGTGTTTTTTTGGTTTGGCTTCCCCCCCGCCCCCCCCCAGCTTCTTGTTTTGGGCTTTGGAGGGGGTGGGGATAGGGAAGGAGGTGGGGCTGTGGCAGGGGCACGGAGGTAGTGCCCCAAAATTATCTAGGCTGTTTAGGTTCAATGTCTGCGATCAGCTATAGATATTCTTAGTCCTCTACATGTCTCCATCCTTTCCGTAACAGTAAGAAATAACTCCATGTTGTATTAGCTGGATAATTAGTGAACTATGTTTCAGATTTTATAATTGCTGTATGACAGAGACTAAATAAGATCAGGACAAACAGACGAGTTTAATGTCCTTTCCAAAGATTGCTAGCCTATCTTGAGCAATTATAAACTTTCTAGAAGCTTGTTCCATAGCTTGATTTTCCTTAGAGCTGTGCATGTAATATTTAACAGAAATCTAATATTTTCCTGCTTCTTTTCTGCTCTTTAGCCTGACCTCTTTCCAGCTAAATTTCAGTAGTAAAAAGCAGAATTTTTACTTCAAACAGCTTATGCCCTTAATGAGTACTTTAGAGTTTAAAAGAGTGAAAAGCTCCATTGTCACCTTTACAGTTAAAAAAGAGATTCACTTAACCAGCATGGGGATAATAAAGGTTATATGAGCATAATTAAATACTAGATTGTATCTTGTGAGCATCAGACACCCCAAATGAATTGCAGATGAAAGAAATGTGTGAAAATGTGGTTCTTTTCTTGTATGGAAACCAACAGCCAAGAGTTCCAAAAATCCAAAAGGATTTTTATTTTTTTTAAATGATGAAAGGGACATATTTTTATAGATGGCCTATAAAACTTCAAGGGAAACTGACTCCACAATTTCAGGAAATGTCGTAGTTAAGACTAATTATCCTTATTGACCAGCCAACTATTTATGTTTCATCTTGCATGTTTCATAGAGAAACATTTGCCTCATTTTTTTATGAGGTATTGTTTTCCACTTTCCCTTCGGTAAGCTGGACAATTTTCTTCTGAAAGCCACAAAAATTATTGCTATTGAATCCTTAAGTTAATAACCTAGATGGGTATTGTTTGGGTTTTTTTAAGACTTTAAGATTTATATTAGGAATACCTCATACTCATAACTGAAGCATTCCCAATTCTTTTTGTACAGCAGAAATGAAGGTTACTTGGGAAACATGTTAACTAGGATGGCATGGCTAGTCATAGGCTGTTTCCAGACTCCTGAATTTTTGGAAATGTCAACATCTCAATAACAAGGGGTGGGGGGGGTGGGGGGGGCAGGTTGGGGTGAGGGGGGAAGGGGTTGCAGGGGGGGAGGTCGGGAATCATCAGTACAAAACATATTTCCTTTGGAAAGAGTTTTCCAAATTTTCACATGGGAAAAAAAAAAATTCGCTGGACTTTTTAAAACAGATTTGTTGGGACACTTGTAGGTATGGCAAGTGACATCTGCTTCCTAGTACACACCTTATTGCATATCTTGGTAGCTCAGAGAAATCCTGGTGCCCAAGACCTTCAGGTACTCTTCTTAGCTGTAAGAACTTAAAGAAAACTCAGGAATCCTGCAGCAGTCTGAAGCCATTGCAGCTCCTGGGTGTTGGACTGATAAGTGAGAGAAAACTTGAAAAAGTTACATGATTTCTGTGGAAATTTTTGCAAAATAAATATTTCTTCACTGAATGTTTTCATTTGAAAATGGCCAAAAGTTTTTTTACACCAAGATGTAGCTGGTAAATATTTGACAAACACTTTTTTTTTTTTAAATTGTCAAAAATTAGAAAATAAAAATCACTTTTTCCCACAACTATTGCAACTTCAAATACTCAATTTCAAATTCCTTTTCAGGAAATGTATTCCTTCATTTTTGCCCTTGACTTTCAAAATAGGCTCAGTGTCTTATCTGGAAACCTGATTTTCTTGGGTCAAAAATATGCCCAGTGGGAGTAACTGAGAATTCACGTGAGAAAGTGGCATTTTTAGTACAATAAAACTGTGAGAAATATGAAACACCCTTCTAAAACACCTTATAACTTGTCTTTACCATTATGTCTTCTCAAAAATGGATACATATGGTGTTCATCCAGTATAAATATATATGTTTGTACAGCATATTGATTTATATTTAATAAGGAAAAATATTTAATGTCCATATATGACAGTTCTTTTTCTATCAAATGATATCTTTTGCATAC
Source organism: Falco rusticolus (assembly GCF_015220075.1). Taxonomy (NCBI): domain Eukaryota; kingdom Metazoa; phylum Chordata; class Aves; order Falconiformes; family Falconidae; genus Falco; species Falco rusticolus. The sequence continues at coordinate 99,295,735 of NC_051188.1, read as the reverse complement.
AGGTAAACTAAACACAATAGAAAAACAGCTTTTTAAATTTACCCATCTGCTCAACTTCGAGTGATACCACTCTGATAACTCTAACTTCTAAAACATGTCTATTCTTGAAAGGTGCTGTGGGTTTTCTACACCTGTATGAAACAATCTGAAAGAACTGCTGTATGACTTTTACAGGATATTGTTCAGTGATCATACCTCTGCTAAAAATGCTATTCAGGACATCAGGTTAGGAAAGGTTATATGTTCTTAACTTTACTTTTCCTACCATTGGCATAACTCAGCTCAACTTCTCTGCTGTGGTGCTGGATAAGGGCTAAGTGTCCCCTTTCCCTTCATTTGTCCTCACAGATGCTTGTGCATTAGAGTAAGCACTCTCCAGATGAGCCTGGACTCTGTGATTCATTAAAATCTAAAACCTCAGCATGAGCCACACATGAGGGACATCTGCTGAATAATCATGTTTTGAGCTCAACTATGTGAACTTGCCTTGGGCAATTGCAAAGCATGACACTTGATTATGATAAGTGGGAATAGAACAAGTTTTCAAGATGATACCACTGCAGTTGAGGTACACAACTACACTCATAGATTTATTAGTGTAGACAGTCAATAGGACAGCAGAGAAAAGAGTGCCAGAAACAGAACTGTTATTTCAGCCTGGCAATTCAGCCTACATCATTTTGCTTTTAGAAATCTCATTCACACATTCCAACAAACTTGCTCCCAGGTTGGATTTATTAACACAGGTCAAAATGTCATACAGCATGAAACAAAACACTGTGTATTTCCAAGGCAGTTTAGCATATGATCAGCCAAGCTAACCAGCAACAGCTCATATGAGCCCTATTGGCTCATACTCTGGTCACGGATTCAATCCCCTGTTGACTGTTTAAGTGACTTTTCCTCCAAAAGTACACTCCTAAATTGTATAATCCATGAATTCAGGCCACTTTGGAAACTGGCTGTATGGCTGTAAAACCAGTTATCATACAGATGTTGAAATGTCAGAATGAACATTTGAAAAGAAACAGTGCTGGCTAGAACCTGGAAAAATCAATAGAAATGGTACAAAATAGAACATTCTTCAAATATTAATGTCTCCATATGTTTTGTAAAAAATAGCAATGCAGTAATTTAAGTATTTAAATTTACATTTGCTTTAACATTTTATGTGTAAAAAAATGTTATTGAATTTAGCAATGCTTTATTTTTAAATTATGTTACAATATCTGCTGCACTCTGCACTCTTTTCTGAGACATCATTTGTATTCTTGTTCTATTGAGAAGAGTTAACAAATCTAATTTAGCCTGATGCAATTGTTTCACTGTTCCAGTTCAGTGAGAAGTTTTAGGTTTGGAGACTAAATTAGATTTTGGGAAATATAAAGTCCAAAACCTAAACATAACAGATGACCAGCTTTCTGTAATGCACAGCTATCTGGAAAGAAGAGCCCTGACAAAGATATTCTAAAAGTTTCTCCATATTAAAAAATAAAAGAAAAATGCCCAAGTCTGATCACCATCACTGACTCTGTCTGTATCAAACCCATCAGCAATATAACTTCTGAATAATTTACCAAAGCCATTTATTAATCATGGTAAGTAAGAGATTACCACTACATGTATACTGTTTGCATAGGTTAGTTGTTTCTTTTCATAGGTTGAATTTTGGCAGAGATCTCAAAAACTTTTGGTAGAATAGTACTTTCTAGAAAGGTTTGCAAGGAAACATCTCTATGCAAATTGCACTGTCAGTCTAAACTGCTTTACAAATATCAGCCTGTCTTCATCAGAATGCAGATTAGCTCCTTTCACCTGTCACTATTTATGTATGAAACATATTGGTAAAATTCTACAGACAGATCTTTTTTTAATTTATTTTTTAATCACTGGCTCATAGCATAATTTTCTAAGTCAATTGAACCAGAAACTTTCAGATACATCTTGAATTTTTTTTAACTTTGATAACAAAAAGCAATAATTTAAGAATTAATATCGCTTCTTACTACAGTTCCCAATACAGGGTTCTTGCAAGACCTAAGGAAAAGGACTTTTATGTTCATGTGTAAAGGACGTTTATGTTCATGTTCAGAAAAATATCATCTGGTCTAAAAGCTTACGACAAATACCACTTACAATGTGAGGAAAAGAAATCTTTTCCACAGGAAAATTCCTTGGCATGAGTAACTCCAGAATAAAGTATAAGAAGAGGATATATATTAATGACTATAGTTCTAAATAAGTCTTGACTTGAAATAGTGGTTTTTTAATATTGATTCAGATGTTCCATTGATGAAGCAATTTGTTCATTAGTTCTTTGTACTGAAGTTCACTAAAACTTAATCCTACCATTTCAGTTGGTTTAGAATTATTAAACCCAGAGAAGTGCATTCATGTTGAAAGTGGAATTCTAGAAGGTAATAACTTATAAGTGGTTTTAAGATTAAGAACTATATTTGCATAAATCAGTATTTATATGAGTTAGAAAAAATGATATGTAAAAATTTAAGGGACTTCCTCTTTTTTTGCTGTGGAATTGTGAAGTGTGTACAGTAGTATGCCAAAGCATTGAAAATCTCACTGTAATTAATGATTTATTGTAATAATAATTTACTCTAAAAGCTTCAACAACTTTCTCTCTGCTAGAAAGGAGCAGGATACCGGAAGTATTGCATACAGTGATTTCATTAATTCATCATATTTGAAAAGTCATGGCAGTCAGGAAAAGTCCCCAGTAACCAGAGAAAAGGGAATATCACACTTATTTTTAAAAAGGGTAATAAGGATGACTATGGGAACTACTGACCATGGAACAAGAACATGAAACAAATTCTGCTGGAAGATACATCGAAACGTATGGAAGACAGGGAGGTGATTAGAGACAGCCAGTATGGCTTCAGTAAGGGCAAATTGTGCTCCAGTGGCCTTCTATATAGGGTGACTGCATTAGCAGACAATGGAAGGGGGACTGTTGTTATCTACCTGGACTTCTATAAGGCCTTTTACACAGTCCCCTACAATATTTGTGCTGCTAAATTGGCGAGACATGGGTTTGATGAGTGGACTGTTGAATAAGGAAGTGGTTAGACATCAACATCCGAAGTGTTGCAGTCAACATCTTAATGACAAAGTGGATACTAGCAATGAGTAGTGTCCCTCAAAGGTCCATACTAGGAACAATACTACTTAATACCTTAATTAATGACACAGTCAGATTGAGCAAGTTTACAGATGACATTAAGCTGAATGGTGCACTTAGTGCATGAGAAGGGAGGGATGCCATCCAGAGGGACATTTGACAAACTTGAGTGGGCTTGTGCAAACCTCATGAAATTCAACAAGGCCAGGTGCAAGGTTCTGCACCTGGGTTATGGCAATCCCCAATATCAGTACAGACTGGGGAATGAATGAATTGGAAACAGGCATGTGGGGAAGGACTTAGGGGTACTGGTTGATGAAAAATTGGACATGAGATGGCAACATCTCATTTCTTGCAGTCCAGAAGGCCAATGGTATCCTCAGCTGCATTTAAAGAAGTGAGGACAGCAGCTTGAGGGAGCTGGTACTTCCACTTTACTCCACTTTTGTGAAACCTCACATGGCCTGTTGTGTCCAGCTCTGGCATCCACAGTACAAGAAAGACCTGTTAGGGTGGGTCCAGTGGAAGGCCACAGAAATGATCAGAGTGTTGGAACACCTTTTCTATAAAGAAATGCTGAGAGAGTTGGGGTTGTTCAGCATGAAAAAGAGAAGGCTCTGGGGAGACCTGGTTATGGGCTTTCAATAGTTAAAGGGGGTTTATAAGGAAGACAGAGACTTTTTACCAAGGCCCACAATAGTACAAGGAGCAACTGAAAAAAGATAGATTTATCTTGGATATAAGGAAGAAATATTTTACAAAGAGGGTGATGGGACACTGGAACAGGTTGCATAGAGAAGTTGTGGATGCCCCGTTCCTGGAAATGTTCGAGGTCAAGTTGTATGGCGCTTTAAGCAACCTGATCTAGTGAAAGATGTCCCTGTGCATTGCAGTGGGATTGGATTAGATGATCTTCAAAGGGACCTTCCAACCCAAACCATTCTATGAATCTATGAAATAACAGGCATGGAAAAATTTATAGTCTGATTCCCCCTGCTCCCACCATTTCCAATTTTAAGTGTGGAAAACAATGGTTTAATCTTTTAAGAGTCAGGTAATTAATTTTATTTCTTTTTCAAGCCATGACATTTTACTCATCTATTTTAACTCATTATCTTTTTTTATATAATATCTGAAAATTTTGAACCATTAATAGAAGGAATATTGCTTCCAAAAATATCTGTGGGCATGTCTAAACTCAGAGTATTTTCCAGGTTTTGTATGCAAGTACTTATCCTAATTGACTCCTATCTGTTTCAGGATGGACATTTTTTCTAATAAGCAAAAAAACCTTGCATGGAAGAGGACAAAATGATATATCCAATAGGTACCTTGAACTAGACTGGTAGGGAACCAAAGCCTGGGATACAAAATTATGTACACATGCTGCACAATTAGGACAGTGCCTTAAAAGTTACTGTCAGACTTATGACAGTAATTAGCATCATAGCTTCAAAATTCTTAGCCTTTAATTTTTTTGTTTCAGAGAAATAAAAAAAAACCAAACAAACCAACTTGTTTTTTGTTAAGGATTTTAAAGACAATGTCTGATTTTTTCAGTTGGAACTCAGGAAATAGTATAGTTCCACTGGAAATAAATTTGGCTTATTGTGCTCTTCCCTGGCTTAAAAGCCAGAATACTAAAAGCCAATAGATCTATTTTTGATCAGAATTGGGCTGTGAATCTAATACCTTTCTGTTAACTTCAGTGGGTTTACTGTATTGTTGTACAATGGAGATCAGATTTTGCCTTGTGATCTGAATATAATTTAAAAGAATTATGTAGGATAAAAAAGGGAAGTAAAGCTGCTGTCAAAAGATTACAAGTCAATAGGCAGAGTAGAAAATAAAGTAGCAAAAAGGGTAGTAAAAACCCCAAAAGTTAAAATTAATTTTGAAATGAGAGAGAGGAATTCTGCTGAGAAAATGTAGTTTATGGCACAAGCAACCTCATAGCTGCTGTAAGAACATGATGCACAGTCACATAATGTAGACCTATGTCACAGTCTAACCTCAGCTGGTAATTAAGTACTATGCAGCCTCTCGCTCACTCGTCCCCCACCCCAAGGGATGGGGAGGAGTGTTGGAAAGGAATGTAAAACTCAAGTGTTGAGATAAGAACAATTTAATAATTACAATATAATAAAAATGAAAGAAAAATAATAACAATAAGAACAGTTATAATAAAAAAGAGGAGGGAAACAATAATATCAAGAGGGAAAGGAAGACATGGTGCACAATGCAGCTTTTCACTGAGCAATCCCCAGGTAGTCCCCGAGCAACAACTCACCAGCCCCGGCCAACTCCCCGGGTAGATATACCAGGCATGGTGTCCCATGGCATGGAATACCTCTTTGGCTAATTTGGGTCAGCTGTCCTGGCTGTGTCCCCTCCCAACTCCCTGTACCCCTCCAGCGTTCTCACTAACAAGGCCTGAGGAACTGAAAAGTCTCACATCAGAGCTAAAACACAGCTCCGCACCAGCTCCTAAGAAGATAATTGACTCCATCACAGCTGAAACCAGGACAACCTGATTTGCACCCTTGGAGTAAGTCCAACCCTTCTGAGTTAATTAACTCTATTTTGACATGTGAAAGTGCTGAAAAGAGGCTCCCTTTCCACTAAAACACATCTCATGTTTTCTTTGCTGTTTCTTAAACTAACCATGAATTTGGCAGTCAATCCTTTTCCTTAGATGAAGTCATTCTTTATTTATTTTCCTATTTGTTGACATCTGTTGAGGTAAGTAATTTTTCTTTCAGTTAAAAGTGTTTATGTAGTATGTGGGAAGTTCTAGTACAAAATCATTTCCTCAAACTATGTTACAATATGTTACTTTATAAAAAACATTGTTGAATGATTTTCCAAAACAGCTGTTACGATCTTAAAGTTTAGAATTTTTTTACATCTTTTCTTACATACTTTGTGAAAGTGTGTGTTATTTTAGATAAGATCTTCTCTAGTATTTTCACATGCATGGGAAAAAAGTATCAGATCTTAAATGCAATCGATGCATTAAAAATACTATTATAACAGTAATTTCCTTTGGTAAAAAAATGCATGCAATCTTGATTTTTAATTATAATTCCACTTGTCCGGACTGGCCCTGATAAATACTGTTTTTCTTTTATTTCTGTAAGATTATTCACTATAATCACCATATGAATGATTTTTTGTATGAGGTTCAGGTTTTATATGAAGTTTGAACTTTATCTCACTTTTATCTGAGACTGCCTCTTTTAAAGTCTAGTAACTGGCAGCAGATTCTAGTACTTAGGGCAATGTGTTTGATTTGTTATTGCCCTTTTTTATTTGAAAAAGAGCAGAACCCTTCTTAATCTCTGATAGCTCTAGAACTCAACAGGATTAGTTGTGGCTGTTGTAGAATCTGTTATATAGAAGCCCTGAATAATCTTTCCTTCAGATAAATTATACCATCTAATGGAAGGCCTCTACATACAAGGACTCCACATCATCAGAACAGGTCATAAATTCCCATCCTAGAACCTTCAGGAACTCTTGAAATTAAGAAATCTCTATAAAATCCATTGCTAGTGGAAAGGATTATCCTCTGAAATATATAAATTCTTTTTTTTTTTTTTTGATGTCTATTAGAATAATTTTCAAACATCTATTAGAATAATTGTCAAACAGCATAGGACTGTGTGACAAGTACCCTTTAGGGTCAGCAGCCAGCAAATTTGTCTGGAACCACTGAACTAAATATAGTAGTAGAACACCTGGTCTGCAGGTAGAAGGAAGAACTGTATGACATGTCATTAAAATGATGTGAATGCATATGTCAACAGGACAATGAATTCAGCTGTCATCTTAAGTGTTTATCTAACTTTTAGGGCTTTTTTGCTTTTTTTCTTCCCCACCCCACCCACCCTACCCCCTCCCCAAAGTAAAAATTGTGGCTAGTATTTTCCACTAATTAAATTAGAAGTATGTTTATGGTTTACCTCACATAGCTGTCATGTACCTTTACATTTTTGAGTGGCTTGTATTGAACTCGGTCTCCATGAATTTTGTTGAGAAAAAATAGTCTGGCCTAATTGCTGACTGCACATGTTATCAATGTGTTCAAAGATGGCTCTCTTGTTACTTCTAAACATATTCTGAACACAGAGCAGAAGGTCAAATTTCACTTTATCTGAAGTAGTTGGCAGAAATGTCACTTTAGTCTTGTGAAAACATTGTTTGAAATTTCAGAATGAAAAGGTCATAACATGTTATCAGACACTTCGCAGAGGGAACCAAAACAAATTAAATCCTAGTTTTAAAAAAATGCTCAATTGAATAGTAATATTACCATATCCAAGGAAATGCAGATTCATGATACTGACTTTAAGCAGCAATCTTAATTCAAAGTCATTATACAGGCTGTTATGTCTTTTTCACTCCAATCATAAAAATCTTACTGATGTAAAATAAGAAAGAAACCAGAGAATATGAATAATAGAGTCACAGAATACCAGGTTGCAAGGGACCTCAAGGATCACCTGGTCCAACCTTTCCTTGGCAAAAGTATGGTCTAGATGAGATGACGCAGCATCCTGTCCAGCCAAACCTTACAAGTGTCTTATGTTGGGGAAGTGTCCAGTGATGGGGAAGATGAACTAATGTCTGCATCTAAATATATTTTATCTGACAAGAAGAAAACTGCATAGATCCCGCAGCTGTATTCTTAAAGACAACCCCCAAAACCTGACTTGTAACCACTGATTTTAAAGGTGTTCACTCATTGGATTTAATTCAGGGACCTACATGATTACAAAGAGTTGCATGTTTATATATAATACTTCCACATTAAATAAACTCATTCTACTTTTATCACCCCAAAATAAAAGAAAAACTAAGGTATATATGCTATTGTTTTGCCTGCCTTCAACCAGATGCTGAGGTTAAGGTTTAAAAAGAAATGTTTCTTATAGTCATAGGTTGACACTGCTGTGAAGAATGCAAGATATCCACAAAGATAACACATGCTAGTGGCATCACAGTTTCTTTAATGACATTAATAAACGTCTGCTATGCCATCTGGGTATATCTTATGTTCATACACCAGTTTTAACTGGTATATAACAGGCAGGCATATAACTGGCATTTAACTATTGTATATACCAGTTTTAAATACCTGTTCTTTTTCAGTTTTACACTATTTTTATTGGAAATAATAATAATAAAAAAACATCCCATCAACATTGATTGTACAATACAGAGATCTGATGTTGGAGTTCAAACCCACACTGGTCAGCTGAAGTTTTTACTTATATCAGCAGTCCCTGAGGTCAATCAACAGACCTAGTAATAGTTACATCAGCCCAGAGTTGATGAAGATAAATTGAAGTATTTGCTTTTTCTTTTTTTCTTCCTTTGCACACGGTATGGTATTAAACTAAAGTGGAGTAGATGTACTGGTGAACACTAGAGAGTCTTCAAGTACCATAAATACCTTCTGCTCTGACTGCTACAGCTCAGTCCAGTGTCTGCAGTTATAAGAATACAGATCCACACTCTCTTTCCTCTTTTCTTTGCAAATTGCATCAAAGTCCCTTTAACTGGTCTATATCTTACTACACCAATTGCCTTTCTAATACATCTTCAAACACATATACATTAAGAAAAAATAATAAAAATGTTTTCCAGAATTGAAAATCTGACCAGATTTTTCCCTTTAGGTGTAGATAAGGCTCTCTGGTATCAGAGCAGAGCTAGGTCTGAATTCACTCTTGACCCTCTCACACTTTCTTCCTCTTTATCAACATAACATTCTTTATATTTGTGGAGATCAAACGGCATTGATTATATCTGGTTTAGGAAGAGGTCAGGAGCTTGAAAAGTACTCCTGAAAATGCAAAAGAAAAAAAATTAGCTTTGCAGATCCAAGGTTTCTGAAAAATCCTCTCTTCCTTTCATGAGTGATAGCAGAGGGATAGAATCCATTTCAAAACAGTACAGGCAGCAATGTTTAAGTTTAGAGAAACCAGTGACACTTTTCCACTCAAATGCCAGCAAGCAAATAACGAAGCAAATGAAACATAGTAAAAAAATATCCACATAGCAAATGAAAATTTGGAAAGTGCTCAACATTTAGATAAAAAACAAACAAACAAACAAAAAACCCCAAAAAACACCTAAAAAATCTCAACTACATTGCTTTCTCAAAATTTATTTTTACAGTTTTATTGTTTATATGCAGTCTAATTTTTTAAACCTTTTGTTTAAAATTATTCTATAAACTGCAAATCTCAGCACCTATACAAGCATGCATGAAATAACTTACATGGCTTTGTATGTCATCAAAACATTATGATAAAATGATCAATGCCACTTGTTTAATTGAAATGACTCCTTAAGAAGCTGATTAATGTATTCAGTTTTATTGAAGGTATAGCATCATATGGTGTAAAAGAGACTGATTTTCCAGATGTTACTGCTATTTGTACATCGGGTCTTGCCAGTGCTTCTTTGAGTCCTGCTTCTGTCTCCAGCATGGAATGCCTTTTAAAATTTACCTGAACAGAAGGACAACAATAATCTCATCACTACATATTACAATTTTTTAATTAGTATTCCTCTAATGAGAGCTAAGACTGTGCTTACCTGCAGAACATAATTCAATTTTATAACTATGGAACTAGTTTCTATTAACTACAGAAATTTCTTGGCCAGAAATGGCCAATCTGAACTGGAAGATGAGCAAGACCTAATATTTTCTGCAGACTTTGTTACAGAGCTACACCTAGAGAACTGATATTTAGTGGGCATTGTGGAGAGCTGTGCTCTGAGAGGCAGAAATTTATGGTCAACTGGTATTCTGTGTAGTCACCCTTCTTTCTTTCTTTCTTTCTAGCTATTACAGGTATTTTAAATATGTTCCCAGTATTCAAAAGCATAAACTGCATAGCTATGGCTTCTGTTTTCCTCCTGTGGTTTTCAAAGACACACTGTTCTGCACTGGGTGAGTGGTTGGGTGGGTGTTGGTGAGGTGAGAGTAAGCCAGTGCAGGACTCTTTCTGGATCTCAGTTAGAAATGCCTGACAAAAAATGGCTTAATTAAATAACTGCTTTAATAAGATGGAATAAGAGGAGAAATACAGGTGGTGAATAAACGACATGTCCCTATGGGTACCTGTGTTCATGCAGCATTGGACAGAGTCCATTTAGATTTTCCCCTGGCACATTGTGCCGAGCAGAGCAGATCCTGACCATGGAAAGAAACTTTCCCTTACAGTCCTTTGAGCTACTATCTAAATCCTCCACTAGAAAACAACTTTAATCACCTGTACTGAGCAGGAGTTGCCTGCAGGCTCCTCTGTTGTGGTGAGCTGGCTGTGCTTACCCTGCAGCAGAGGGATGCAGGTCGCACAGCATGAACCATGTGTGTGCTCAGGTTAATTGCTATGTGGATCACTGACTCTTAAATGTGCAATGGTCTTTATATCAGGATCACTACATTCCACACCCTGACCCACATACAGTTTACCTTTCCCAAAGATATAAGTTACAGACTACATTAATAACATGCAGGCTTTTCAAGCCCTTAAACGCAAGCACCAATAGAGTAGACATGACCTGTTCAAGATCACTGACTCCTCGAATATTGCATCTTCTACAGTGCTCACAGTCCACTACCAAACATCAAGACATTTTTCTGCTTGACTAGAATATGAATATAGCTATTATCAATTATTGAATTTTCACAAAGCATAGTACATAGTAATTACTGATTTTATAAATTAAGCATGTAGTCCTACTCCATAATTAGAAAATGAAGCTTGTAAAATACATCTACTGAGTAAAGGAAGTGTTCATAATAAATTGCATTTTTCTTTCCTTTTGGAGTTCCTCATTCAACTGCTCTCTAAAGCGGTGCTTGTATCCATTGTACTGGGGAAATGTGTTCTGGTTTAAATATGAAGCTAGATAAAGGTTTGCTGGAAAGGAAGGGTGAGGCAGCCTTCAGTATGCCACACAATGCAAGGTTCATCCTTATATACTGTGACAGGGCTGACGTGATTGCACAGACTCTATTCCTCCTTGCCTTCCCATTCAGGCCAGAACTTCTTCCACCTCCCAAAAGGGAGAGGTGTGCTGTTGGGGAAGTTTTCTGAAACTCTCTACAAGGGCAAAGAGGTAATTTAGTCAGCTTGCAAATTACATTCTACTAAAACGTTGTCTCTGCTTTCATCCAGTTAAGATGACCTTCACTTTCTACCCTAAAATGCTGTTAAATTTTCTCTGCTGTGCTGCAATGGAGCAGTAAAAGTAAAAACTTGAAATGTCTGTGTTCTAATAGAGTGGTCAATCACATTAAAAAGGAATTTCAGCACAGTAAACTGATCTGTCCTGAAATTTATGAGATTATGAGAAAAGCTATATAAACTGTGGGCAAAATACAAGAAACATTTGTGTGTTATACATATACTTGTCAAGCATTTTAAGTCCAAGTCTTCTGAGCACAAATACTCACAAAGACATATACAAATGAACACATATATGTATATTTATCATGTAACTTCCTAAATGTTTTCATACAAAAATTTGGATGCATTATTATTTAGATAGTATTAGAAGGCCCACAAAACTGTATACCCATAATAAGATTAGAAGTGTTGAATGAATGAGCAGCTGATCTTGTAACAAAGAATGTGTTACATATCTGGATTGTAAATAAAAGAGCAAGCTCCATTCAGAAATTTTGGAAAATCCCTCGTAAGTAGAAAAGGAAGAGAAATGAGGGTTGACAATCCAAAATGGAACTAATGACACCACCCCACCCCACCCCCACCCCCGCCCCGAGTTAAGAGAAAAATTAGTTTTTCTTATCACTTAGGAAAACAAAGACTTGTCCTAATTTCATCAAGAAATAGCAACAGGACCCAAGGAACACCACCAGAATCCCTACAGAAATATGTAAAATCTGATAAAATTTCCGTCATTCATAGCTTTGCTTATCTGTAGTAGAACAGAATCCTGTATCCTGCAGTTACTGATAATAAAGTCAGACCTTCTATGACATAGTATAATTCACTTGTGTGGACTTTGAAAGTGTGGTGTAGGCCATAACACCTATTTCTTTGCAGTGTAGGGATTCTTGCCTACTTTCTTTATGAATCAATGGGTAAACAGACCAAAAATATGTTTTCAGTTTGTTGGCCCAACTGAGCTAACAGTGGTCTTCATCTAGTGTGCTGGAGAAAATGGAACCCCAAGAAACCATTGGCACCTTTTTATATAATTATTTTCCAGAATGTACTGGGTTAAGCTGCACTTATCAGTTGTCCACTTAAATATGTGGAACATTACATACAATTCTTATACTAGACAGAAAGGCAGTTTTGTTATAAACAAGCAAATAATCACATAAAAATATGTCTGTGCAAAATTTGCCCAGTCTTTTCTGAAGTACTGAAATTTCAGATTTTTATTTTCCTTACATCTTGGCCTTATAAAACTTCATAATTTTATAATATCTGCAACAAGGAGAATCCAGCTGAATGGAAGTATAAGATCTAAGAATTAAAGCTGTGAAGAATCAGTATAGGTGATGCATGGCCATGCACACACATGATAAATTTTTGTTGGAAAAAGATGTAATAAATAATAAATGTGCAGTGTAGATTTCTACAAGTTGTTTTAAAGAACTGATATCATAAGGACAAAGTTATTTACACAGTAGTAATGAATACAGGGCCACACTGCTAACAAAGGTTACTTTACATCGCCTTTCTTTGGTTATATTACAGAAAATAAAATTGTTGTTGTAAAAAACAGATTATACTTCATGTCCTTATTTTACAAATATGAATCAGAATTCCAGAAAGAAACATGACAAAATCCAAGACACTCACATACAAAAATACAGTATGAGTCCTTCATCTGAATACATCTTCAAGGACGACATGGTACAATTACCCAGTGCTCTACCATTATTCAGTATTGTCCTTACTACTTCTACTATTACTATTATCACTATACAAGTAAAGATTCAGTTCTATCCTTAGTTCTTACCATGAATTCCTTTGTGAATCTGGTTGAGGTACCTGTCTTTATTTCTCCTTTTTTTAAGACAAGAAATGAAGATGAATAATGCCTTTGTTTGGAAGGTAGTATAACCTCCGCAGGTGAGACACCTTCATGGTTTCATCTAAAGCCCAGCAAAATCAGTAAGAAGCTTCTTACTGACTTCAGTGCATTCTGTGTCAGACCACTTATGTAAGAATGAATAATACTAAGCAACCAACATTTTTTATGTGAATGCATTATATTTTGGGCAATGTTACCAAATTAATCGTTGAAAGTTAAACCAAAATAGTGTTTTGCCCTGTATCTCTTCGAATTATAACATTCCACGTTTTAAATTCTGAATTAAATGCCAGATATAACTGGCCACAGTAGAGGAAACAGGAAAGTTGATATATGTCTATCCTAAAAGGATATTTGAAATATCAGCTGTATTTAAATGTCCCAAGCTGATACTGTTCCTAAAAATATAATATGAAAAAATTAACTTTTTTAAAAATGATTATTATTATTGGAGCAAAATCAATTTCAAAATGGAAAGAATGGAACATTTTGCAGTGTTGCATTTCAGCACACACCAACAAGCTAACTTTTCTGACGTGCAGAACACATTGGTCTCAAATGAAGAATTCTGTGCTAGATCTGGAAGTGGTAAGAGCTGTGGTACTTTCCTGGTTTTCCTGAATCTTTGAGATCTGAATTATCACAATAGCCTTCTCTGAATTATAATATTCTAACTGAAAGCTTGACATGGGAAAATGTAGAAAGAGAGCTGGTTCACTATCCACATTACTACAAAACTTGACACCCAGCTCTGCTGGGCTGACCCTGGCTGGAGGCCAGGTACCCACCAAATACACACTATCACTTCCCCTCCTCAGCTGGAGAGAAATATAATGAAAGGAAATAAGAACAGGGAGAGATCATTCACTAATTATCATCACGGGCAAAACAGACTCAACTTGGGAAATTAGTTTAATTTATTACCAATCAAATCAAAGTAAGGTAATGAGAAATAAAATCTTAAAACACTTTCCCCCCACCCCTCCTTTCTTCCTGAGCTCAACTTCACTACCCATTTTCTCTACATCCTTCCCCCCAGCAGTGCAGGGGGACAGGGATGGGGCTGCAGTCAGTCCATCACATGCTGTCTCTGCCGCTCCTTCCTCAGGGGAGGGCTGCTCACACTCTGTCCTGCTCCAGCCTGGGGTCCCTCCCATGGGAGACAGTTCACAATCTTCTCCAATGTGAATCCTTCCCATGGGCTGCAGTTCTTCACAAACTGCTCCAGTGTGGGTCTTTTCCATGGGGTGCTGATGTATCCCTCAGGAACAGACTGCTCCAGCGTGGGTCCCCTGTGGGACCATAGACCCGGCCAGGAAACCTGCTCCAGCCTGGGCTCCTCTCTCCACACGCGCACAGGCCCTTCCAGGAGCCTGCTCCAGCATGGGCTTCCCGTGGGGTCACAGTGTCCTTCAGGTGCATCCACCTGCGCCAGCGTGGGATCATCCACGGGCTGCAGGTCGGTATCTGCTCCACCATTAACCTCCACGGGCTGAGGGCACAGCCTGCCTCACTGTGGGCTTCACCACGAGCTGCCGGGGAATCTCTGCTCCAGCACCTGAAGCCCCTCCTGCGCCTTCTGCACTGACCTGGGGGCTGCAGGGCTGTTCCTCTCACGTATTCTCACTCCTTTCTCCAGCTGTGGTTGCCGTTGTGCAGTTTTAACTCACCTTGTTAAACACACCATCCCAGAGGTGCTACCACCACCACTGATGGGCTGGGCCTTGGCCAGCAGCGGGTCCATCTCGGAGCCAGTTGGCATTGGCTCCATTGGACATGGGGGAACCTTCCGGCAGCTCCTCACAGAAGCCACCCCTGTAGCCCCCCCTGCCACTAAACCTTGCCACACAAACCCAATGCAAGAAAAAACAAACAAAAAATCAAAATAGAAAGTTGACACTTGTGCTATTTTCTCCTTTAACTGACATCTTCACTGACTGAAAGTTTAAAACAGAGTGTACATAAGCAAATTTCTAAAAAGTGATAGAGCTGCCTTTTAAAGAAACAAGGAAAAGGATATGAAATGGGCTGTATTTAAATGGTGAAAGTTCAGTTTCCAGAGCAATGAAACAGGAAAACCAAACCCAGAACCTAAAAAACCCTAGAAAGATCTGGCACGTCTAAAAAAATCCAGTTAATTTATTTCTTGACCTTGTGAATAATGTCTTTTGATGGGTAATCCAGGCAATGGATTTTAATTCCTAATATTCAGAAATGTTTTAAAACAACAATATTTATATTTTTAGAAACAGATTTACTGAATAAACATGGTATAGAACAATTTTTTGAAAATTTACTTTCTGAAGATAACCTGAATTTGCTTCTGTTTCTCTCCATTAACAAGGGCAACTAGACTTCTGGCACAGGAGATCAAATGGAAGTGGTATGAATTTACCCTTTCCATCTTCAAAACAGTGATGGAGTTCTAATTCACTTTTATTTTAAATAGCCAGTTATACTTTGTGTGAATTTTCGGTTGATATCAGCAACTGACATAAGCAATCACAGTTTTAGCATCTGTAAAAGAAACTGCATGAGACACTATATAAAATATTTGAACTATATCAATGAAGCATTCTGTTCTGTAAGGGCAAAGTATTATTTAAAATCTGTACCTGTTCCAAGTACATTTTAATAAATTTAAAAGAGGTCACTGATTGTGGAAATTAACATTTGATAGCAATCCCCTTGAATAAAAGCAACAGAAAGAACCTAGGGAAAGGTGTGTGGTGTCTGTGGTTGAGCTCTGCGTTGATTCCAAATTGCAGTTTCCAGACTTCCAAAAGCATTCCTGTGTATGTCCAAACAGCTAGAGGCATCACTCGCATGTTTAAAAAGCTTATCTGATTATCTGACAACTGAACAAATGCAGAAGAACCCACTGGGCATAATATCACGCTCAATAGAGCTAAGTGGTAAAGGAACAAAACTTTTTACCTCCTGGAGTGTCTTCACATTAAGAGCATGCGATTCTAAGACACAGAGGCATAGGTATGCCAGTGATTTTAAGACAACAATAAAATAAATGAATAATGTACTGGGATAAGTTGAATAAGAATTATGCCATGGCCTAGTGCTGGAGGTATCTCAGACCCATAAGTTAGAATTCCCAAGGGAAAGTAAAGGTAAATTTTCATGCTGGTACAGTTACTAATAGAACCTTTGTTTTATAGTAGACATATTTTATAAAGCATATTAGGTTTTTCCACTATATTTATATAACAACAAAACCAGTGAAAATAACAAACATGTTTTATTAGGGTAAGGGAGAAGCTAAAAAAAAAATAACTCCTTAGTATGTCTGGATCATTTCCACAGTACTGTCATATGGCAGATTCAGCTAGTGTGCAACACAGCTGCAATAATTTGTGATTGTTTTAGGCAGATCTGGAAACCGTTTACTAAAGATAACAGCTACTAACCCTTCAGTGAACCCAGTACTGTACTCTCAGCATGCACCATCTTCAAATGGTGCCAAGTGTCACAAGGGTGGAGAGTAGGTCAAGTGGATTGCAATGATCATAGTTACTTTTTTCCAAATGGTCATGGCCAAAGAATGACTGGAGCTTCCTTTCTGCTTCCTTTTATGCCAAGAAAGGGAGGTAAATGCTGTATGAGTGTAACCCTGCATACACAACACAGGAAAGAAGAGGTCTCTACATTGCCAAATGTGATGAAATCACCAAAATGGCTGCAGGGTCTATAAATGTGCAATTGTACCTTAAGAAATGCTAGTATAAGCATAAATAAACAGCTATAAGTCATCAATGGTTTTGCATAATGAAGCAACTCTGAAGTACTTAGGACTACTCATATAAAAGATTCATCCTGACACATGCTACCTAATTGTTTTATCAGACTGTAGTTCTGCCACAGGTCAAGCCTAAATCTACACTGTCCTGGTGCTAGAACTAACACTCAGCTGACCCAGCAAGTGAGGTAATTTATAGAAGCAAAATGCTAAGAAAACTGATCCAGGACAAAAAAAGAGTGAAACACTTTCTGAAAATGGTGATAGTGTTAGTGCAAGGAAAGTAAGCAAAATCGTGATATGAACCTATAATTAGGAATTGCTTGTTTTCTGGGGATTATATTCCTTCTAGTGCATTTCTGCGTCAATCTTCCTAAAATGGTGTAAGACAAACAAGGTTCTAGATATGAAGGGGTAGCAGGGGCCAGTTGCAAAAAAAATGGTATTTTTTCCATATTCAAACTTTCATGTCGGACACAGAAAAAGCAACATTTTAGATAATTTTTATGTTTTGTTTACCCTCATAACCTTCATGTGAATAAAAACTTCTAATTTTCAACGTTATGTTTCATCATCATATAACGCTGTTAAGAAGACTGCTCCTACTATTAGTTTAGTGCCTATCAGCACAATATTAAGGGATAGAGTTAGGATGCCTAGTAAGTGGGCTTCCAGTCTGAAAATGTTACAGTATACATTAGCTACAACTCAGTGTAGTTCAGCATCCCATATATAAGAAGTCTGATGCATACGGCGTAAAGCTGTCCTGCACACAGTCTGTTCACGCACTGCTTCCCAGTCTTGCAGACTATGAATCAAAGTCATTGAACAGAATACCATTTTGCTAGATCAATGGTTTTCAACCTTTTCCTATTTGCAGACTCATAAAATATTTCCACTAGAGAAGCAGAACTCTGAAGAGCAAATTTTAAGTCAGTTAACAATAAGCTTATTTTTCTTAGTTGCCTTTCACATTTCTCTTGGCTTTAGCTGATTAACGCTCAGTCCAGAAAGTAAATACTTAAAACCACTGTGGTTGATGTTCTACAGAAGCTGAAGAAAAATCTATACCTAAAAAAGATATTGTAAACTCTGCATTACATTGAGCAAGATGATGAAGACATGTGGAGAGCAGAGAATCAGAAAGTCACAAGGCAATAACAGAGCTCTGCCTATGGATCAGTGCATTTAGCTTCAGGACAGTAGCAGTTCTAAAGATCCTGTTTTCTTGTCAAAGAATGACTTTCAAAAGGGATTTCAAGCAGATCAATGGTATGGTTTTGCAGATATTTATGGGAAATCCTCGCAGCCAGAGGAAGTAACGGGAATATGTTACAATTTCTTTACTTTGTGTTTCCAATATAAATGCACTGTATTAAAACGTATTTGCTTCAGCAGTGTATCTTCTAGTAACAGTAATGGTTCTAGCACTTTTTATTGAATGTTTGGCATTTAAACACTAATTCAATTGCCTTTGCAAATATTTGCTTTTAGCTGTTACCGAGAAGCTCAGTACAGTATACCTTTTGAATTGAATCAGGCAATCCCCATCATTTCACTCTGTGCTTTCCACAGGATTACTTAAATTATCTGATAGAAGTCTATAAATTCTATGCACATTTAAGTAGTTTTAACAAACAATAGAGGCCATGAAAATTTTTGTTTTGTGCTCTGGGATTTGTCAAACTAAGAAACTAACAAATATCTTCTCTGGTATGTCTGAAGATTCATATTATCTTCAGTATTTGCTTGTCATCATAGGAAGAAAAGCCTTGGATTTTTATTTTCTTGTGAACTTGCTAGAAAGTATTCAGACAAGTCAGGCAAGCCCATGAATACATTTACAAGAGTTAACTGGCACAGTGGAGAAAATCACCTAGTTTAATTCAGAATTCAGTGCTAATTCATGATGCCTTCATTGCTCTGTGTTTGGGACAATTAATCAAACTCAGCTTAAGTTGTTGGAATGAACTTCCTAAATAGGATTTACACTGATTATAAATTTTACAATAGAACCTCATTACCTGCGTGGATCTTGCCAGAATGTTTATGTATGTGTTTAAATTGCTAATATATAATTAAAGAAAAGAAATAATACAAAGCATTAGAACATTATGTGCTCTGAGTATTATTTATTACTACTTGAGTAGCCTTGCTGATATAGTTAATGTAATGATTATTTTCCATTAATAATGGAAGAAAAATCAGAATCTCAGTATCACATTTACATCATCTCTGTTCATGAATCTACAGCACATATCAAGCTACTTTGAAGAAAATTAGTAATGCATTGGTAAGATGGAAAAGACATGGAAAGAATACAAATAGCAAAGAAATTTCATCCATTATGCTATAAGGCCTACGTTTTTTTGGTAATGCATTTGAAAATAATAATTGCACAAGCATATGTCTGATAAGGGTCTCTCAGAATTATATGACTTTTTAACTACGCACACATACCCCCCAACAGAAACAGACACAGAGAGATTGTGAAAGTTGGGATGGGAATATCACCCTCTTGTGTCATGTGAAGCGGTGGATCTAATCAAATCCAGTTTGGTAAGTGTAGGTTTTTAAGCTGTGACGTGCATAGAGAATGTGGCAGAATCCTGAACTAAAATAGTTTCAGATGAAGCTAATTTGGAAGACTTATCCCATCAGCACAAATAGCTGCCGCTCAGTCCATGGTGCAAGAACAGCAGTTCATGGAGAAAATTCAAAAGAAGGCCCTTCCTGAAACATCTGGATGCCAAGGTCATTAGCTGTCTTGCTTTACAGATGGACAGTCCTTGCCAGTATAGACACAACCATTCTTGTTCTGGTCAGCCAACAGACTTCACCCACACACAAACATGCAACTTGCTTTTATGCCAGCAGCCAGGTTTTGCAGTGCATAGAGAGAACAACTGATGGCCATGACTGTATTGGTAAAGCAGAACACAATTTTTTCTATATTAATAAATTGTAAGAAGAATTCCTGGTATAGTTCCCTTTCAGGCCAAAGGATACTTCCCAAGAGTTTGTGGTCATGTTTCAGGATTTAGCTCAGAAACTCCTAATACATAGTTTGGAGATGGCAGGCTGGTTTAGAGGGCAAAGGCAAAGAGACAAGTGCATTCAATAATACAACACATTTACATTTCAAAAACAAAAAACCTCCCCCCTCAAAGGTTAAATAAAGACCAAGTGCTAGGAGAACTAGTGTTCTTTCTCATGTTTTAAAGGCATTAACGTTGTACATTTAAATTATGCACTCCATCAACCAGTTTAAACTAGAGTTCTTCCTTGTGGAAAAAATTTAAATGTTTTATTGCTGTTGGATGCTCTACTAAAAAGACAGCCCATAATATTATCTTGGGAAGCCTGACTCTGATGATAAATTTGACATAAACTCCTAAATAGAAACACAATGATGGCAATATCTGATATAGTCGACCAGTCCCGCACCACAAAAAAATACTATATTTATACATTGAGCTAAATCCACCTTCACTTGGAACTTACTTAATTAAAATAATCCTCTTGCACCCCAAGATTTTAATATCTAAATCACTTATGGTTTATCTATTGAGAGGATGAAGGGATTAACCTATTGGTTAATACTTCTGCTCGTTCGCATTTTGCCATGCTGCTTCTTTTTGGTTTTGTTTTCCCCCTCCTCCACAAGTTAAACTATAGAAACATTCAATAAATATCTGTATGTGAACTGGTGTTTACGTTTCAGTTTTGCAGAGAAAGACTTCATATAGTTATATTCTTTTGTCTTTGGCAAATAACACCAACAAGATAGAAAACTCTATAGATAATGTACATTCTAAATATACTTGGCCTATGCATATAGAACAGTGCCCTCAAAAAGATTTTTTGTGCCTGAACACTGCTTTTAATTTCAATCTAAAATCTCTATTAGAAAATTTAACCTTATAGAATCATAGATCATTGTGACTGTGATTTTAGAAACTTATTTCCAATTAATAATTATAAGTCAATATGTAAATGCTAATACTAAGGAATGTATTGCCGGCAGATTACATGGAAGCAATAGAAGTCCAAAGGTCTCCAAACAAAAAGGAAAAAAAAAAATTAAAGTCAGTAAGCTTTTTTTGTTTTGTTTGTACTTCTTTTTTAATAATAATCATAATCATAAATTAAAATTATGTTCATTTATTCAAGGGTTCCTGTGTTTCACCCATTCTTAATTTGCTCTGAGATACAATGACGAAGTGATCTGATTATGCGAGAAGCATTTTAGGTCTGTAATAGTACTGGTTTTCTATTTCAAGTAAACTTTTCATTTCTAATGAATTCTTGCTTTTCCTTATCAATTTACATGACACAGAAGGATAATTTGCTGATGTTACATTGACAACAAATAATATATTTGGGCATCATTATTTTCATCAGTACTACAGTAAAACATGAATGACACAGTGATGAAAGCAAGTAAAACTAAGAAATAATGACCAGGGGAAAAAAAAAAAAAAAAAAGAAAAGAAAACAGGTTCTCAAGTACACAGTGTTAAATAACTTTCTTCTAGTATTTAATGAGAACTGTCATTGACCTTATTCAAGTCACTTCTCACATTTAAGCATTTAAGGTACTTTCTCTTTTAACAAGTAAGGTCAATTCACAAGATTTAATATTGACTAAGAAGTCTGTTCTTATTGGCAAATGAAAGAGCTCTTCACTGCTAAAGCTGACAATAGAACTGTTTTTATTCCTCCAATTTCAGCTTTAGGACCCTTCAGTTACCATTTTCCACTACATTTATTAGACTGAATTGTTGTGCCTTCATATGATCAATATATCTTCTTTTTTTTTCCTAGTGTGACAAAAATCCAAAGCAGGTTAGCACTGAGGCACTATTTCCTGACTTGAATTCTGGAAAGATGAATTAAAAACTTATATAAGAATAAAAATTTATATCCCTTTCCTACATTTTCCAGTCATCTACCACAACCATTGGTCAAACAAGGAGAAATCTATTTGGAGACAAAGGCAAATGCATAGATGTCCACCCTGTCTGTAGTCCCAAAGTCTTGCAGTCCAATGTTTTTAACATTTGCATAGTAGTATCCAGGATGAATAAACTTATCAGTTGAGTAATACAGCATTGTGTGGATTGTTTTCTTTAAAAAAAAAAAACAACACAAAAACCAAAAGATTGTTCAAAAGATAGAGTAAGAGATACTCTGAGTGCAATCCAGTATTTTCCAGAAAGCATCACTGAAGAATTTTTCTGTGCTTTATGAAAAGTTATAATTGTTGTGAATCTTTCTTAGTGTGGATGTTAATGCCATAGTGAGTGAGAATGGGCAAATGGGTCAAATTTTATGCCTGACTATAAACATAAATGTTAAGCACATCTTGACAGAAAATTCAGGGTGTAAGTTGTTCACCTACTGGCTGCTCTTAGCATCTAACTTAAAAGAAATTCTGAGCTGAAGTTAGAAGCTAATGTTCCTCATGTGGTCAATAGAAGAAAAAAATGTGTCTAGACAATGAAAGTAAAAATAAAGGCAGGTGCTTAAACGTAGATGGTAAAGTCTCCCTGCCATTTTGCAACATTTTTTATTTTATTTTTTTCTGTCTAGTCATCTGTATAGCTAGAAAACCAAACTGCTGGCAGTTTAACAAACCATACATAATCTGAAGTATATCTTCAAAATATCTTATTCTTAAGGGAGAAAGGTTATTTCAGAAACCTTTGGCTTAACTCTTCTGTCACTATTTTTGTTAACCTGTTTGCTGCAGTAATAAGAAATGCAAGACCAGATGCATGTTCTGTTTATTTGTTACACCAACTATCGTTACTGCTCCCTTATTTTCATAGGTATTTTGCTGTTTCAGCATAGACACTATGAATATTTTCTATTACACAGAACATGGTGTCATTTCCTTTTAGAACAACTGAGGAAGGAAATATGCCAGAGACTAGAAGGTCTGAAGTAATTAGATCTTTACTTTAGGAATCTGGTATGTTGGACAGTACTATGTAGTAAAATGGCCTGATGCTATTAAATCTGAAGTTCCATTGGGCTGAGATTATAATATTGTATACTTACAAATGAGAAAAAGCTGAAGTATCTTCAATGAACAAAAAAAAAATCTCTGGAAGTTTGTAATATTTGAACCAAAATTTCCTTTACAGATTATTATGAAAATGTATTGAAAAGGAAATTGGTGTGCTGAGCATTTTAGGATCTGCTTTTATTTTAATTCCAGTGTTAAGGGAAACAGACATTTGAGAAAAAATGTGCTATTATTGCATAACTTGTTTAGAAACATAATGAAAACTTTTTTATTAGACTGAAGTTAATACTGATTCACTGCTACTATTTCTGTGGGTATAAATATTTTATATAAATAAGTTTGAAAGACTAATCTGATTCTCGATATAGAGATATATAATGTAAAGTTAGTGTATTACTGTTTTACAACTATCGGATGATAGTTTTTTGTAAGCAGTTTATCCAGCTGGAGCATAAACCAATGGCTGAGATATACCCTTAAACTGCACCTGTATGGTGAAGCACTTCACTGTCCTGCTCAGCCTCCTGGCAGCCTGTCTAAGTTGGGCTTTAGTATTCACCACTCCACCATGTAATCTTGTGGGTGGTTTTTGATTCAAACTACAGGTACAGAGTCTAGGATAGGAAATGGGGGCTCCTCTCTAATTCTAGATGAATGGGAGACAAGGAGTGGAGAGGGCACCTGCCTCATAAAGTTGCTGTAAACCAGCTCTCTTTCAAGAAGATTATTCTGAGCATCATTAAACAAATTACAGTTTACTTTTATGTAGAAACAGGACAGATGTTGTGACTTGGAGGTTGGTTCTCTGCTCTTTTTGTAGCCCAGTGAATACGGTTTTGTCATTACTACTGGAAGGCCACAGGCTTTCCATCAGCCTAACAACGCAGGACTTGGCTCAGAACTTGCCTGAAGAGGTCTTGGCCTGAACTGATTTTAGGTTGTTTTAGCCCTGACACTAATTTGGTCAGGTGACAACAGTCTAAACTTGTTTTAGCTTTAGTTCAGCTTTGCGCTACTTCATGGTTGTACTTCCCTGTTCTAAGTAATAGATCACAAAAAAGACACAATTATTCTGCGCGGAGTTTATGATCTATGACACTTGAATAGAAGTGTGGTGTAAAGAGTACAGACACATGACAATAGCAGAGGACCCAAGCTGTAGACCATGACTCAGAAAGATCAAGTACTGATTTTAAAGATAATAGAACTGAAAACTTATTATAATGTGGAATTTGGAATCAGTGAAGAAAGCACATCCAATCAGGGCATTAGAATAACCCAAGCAACCCTAAGATCAAGGAGGAAGAAACTCCCACCATCAACCTCATATGCCTCCGGGCAAAGAGCACAGGATGCCAGTGACCAGGGGCAAGCTGTCAGCCACCCCATGCACTGCTTGAGGAGAACTGTTCCCACCCAGCTTGCTACCCAGATGGGCACTGGGAGTGTGAGGTTAACACCAGAGAAAAAGGCAGGCACTAGAGAACTTGTAACAATTTTAGTGGTATTACTACTGAGACTTTTCAGTTTCAATTAGGCAAGTTGGAGTATGAGAGTTAGTATCTTTGTAATTTGATAGATAATACTAACAGCCTATTGTGTTTTTGTAGAAACATATTCTTATCTTTTTGCTTAGAATACATTCATATTTTGACCACTGAAAGACTTTGAATGTAATGTTATGTTGCACCCATACAGCCTCATTCTGTGTTTAAAAAAACCTGTACGTGACTGTGCAGGCTCATAAAAGTCAAACCAGCTCTGAGTCTCTCTGGATCTGCCTAGGATCACTCTACCTAGCTCTCTTAAAGGTAAACTTACTGTAAAAACAACTTTTCCTAAGCAATGTGGACACGAACTAATCAGTGCAACAGAACTGAAATCAGTGCAACACATACATATAGTATGTGTGCATCTCAAGACATTTGCTACAAGCCTGTTACCTCTGCCTTTCCTATAGACCTTTAAAAGTTAAGTCAGTTTTATCTAGCCATTTTCACTATTTTGAGAAGCCTAAGATAAAGATTTAGATTCTAGCTAGCACCACTAGGTAAGTTAGAATTATATAAACATGCAAACTGGCAGACAAAAAATCCCAACCAAATTAATTTGTGGTGTATTTTGCTTTGGTAACAATAAAAACAATCATGATTGTTGAAGATTTTGTGGGTTTTGCTTTCTGAGAATACTACTGGCTGAAAAAAATCCCTTTTTAATTGCTTTAGCAAACTGGAGATTGCCATATGGTAACAAGCTTGTGAGATCAAATTGTTAATCAAGTACCTTACTTGGAAGTCTGATCTCTGTGCAAGAATGTAGAAATTTAAGTATAACTTTTTCAGAAAATTAAAAATGTATTTGAGCTGTCTTTTGTTCAACCCATTATTGTCTGGACAAAATAATAGGAGGAATTCTACCTAATACCTCATTGAAGATGACAGAAATGGAAAGTTCAGAAGAGTAAACACAAAAACTGTAGCCTTTTCCCCTCATCTCTTTTTTTCAAAAGATAATGCTGAATAGAAGAGGAGAAAAACCAAATGGATAATATAAAATACAAAAACCAAAATGTGGTTTTATTAATTTTGAATAATATAAATAAGCTTTATGGAGTTTTTCCTGTTTAAGAAGCTTATTTAGGTTAATGTCTTACCTTCACCTTCTAGGGAGTAGCAACTTTCGGTAGTGTCAGTTTTCCCTGATGCTAATAGCACATTTCTAAGGAATCACTCTTAGTTTTTACTGAGTTTGTAGCCATGACTTTTTTTCAGTATAATCTTACTTGGTCTGCTACTAGAGAGGAAGGGGAAAAACAAGAAAGGATTCTGTTGTGCTCTGATGACTGGGCTGTACTTTTAGGAGGTTAGAAATAGTAATTGCATACTTGTTTCTTTTTCTTGCAATTATAACTGCTACATTATGGAATAATAATTCCCCCCATCCACCCCCACGTTCCACAAAAACCAAAACCAACACCCAAATAATAAAAAAAAAAAAGTAAAAATCAAAAACAACAACAACCAAACAAAAAAGGAAAAGAAAAAATAAAGGCTAAAGGTTGTTAATTTCTTTATGCAGAGTAACATTTGCACAGTCATGATATCCAGCTGTCCACATGGAACTTTCAACAGAGACAGCATTTGACAAATCTGCTAGCTCTGATCCACTTCAGACTACTGTATTTATGTCTTTATCTGAAATCTTGATGCAAGGAAAAAGAAGGAAAACAACAGAAGTTGTTCCAGACATCTCTGATTTTGTTATCACTTACTAGATTTTTTCTTTTCTATTTCTGAACTTAAATTTATTTTGCTTTTTAAGAATTCTTCTTAAGACACCAATTAAATTTAAAATTATGAACTTCCAGGGCACTAAGCTTCCATTTAAAATGATCCATATACAGATCTCTTGCAGCATAAGTAGGCTTAAAATCTGAATTCTTTGGAGAAAAAAAGAGTGAATAATAAACAGATTTCCAGTATTGCTCAGTTTGCTTTAGTTCAGTATTGATTTCAGCCTATTAAACTGTTCCTCAGCACTAAGCCTACTTTATTTATAAAGCATGCTGGTAATGATAGACAAGTTTATCCTGCATTAGTGTTTTACCTTACAGATATTAACATCTTCTGAGGTGTTTTTGTTGCCTGCTTCATCAAGCAGAACTAGAACGGATATGGAACTCCAGAAGAACCAGAAGAAATGATGTAGAAGTTGCAACCTGATGCACCACATTTAGAATCTCAGGATATAGTAGCTCATTTCCATCATTAACTAAAATTCCATCTAAAGTCTTGCAAATACTTCAGCTAAACTAAGAGATGGAAGTCTTCGCACCATGACTAAAACATTATCCTTGGCTAGTGAGTATTTCACAGTGTAGGGATACAAAATGCTATCAAACACATAACATTTTTCTCTTAATCAATGCTTTTTGTGATTTTTGCTTATTATGACAGAAAATTTGCAACATTTTTCCATTGATATTCCCTACTTACAGCATGAATGGATCAAAAAAAAGTCAAAAATGTTTCTCGCAAATAGGAAAAAAGAGTGATCAAGCATCTGAGAAATTTCTGGTAAGATATACTTAGCATACAAACTACAGTTTGGGGTTTTTTTCCTGCTATCAATGATGCGAACTATGCGGGGGTTAGGGGGTGGGAGAGTGTTCTTTTTTTTTCTACCTTCATTTCCTCTAGATGTGAATCACTCAGAAGGAAAAGCAAAAAAGCCTTTGACAGTCTTAGGGAGATACATGCATAAGGAAAAGAGTCATATGCTTCCCGATTCATTTGGTCAAACATCCTTTGGTTAATTCAAAACAACTCTTTAAATAATGTTAAATTTTGTAGTTCAAGTTGTCCATTTTGTATCACATTATTTAAATGTTTTTTTTGTTTCTGTGATGAGTTGACCTTGGCTGGATGCCAGGTGCCCATCATGCCACTCTATCACTCCCCTCCTCAGCAGAACACAGGGGGAGAAAATAAGATGAAAAAAACATTTGCGGATCAAGATAAAAGCAGTTTAATGAAGGGAGAGTCACATGCATGGAAGTGAAGGAAAACAAAAGATGTTATTTTCTACATCCCATCAGCAGTCGATGTCCAGCCACTTCCTGGGAAGCAAGGCTTCATTATGTGTAGTGATGGCTCTGGAAGACAAATATCGTAAATAACGAACGCCTCACACTCCTCCCTCCACCCACCCCCCCACCCCCTTCCTCCTCCTTTCTTTTAGCTTTTTCTATCTGAGCAGGTATCATATGGTATGGAATATCCTGTTGGTCAGTTTGGGTCAGCTGTCCTGGATATGTCCCCTCCCAAGGTCTTGCTCACCCCCAGCCTACTGGTGAGACAGCCTTGATGCTGTGCGAGCGCTGCTCAGCAGTAGTCAAAACACTGGTGTGGTACCACCACCTTTCTAGCTACCAATGCAAAGCACAGCACTGTAAGGGCTGCTATGGGGACTAGCCAGATCCAATACAATTTATTTGAATGAAAATCTTAAATTTTTCTTAAGATTTTCTTCATCAGTAAGAGAGAATTAATACTCAGTTTATTATTTAAAAGTTCAATCTGATTTTTATCTCAGTAATTTTTTTCTGAGTCAGAGATCTAGGCAAGGGGTTCTGACAATGCTAATTCCTTCCTTTGTTAATCATGCCACAGTTCTTTTTTATATAAAATAGGAAAAATACAAAATTACAGCTACCTGTTAGAAATATTCCATTAAGAACTCCATTGGAAGGGGATGGGTGGGTGGGGTTGGGGGGTAAAAGAGGTGTGGTTTGATCCTATGAGTAAAATTTAGACTTACCTGACCTATTTATGTCTCTGTGAAACAGGATTTTGAAGAACCTAGAGGATACTCACATGATTCTTTAGAAACTGAAATACTGATATTCTTCTTCCTGGTATCTTGAAAGTGGAGAGAAGAAGAAAACAATAACCAGAATAGAAAATTAAAATTCAAAATGGTGATTTTGGATAACAGATAATGATTTCAGAAAGAGAGATGTTGTTCAGTTTCCTTTAGAATCATAGTCATGCACTTCAACATAATGAAAGCACAGATACTTGGTGAAGATGTGTTAGTTGTAAATACTGGTAAACGGCTAATTTAAATGTGAAATAAGGATCATATACAAATAAAACTTATTGAATATCATTTTGATAGCAAGACTTTTTCCAGTAAAAAGGGGGTGGTGAAAAAGTTAGAAGAAATTATAAAAAAAAAAAACCACAACGGGGAAGGGAAAATCGAAAAAAAAACAAAGGAGAGAAGGAGGAGATGGGAGAGGGAAAGAGGGGAAAAGACATGAGGGGAGGAAAAAAATATCTTTATAAGTCATGTCAGAAAAAAACAGATACATTCAAATCTGGTGAAGACATAGCTAAACACCATGAATGTTCCTGCACTGAATAATTATTGTGAACTTGATATCTTTTTTGCAGCTTCTATGAATGGTTCCCGTGAACAGATTCAGAAAAAGCAGTATTACATTTTTCCTCCTGCTGCTGTAGACCCTTACAGCCTGGCTGTACAGTGCCAGCTGCCTGAGGAGAGTGGTGGGCAGTGCTCCCTGCTGGGCCAACAAGTGCTCCACAGAAAATAATTGTGTGCCTCCCTGCACTAGTCTTCACTACATGATGAAAAATTATGGCAACAATAATAGAGTTCTGAAAAATATTTTCTTTAAAAAGACATGTATAAGCTCCAGACAGAGGCAAACAACCTTTCCCAACATTAATATCAGGATGACATTATCATTGTCAATTGTCACTGCTTGGTAATGGTAAGCTATTGCAGGTAAATATCAATCTGGTTTATGCAGGAAAAGGAATCAGGGATTTGCTTTGATTACCTAGGCCCCATTTGACAAATTCAAAAGGAAACCAGCAGTTCCCAACTGCATGCCTTCCTGACATAGTCAAATTGATGAATCATTCAAGGGTAGTGCTGAAAAAGTCACTATCTTTACTGAGATACATGATTTTGATATAAATTAGGATATTCTCAACAAACTATTCGGCACTTACAGAAGGTGCTCAGGAAGCTGTATGAGATAAAGGCAGTGTACTGTAAATGAAACAATCCCTACAATTGTGTACTCCTAGTAGAGCTTGCCTGTGTCATAAGCACTGTTTCTATCTCATGGCTTGTTACTTGAGTAAATGGGACAATAACCATGGAAAGCTATGGAATTACTATTACATGCTAGTGAAGATCCAGACCAGCACCATGTATTTAATAGTAACATCCAAGGAGTGGCATGAAGCATTAATTATTAACAATAATTTAGAAATATATATTTTTTCAATTACATGTAATAAGTAACTTGTAGAAATCTTGTAGTCTTTTGCTCACTCCTCAGTTAAGATCATTGTGTCTGACAAGGTAGGAACAGCTGATAACACTTGCATGTACTGCTGAGTAAGGCCAATATTGTCAGGATACCATAGAAGAAACAAAACTGCACAGGAATTTAAGTGGCAACTGCATCTTAACCATTAAAATATCATGCTGCTTGAGTAAAAGGGAAGGTAAAATTACCTTTTTTATTGCTTTTAAGAAAGCCTCCACAGTCCAGAGATATAATCGACCTTATTTGAAAGACAGTGTCTGCTTCAGTAGATTTTCCCCTTTTAACTGGCTGTAGTCCTGTTTTGGTCTCCCTTGTTAATACAAATGAAAGACCTGAAAGTCTTAATCATTGAAGGTAACATTGATAATTCCAGATGTACAGAATATTGGTCCATTAAATTACATTCTTTATAGTTAATGAAGCTAGTGGATAAGAGGATGTTAATAAAGACGCCTATCTTATTAGATGTCTATTCCTCAAATCACAGTATTGTTGGATCTAATATTCAAAAAGACAGGAGGTCTTGTATCTTGAAGAGAAAAAAAAGCTACAAAAAACCTTGCTGATTTTCAGCCTTCCTTTTTTCCCAGATTACCAAGAAAAACAAAACCATGAGTGTTGTTCAAACTGATGTTCATATTGCCAACTGTTCATAGTAAAGTAGTCACAACTATCAGAAAAAACCAAACAAAAATAATAATAAACCCAAACCAAAAAGGAAATGGCAAAAGAACAAAGATGAGAAGATGAAAGAAACATCAATGTAACTGCTTTGGTGCTGTGTAGAGATCATACTGTAACGCCTGATCCCATAATTTGCTGACAACTTGCTAGGACCCAGGCTGTGACCAGCTGTCATGAAACCGAAGCATATCAATAGATTAACAAGAGGGAAAATCCAGCACTAGTCTAGGCATAGGATCAATGTCTGTGAAACCTGGCAGAAAAATACAACATAGAATTCAGGTTAATTTCATGCTGAATGACTGTGTCGGTGTGCTCCTCCACCCCCTCTACCTTCCCCCGGCCCCATCCCCCCCCGACCCCACCCCCACCCCCACCCCTATCCTGACTTTTGTTTCTATGACAAAGTGATAGCCATCTGTGGTGGTGGTGATGATGGCTGTATCAAGAAGTGATGGCTACTTTATCGATTCAAAGTGAATTCGAAGAGAGATAATGACAGATAATAGCCCTTGGCTATTGTGAACAATTTGCTCACCTAACAGTGCTGGTAAAGTCTGACTCAAGGTAAGTGTGAAAGAAACTAACTTCTGTAGTCGGTATGCAAATATGACTATGAGTCAATTATCTTACTCCATAAATAGTGGACAGCCCAGGGCCCATTGAGCTCTCTTCCACAACAGTGGGCTGCATGCCAGCATCTCCCCTTGAGTAGGGACATCTCTCACAAGTTTCTCCTCCAGGCTGAGAGATTCCTTGCCACAAGAGTTTCTTGTAAGTGATTAATAGCATGCTAAACTGAAGTCTTAACTAAGTGGTATAAAGGATTGCTTGTGCATATATAACCTTTAGATATAAGCTGTTAACCAAGTCTGAGACTAAGTCTGCATCCAGCTGCACCCAAACTCCCCTCTGAAAAGGAGTTTAGAAGGCAAGGGTGTCCTTTCTGAACCTCATGACTCAATGGGAGAGTGTCCCTGACAGTTTTGCCTGACCCAGTCCTCTGTGCCATAAACAATCAAATGTACCTTGCCATCTAATCTTGTTAAATGCATTTATTATCAAACTTTTCTAATTCCCTCTTTTGTACCAACAAGCATACTGTTATGTCTCTCACGACTGAAGTGTGTCACTCCATCTATAACAATGATTTGGTCTGAGGTTGTGATATGGAGAAATAGTGTGAAACGGGGACAATGGACATCGGTTGTGATTGTATATGTCTGCTCAAGGAATGTGGGTATGGTGACTAGTCATGGGTGCAGTGTCTGGTCACATAGGCACACAGCTTTGAGGAGAGGCCTACCCTTCTTCCTCTAACAAAGGGGCTATTTATAAAAAGGATTGGAAAAGGATGAGAGACATTCCAATGTTATCTAGAGGGAGGGAGTGCTAAGTCTTCTTGCTGGAGAAGATCAGATGGTCACAAGGACATGAATCACCTACAAACCTGCAAGACCACCACATTCCAGGCAAAGGACTGATAAGCTAATTAACATACGAAGCCGGGTTTAGGTAACGAATATGTATAGGCATTAATTGAATATTCATTTGTTTTATTGTATAAATGTGAGATGGATCATCACTTCGGGTATGCACGTTAGGCGGAAGGATCCCCCGTGCATCCAGAGCTGCCAATAAAGGATACTTAGTCACTAAGAAAGTTTGACTTTGTTCTTTAAATCAGGTTGTAGTAACAGAAAAGACAATATACATCTTACAATTCGGTAGAACAAGGTATTTTTTTAAAACGCCTTTGAATTACACAAACATCACACCACTTCTTAGAATTTCTGGGCCAGCAAGAGGATTCTGAATTCACCTCTTCGGTTCTAACAGCAAATTTATACTTTTGGTGAAAATTGGCAACAGCTAAAAAGTTTTCTTGCCCTTCAATGCACCTGTTATAGGTGAATTTAAAGAAATAGAGTCCAAAATGGATTCACTAAATATTTATTAAGGTAGGAATGCAAAAGCAGCGCTGGGCGGCCAGGGAGTCGCAACTCCACCAAGGGCTCACCAATTCAAGCAAGCTGAGCAGCTCTTTTTTATCTTCACTGCAGTCGCTTCTGACATCTTCGGTACACCCCTCTGCTTCTTCCATTATCGTGGTTTCTTGTCAAGCAGGACGTTCCCATGTTTGGTGTAGCAAGATAACATTTTGGACATGTCTCAGTAAGTTCTCAAGACCTCCACAATGGGTTCGTTCCTCTTGCTTAACTTGTTTGATCAGCAAATTACCCTTAGTTACTTATTACACCCTCCAAACCCCTTCTGAAATCCTCTGGATTGTAATGTACTGCTCAGCCTTGTCAAAACAATTGCATATTAATTTTACTTTATAGAATCTGATTTGAAGAATCAGTCACCAATATTCGAGTGAGCGGAGGTTATCTTTATTCGGCAGTGCTGGGTGCATGGGGGATCACTCCACCAAAGTCATGCACACCTTTCAGGGAACCTTTCAGCCCCCTCTTTATACAAGTCACTCATGTCTATTCATTAACTTTCTGGGAACTCATTGAAATATCTTACACCTGGACAATTACCACATTCCATTCAAGGACCTAGTATATCTTCAAGTTAACAACATTAACATATCTTGTGCCTGGACAATGTCCTTGAGGAGTTGTCTCTATGCAGACTTTATTCCTTAGTGGTCATGTTTAAAGCCTCCATCTTCGCCACATTGCGTGTACAACAGGAATCTAAGACAAAATGTCCCTTTTAAAGATAACCAACCCAAGGACTTAGCAGTCTGTGCATCCCTCACGTTGCAATACAGGTCCTTGGACATCTCCTGACTTTAAACATAGGTGCGTCATCCTTTAGATAAGTGGTACAGCATTCACTATTCAAATCATAGAAATGTTTGAGGTAGAAAAAGACCTTTAAGATCATCAAGTCCCACTGCTAACCTAATATTGCCACCATGAAACTATGTCCTTAAGCACCACATCTACATGTCTTTTTAAAACACCCTGAGGGATGGTGATTCCCCGACATGCCTGGGCAGCCTGTTCCAATGCTTGTGAAGACTCCCAATTTCAGTGAAGCAATTTTTTCCTAATATCCAATCTAAACCTCCCCCAGTACAACTTGAGGCCCTTTCCTCTTGCCCTACTGCTGGTTAGTTGGGAGAAGAGACCAACACCCACCTCAATGCAGTCTCCTTTCAGGTAGTTGCAGAGAGCAATAAGGTCTCCCCTGAGCCTCCTTTTCTCCAGGCTAAACAACCCCAATTCCCTCAGCTGCTCCTCATAACACTCGTGCTTTAAAGCCTACACCAGCTTTGTTGCCCTTCTCTGGACACACTCTAGCACCTCAATGTCTTTCTTGCAGTGAGGGGCCCAACACTGAACACAGCATTTGAGGTGCAGCCTCACCAGTGCCGAGTACATGGGAACAATCACTTCCCTAGTCCTGCTGGCCACATTGTTTTGGGTACAAGCCAGGATGCTATTGGCATTCTTGGCCACCTGGGCATACTGCTGGCTCATGTTCAGCTAGCTGTCAACCAACACCTCCAGGTCCTTTTCTGCCAGGCAGCTTTCCAGCTGCTCTGCCCCGACCCTGCAGTGATGCATGGGGTTGTGACAAGATGCAGGACCCAGCACTTCTCCTTGTTGAACCTCGTACAATTGGCCTTGGCCCATCAGTTCAGCCTGTCCAGATCCCTCTGCAAAGCCTCCCTACCCCCAAGCAGATCAACACTCCCACCCAAGTTGGTGTCATCTGCAAACTTACTGAGGGTGCACTTGATCCCCTCATCCAGATCATTGATAAAGATATTAAACAGAGCTGGCCCCAGTACTGAGCCCTGGGCAACACCACTTGTGACTAGCTGCCAGCTGGGTGTAAGTCACCACTCTTTGGGCTTGGACATCCAGCCAGCTTTTTATCCAGTGAAGAGTATGCTCTTCCAAGCCCTGAGCATCCAGCTTCTCTAGGGGAATGCTGTGGGAAATAGTGTCAAAGGCTTTACTAAAGTGCAGGCAGACAACATCTATGCATTTCCATCATCCACTAAGCAGGTCACCTTGTCATAGAAAGGGATCAGGTTCATCAAGCAAGACCTGCATTTCATAAACTCACGCTGACCGTGTCTGATCCCCTGGTTGTCCTCCATGTCCCACATGATGGCACTCAGGATGATCTGCTCCATAACCTTTCTTGACACTGAAGTCAGGCTGACAGGCCTGTGGTTCCCCAAATCCTCCTTCTGGCCCTTATTGTAGATGAGTGCAATGTTTGCTAACCTGCAGTCAACTGGCCATTCCCAGTGAGCCAGGACCCCTGATAAATGATTGAAAGTGGCTTACTGAGCACTTCCACCATCTCCCTCAGTATCCTCGGGTGAATCCTATCCAGCCCCATAGACTTGTGTGGTCTAAGTGGTGCAGCAGGTCACTGACCATTTCCCCTTGGATTATGGAGGCTTCATTCTCCTCCCCATCCCTGTCTTCCAGCTCAGGGGGCTGGGCACCCAGAGAACAACTGGTCTTACAATTAAAGACTGAGGCAAAGAAGGCATGAAATACCTCAGCCTTTTCCTCAGTCTTTGTCACTATTTTTCTCCCCCCACCATCCAATAAAGGAAGAGTCTCCCTAGCCCTCCTTATTTTTGCTAATGTATTTATAGAAACATTTTTTGTTCTTTTACGGCAGTAGCCAGATTAAGTTCCAGTTGGGCTTTCACCCTTCTAATGTTCTCCCTGCATAACCTGACGATATCTTTGTAGTCCTCCTGAATGGTCTGCCTCTTCTTCCTAAGGTATTAAACTTTTTTTCCCTGAATCACAGCCAAAGCTCTCTGTTCAGTCAGGTTGGTCTTATTCCCTGCCAGCTCATCTCTCAGCACATGGGGACAGCCTGCTCCTGTGCCTTTAATATTTCCTTCCTGAAGAATGTCCAGTCTTCCTGGACCTCTTTGCCCTTCAGGACTGCCTCCCAAGGGACTCTGTCAACCAGGCTCCTAAACAGGCTAAAGTCAGCCCTCCAGAAGTCCAAGGTGGCAGCTCTGCTGACCCCCCTCCTTACTTCTCTGAGAATCAAAAACTATCATTTTGTGATCACTATGCCCAAGACAGAGTCCAACCATCACATCAATCACGAGTCCTTTTCTGTTCACAAGCAACAGGTCCAGCGGGCACCTTCCCTAGTTTGCTCACTGACCAGCTGTGTCAGGGAATTATCTGCCACACACTCCAGGAACCTCTGAGGCTGTTCCCTCTCTGCTGTGTTGTATTTCCAGCAGGCATCTGTTAAGTTGAAGTCCCCCACAAGAACAAGAACTAGTCATTCTGAGACTTTTCCCAGCTGCTTATAGAATATTTTATCTGCCTCATCATCCTGGTTGGGTGGTCTATAACAGACTCCCACCATGATATCTGCTTTGTTGGCCTTCCCCTGATTCTTACCCATAAACAACCAACCCTATCATCACAATCATTAAGTTCTAGACAATCAAAACACTCCCCAACATACAGGGCTACCCCACCACCACTTCCTTGTCTATTTCTTCTGAAGTGTTTATAGTCACCCATTGCAGCAATTCAGCTGTGCAAGTCATCCACTGTGTTTCCATGATGGCAACTATGTCATAGTTTTCCTGCTGCACAACAGCTTCCAGCTCCTCCTGTTTGTTGCCTCTGCTGCCTGCATTGTCGTAGACACATTTCAGTTGGGCTGTTGATCTTGCCACCTTTTTGTGGGGAGAAGCCCAAAGTTCTATGTGACCATTCTCAGGTGCTTCTGTGGTTTCTGAAACATCAATAACTCTTGCATCTTTGCTGCCACATAGATCTCCATCCCCTACTTCCACCGAGACAGCAGACCAAAGGACCTCACTAGCACAAAATGGATGAACAACCAAGAAGTGGGAGATCCCCATGTAGTAACACCTTGAACCACAATGTTGGTTTTATTTTTTTTTCTTTGTTTGCATGGTATTTTAGAGCGGTAGACGAGTGGAAATCATGTTCATTGTTTAAGCATGCTTGAATTCCTTTGAATGTTTCTTTTAAATTCTCCTGGTTTGACTGATTTGCCAATTATGCAGTAGTTCTGTTGGCCATAAATACCTGCTAGTGAAAAGGCCAAGTTTTACACCCCACCCGACGTCCTTATTTTTATTTACCCAGAAATTTAGCTGAAAAAGATCTGCACACAAGTTCAGTTAAACATACTCTGGTGTGAAAAGTCCTCTATTTTCATAAACAAAACACCTAGTAAACCAAATAAGGAAAAAAGCTTTTTTATTTTTTTTTTTCCATTTCAGAGGGTGATTTTAGATTATATCCTTTTTCTTTTGTTTACTGAAAGTACAACTGAAAACAAAAGCTTCAAGCAAGCACAGTAACAGTTTGCTTTTTTATGGAATATCTTGTATGTGTTAGATTTGCTAACAGATATTTTTTTTCTCCCTCTTTAGTTCAGTGCTCGCACAAGAGAGAAAATAAAGTTAGGGAAGTGCCATGTTGAAATGCCGTGATCCACAGTCTCTAAGTTACTAATGTGTGTAGCTTTATTAAGTAGCAGCACAAGTACCTCAAAAACCAGCAAACTGAAATGCTTACTGACACTATCAAAATTTTTGTACATTAATCTTTGGATGGAACACAAAACTTTTCCTTAATGGCAAAGATAACAACAGAGAAATAAGAGAGAGACTGAAGAAATCAACACACACACACATTTACATATATATATATATGTTCATCCAGTGGAATAGTTTTCTGCTGTGTAGTGAATACTATTTCTGATTGCCAATGGATTAAGTCAGTCTGGGTGCGTTCATGTGTAAACTAGTTTCTCATTTGGTTTTCAGTGTTTAAAAATCACTTTTCCCAGCCAATGAAGTATTCCTAACAACATACACATGTCAACAAGTTGTTATGATTGGTCTAATGATTTCATTTAGAATTGATCTTTATTTGATACACTCAATGGTTCAAGTCACTGATATTTACATACAGCACTGACTTTCTTCAATGGATCATACAAGTATATATAAACATAAATTTAATTTACTTCACTTCTTTTATTGCTTTAAATCTAAAACTATAAAAGAAAATAAACTTTGTCTTTTATAGAAATGACTGGATTTATAAATAACTCGCTACTTTCTTTAGAGTTATAACAGACCAAATTACCTGTGAGTGGGAGTAGGCATTTTAACTTAGTATTTGCTCTAAGTTTTTAGGAAGTCGAATAGAAACTTTTCTGAAAAACACAATGTTATTAACCCACATGTGAAATCCACTTGTGTCTTTCAGTACATCACAGTCTGGTTGTGTTGCAACACATGGGTAGATGGAAAAATATTGTTTGAAAGAGAGAAGCTCACTAGGTACTATTTAAATACCTAGAGTACATGAGTACAGGTGGAGAATTAATTTCAACAGACTCTTTTCCACAGCAGACAATTAAAACATTGATATTAATTGGTTTTTTCTTTATTAAAACTACCCTCAGTTATGAATTTCTGTTCTTCATGGCCTGCCTTTTTTCATTTCATTTACTTCCAGTTCAGGCTTTGAGGTATCAATGGGGAGTAATTTGGAAACTACAAGAACTGGACAAAGCAAACATGGACATGTTGTGGGGATGAATAGACATGTAATGTGACTATATCTACTACAGCCGACACAGCTTCTTCCATAGTTCCCTCCTGCTCCACCTATGAACAGCTCTTTTGTAGTACTTGAGTGCTTATGAAAGCTAAGAATTAAGTGTTGTGTCTCAGGAAGTGAAACGGCAAGATAACAACAGTTCAGTAGCCTGCCATCCAAACTATCTCCCAATATTATTTCTGTGATTTCATTCTTTATTTTTGCCAATGAAAGTTCTATAAGCACAATGAAACTGAAGGCATTACAGGTGTTAATTAAATTAATACTCATATCACTGCTGGCTGAATCTTACCACATATTCTTCAAATTCAGAGGGGCCCAGATGTTCACCTGTATTAAAACAATCATCAGTAAATGCTAAACTCATGGTTAAAGAAATTTTCTCTTTGGCTACTAACATAAGAATGCTACATTTTTTTCCTTTTATTTGTCATGAGGGGTAGAGTGAGCTGACTTTCCCTGTCAAGGAAAATAAAAAGGAATTTAAAAAAATGAAAGAAAAAAATGCTCCTCTTAGCTTCCTTTAGGGGGTACCCCAGCCTTATTTTTACTAACATCTGAAGGCCTTCAGCAATTTTTCCCCAAAGGCTTTTTTTTTAAAAAATAGTAAAAGGTAGTCTTGGCTGGTTCTGTCACATTTATGACTTCACTTGTTATTTGATTTCTTCTTTAACCTTTTGAATTATGGCTTTTGTTTCAACTTGTGACAAGGGAGAAAGAAAGGAGATAAGAGTAAGAGGTTGGTTTGCAAGCCTTCTGAGTACTGGAAAGCTTGAATTCATTGCATGAGGGTGTATTTAAGAGTATAACTGGGTTGATTAATGTTTTTCTGTCTGTCATATACTGAAAGAACTCAGCACGAAATTAATTAAAAGTGGTAGTTTTTCACTCAGAGTTTTCAGGTGGGAGCTAAAACACAAGATAAAATTAGAAATGTTAATTCACCTGACCCTAACAAAACCCACAGAAATCTAAATATGGATTACAAATGGAAACCAGAAATTTTCACTACATACATACATACATACACATATATATACATATATATATATAATTAGGTGATAACATGAAAGAATACTGAAATGTGATTTCAGTTTCTCTTTTCTAGCACTTTGATAGCAAAATTATTAGTTACGTTCTTCATACAGATATTAATTTACCAAATAATTTATATACATTAAAATTTACTTTCTTATGGAGAAGACTGAGGCTTACATTTGACCTCCCTCCCACCTCCCTTTTCAATCCGGAACACAAAGGTAAATTTAAATTCTGATGAAAATACTTGCAGATATTCTTGGAAGTAATAAAAACTTTATACTATAATTTTTTCCAACATGCTGCTACTATATGTTTATGTAGGATGTCAAGAGTTTTTTATGATAAAATTAATTGTCCCTAAGTTTATCAACTTAAAAATTAAGTTATTCAACTCTAGTCATTGCAGAGGTGGTCAGTCCATCCTAAAATATGAGTTTGACTCCTGTGCCCATATGTGGACATATAGAAACACCTAAGATGCTGCTGAGTGTGAGATGTCAGTGAGCGGCTGGCTGTCACACAGAACCTCTGGGCACCTTCTCAAATAAAATCTGGAGGTCAGGCCAGATACTTGAAGGCATAATTGTGAACCAGATGCCTATTTGTAGACAGCTGAACTACAGCTTACCTACCTCAAAGAGTTTGCAATAACTGCCTTCAGGGAGTCTGTATATCTTTGTATTGTCTGTAGCAGAATGATAGATTATTCAGTTACCGTGAATATCGTACGATGTTACTAAAATTAGGTGAAATAAATCCTTGTGAGTTCTAAATCTAATTATTGAACTGGATTTTCAAGTACTGTTTATGTCTAATGTGAATAAACTAATTGTATTCAACAAGGTAGAATGAGACTTAGTTCTCTTTCTATCTAGATTCTGAATCAGACTAAAGAGAACAATACCTTATATCAAAGATTTGAACCTTCAGATAGTCTTCAAAGCACAGTTTCAACACATTTTAAGTGAATGACTTTAAACAATCACAGACACTGAAAGAGTTGTTTTGACTAGTCTCCAAATCCAGCTAAATATCAAGCACATATAAAACTACTGTTTACCTCCTCACAATGTAGCAAACAACAGACGTCAAATGCAATTCTAACATTATATGCTATATCTGTTATTTCTTTCCAAAATAAAGGAAATTAATTATATTGTTCTAAATTGTAAAGCTCTAGGCAAACAGAAATTCTCACAAACCTTTCTTTCATCATTGTGTTCAATGGAATTTTTTGATAACATCAGCTTTTTCCTCAGAGTATAAAATATGGGACTTCCCAACAGACAGGTTTAGAATACACTT
Organism: Falco rusticolus; assembly: GCF_015220075.1. Taxonomy (NCBI): domain Eukaryota; kingdom Metazoa; phylum Chordata; class Aves; order Falconiformes; family Falconidae; genus Falco; species Falco rusticolus. The sequence goes on along the minus strand of NC_051188.1, from coordinate 99,255,184 downwards.
TAAAGGGCAAAACTATCAAGATATAGACATAGAATCACACATGCATAAATTTCATTCCGAACAGAAACTTTCCTTAAATGTTCCCCATATGTAAGAAATGAAATAAAAATATTTTTTATATATATATATAGCGTACAACAAAAAGATAAAATTCAGGAGACTTAAAACTGTTATACAATAGAAAATATTTAATTTTACAACCCAAGAATTGTAAGTATTGGAAATAATTACTTTTTGTAAATCAAATACAAATCCTCAAATCCCTATGGTGCTATTCAGTCATAAAAAGTAAAAATTATTGTAGTGAAATAGGAGGTAATTGTACAATTATGTACAAAAATGTACAATTGTACAATGCAAATTAATTACAGCATAATGCTAAGTGTAGAACAGCTGCATAAAAACTGCAAGCAGTAGAACTATAGAAAAATTAAATCTAGAATCACACATTTTTAGCAGTTAACAGGATACTCTTGCAAAAAGCAGCATTTGCTTACAGTGTAAAAACTAGGTGAGTAATATAAAATTATCAATGGAAATTATTCTATTTTACTTGTCATTAAATATAATATACAGTTTAATGCAGAACATAAAAGACAGGAAAAATCATAAATATGCACATGCATATACATAAGTACAGGGAGAGTTGAGCAGAAAGATAAAAATGATATTAGAAAACACAACCTATCAGGAAATATTAAAGGAATTGCATTTGGGTCATTAAAGAAAGGGAAGAGTGGGAAAGTTATGAAGAAAAAACAAACTAATTGTTCTCTTCACCCCTGAAAGACAGATAAAGAAATGCCAGAGGTAAGTGTCCCATAGCACAGACCTGCGTTTCTGATAGTGGGAAACTTGCAGTCATATCTATAGTCAGGAAGATGATAACTAGAAAGCCAAATTGCAAAAATGACTACAGATGAAGAAAAACTAGATCTTGTGATAAAAAGTTGTCTTCAGATGCTGTACATTAATCAATATGAATTTAGGAATATTGTGTATTAGACAATTATTTCAATTCAGTGATAAAAGCAGGACATGAGGAGGGGGACGTGAAAATTTTAGGAGTAATCAGACATTTTCAAGGCCCTGAAGTCTTTGCTAGAGGTGCTGAAATCCCTGTGAATGTATTTCTTTCACATGCTGTGCACAGAGTTGGGCCAGAGCAAAGGGCTGGGATTCGGTGCTGTAATTCCAGGCATCATACTCTTCCAGATACTCGAGATGATATGGAAGAAGCAAAGAAAGTTGAATATTTCTGTAGAATCTCTTGTACCTTGGAGGCACACTTACCATATTTGAAGGGATGGTCTCTTACATTCCCCATTAGTCAATCATCTTGTGAGAAATTTTCTCTCTTTTCACCTTAGAAACTAGGCAGTTAATGATGCTTGGAGGGTTTCATCAACTGTGATGTAGAATCATAGAATTGTTTAGGTTTGGAAAGACCTTTTAGATCATCAAGACCTTATGTCAGCCCTAGAGCTTACACTAGCTTTGTTACCCTCTTTGGACACACTCCAGCACCTCAATATCTTTCTTGCAGTGAGGGGCCCAACACTGAACACATATTCAAGGTGTAGCCTCACCAGTGCAAGTACAGGGGGGGCGATCACTTCCCTAGTCCTGCTGGCCACGCTATTTCTAAAATAAGCCAGGATGTTGTTGGCCTTCTTGGCCACCTGGGCACACTGCTGGGTTACATGTACTCTTCCTCCCAAAAGTTGTTCTTGTGGTCTCTTTCAGGACTGAATCTGTTAACCAAGGGTTGAAATTACTACCCATGTTCAGAGTCTGCCCTACCTTAGTAGACTATGAGGACATAAATCTGGCTAGTTTCTGTGAGAAAGAATTTCAAGAATGAAAAAGCCAGAAGGAAGGATTGAAGAAGGACTGTTAATAAAACAATCTACTAGTTAATGTTCTAAGATAGCCATAATGTGTACCATAACCTAGCCTTTTTTTCTAGGACTGGTACACACTATCTTACATAGTCTTCAGCATGTCAAAGAAACAAATGAAAAACAAAATAGACCAATTAAATAAAAAAAGAAAATAAACAAACAGAAAGTAGCTTAGGAAGCAGGAATTGCATTTCAGAAGTCCTTGTTTGTAGGTGAGTACATTACTCAAAAACCAAAAAACCTCAACAACTTACAAATATGCATTCTCCTTCTGGATCCATGATGTTTCTATAGCTTCAGCAGAGCAACCCATAAGTTGCCTTAATTTCTCTCTATACAAATTAAAGCATGATATATTCTGATTGCCAACTGATATAGAGAGCACAAACAGCCTTTTGCTTTCTGCTAGATTTACAATTATTATAATACCCTATGAAAAGTAAAAGCTTAGTTAAAACACATTCATAGCAAGGCTTTGAGTCTATTTCCAATCCTTAGTAAAGTCCTTCTGCTACTCACTTTTAGAAGTACCTGTATTTTCAGTCTTCTTTCTTGGTAATGCTATGCTATGGGTCTCCTCTGCTCAACATGCAGAAATAATGGTTCGTTGTATTCTGTCAAAGCTTCAGCAACCTGTTCACCTGAGACAAGTCTTGAGGGATCAATAGCTAAGAAAAGTTGGAGCAATGTATTTTATTTACAGGACCTTGTTCTGAAACACTGATGTAGCAAACAAAATGAGTAATGACATGCAGATTGAACCTTTGGGGTTTAGATTTTGTAATTTTTTAGAAGCTTTTCTCAGAATGAAATTCCTCATTTTCACACATTGCAAATTACTGGCACGTGCCATGGCATGTTGAGCAAATAAAAACAGAGAAATCTCTTTCACCAGTGATGAGGAAAACAGCTGCAATATGCTACTTTGGGTTTGAATTTGGGGTTTGGTTTGTTTTTGTTGTGTGTTGTTTCCCCCCCCCGGCCCCCCCCCCCCCCCCCCGCATTATCTTAAACTTCATGTTAGTAGGTAGCAAAAAGAGTAAAGACTCTGAGTTATACAGGTGAGTTAATTAGGAGTTGTTAGCCAGTAGGCTGAAACAGATGTTGCTTATGCAATTTGCTCTGGTAGGTACAGCCATGAAAAGAGTAGTTGCAAAGTTCAGGTATTCATTTGCTGTAACTACATGAGGTATACACTGTGTTCTACTTCTGCCTTACCCTGTCATTTTACTTCGGTAATTCACATTCCTGACTCCATTCTGTGCTAAAAATAACAAGTCCCAGGACAGACAAAGCCTTTAGAGAGACTTGACAATTGGTTAGATCTGATTATTATATTAAAATGTTAAAATTCACCTCATTACCCAGCGCACTTGCCTCAATTATTTATCCCATTAACCTGGGGCTAAAGATGCTGCATATGATACCAGTTCCTCTAGAGGTTAATCTCAATGGATCTTTGTCAAGGTTAAAGGCTTGTTACAGGATAGACTGCAGAAATACCACTTTTAGTAACAGCCTGTCACATTTTTTCCCTTTTTTTTTTTTTGTTTGTTTTGTTTTTATTTAAGATTCAGAATATACTATTAAACAACAATATCTCCATAATGTGTTCTGTTATAATTTTAAGTATTGTCAAATGGTAAATAGTACGAAGTCACAGAAAGGAAAATTTAATCAGCGAAGCTGAAAAACTAGTGAGAATGTTTTGAGGCTTTGTTGTGATGTGCTGATGTTACCCTATTGCTATTTTGTCAAGATTTTGTTTGCCTGCTCACATAAGAACTTTGGCTTATCAAAATTCCAATGTTTTCTTTCCAAGCATTCCCAGCATTAGCTAGCATAACTTATCTTTCATAAATTAGACATTGTTACTAAAAGAAGTACTCGTTGCTATTTGATACATGCTACTTGAAGTGCTAATGTAGCAGCCAACCCTAATGTTAGAAAAAAAAATGGAGGAGCTGACCTAGAAGAAAAATAAAGTAGGTCTGTAGTCAAAAGTCTGTACATTTAAGAAATGTGAGCTATGTTAGAAGCTCTGGGTGTTTGCAGAGTTCCATCTAGTCAGGAGTGAACACCTGAACAGTGATAACAGGATGCTCAATCTGTCTGTCCAGGGGCATTTTGTGTCTGGGGAAAGCAACGTCCCCCACTATACTCCAGACCACAAAAGTATTACAGTTAAGACAAGTTTTGCTGTCCTGATTTAGGGTGCGCTGGCCAAGTGCAGGGTCGCTCAACAGGTGCTCCCTGATAACACCAAGCACATGATTCACATATCTCCTTATGCCTTTTTTCCATTTCTCAACCCTACTTTCACCATCCTAGTGCCTTCCTTTCCTTGCACCTGGCTTCTCCCAGATCAACATCCCACCCCGATGACTTTCTCCTCACTGGTCCCAGTTTTGCTACATTTGCACCCAGATTTGGTATTTCTGATATTGTTACATTGTGAATGTCAGCCTTATATTTTATTACTGACAAGGTTACCATGGAATCTTGGCCTTGCAAGGCTCTGCTCCCCAGATCTCCTCTCCAGTTATCTGTGAATTTTGACTATTTGTGACCTAAATCCTCCCCTCTACCCACCTCTGCAATCTATTCTTAAAGGTGCTGTCTGTGATTTTTGTCAGCTTCTCACACCATGCTTGTCGCTTCCAGTAGTTTTCCATGCCTTATTTACTTAACCTTAACCCCAAGCCAGGACCTAGTTGATTGATTAGTCATTTGCCTGCAGCACTAGTAAATGCTAAATTAAAATTCCATTGAATAAAAGAAGCATAGAGAGTATCTTTTGTGACAAAAAGTCACTTCAGTCTTTAGACAGTAATATAAAATCAATAAATACTTTTACCTATTGGTTTAGATGGGAGGAGACATTGGACAATTTTTCTACAGACAGTTAGAATCATATAGTTTCATTTCAAAATAGCAGAGAAATCACAGAAATTGAAGAGGAAGAAGTAGAAGAAAGCAGAAAGACAAAGAGAAGATGTAAGAAAGCTAAGAAGACTTAGAAAGGACAGGAATGAGAATGTTTCTGCTCAGGAGTCAGGGAAGACACTGCCTGGTTTGTCTCTGGTTGTATAATAAATCATATTATTCCACTTTTCTGCCTATTTGCTGTGCCTGCAAGTAATAAATCAAGGCTCTTATAACTAGCTGTGCAGTTACGAATTTCTATCATGGCTCTCTTGTCTTGCTAAATAATTCAAGTCCCTTTATTTAACAAGGCTTTTCTTGTAGTAAAGTATAGGAATTGTTCCAACAAGTAATGGCCTGATTAAATTATCCTCTGCTAATGTGTTTATAAGAGGGACAAAAAGAGTGGTTGTTAGGTTGTGGTGACAAAAGGCTGATGGCCCTATACCCTGACAAGGGCAGGGGAGCCCCAGCAGCCCCGTGAGGGCAGTGGCAGCCCCTGGCCCAGCCACTCTTGTGCCACCGGTGCCCCTGGGGCAGGGCCAGACGCACCAGCGGGAGAGGGCCCATGGGTCGGGGTGCCCCCTGGGAATGGGGACAGAAGGGGCTGGTGGGGTGTGAGCAGGGGCCAGTCCGTCCACGTGGCTGGTTGTGCCTGCACCACCCAGCACAGCCTGTTCTGTCTCCTCTAACTGAACTGTGGTTTTGATGGTTTTCCTGGGTGAGGGGCAAGGAAGCCAACATGCACAAGGAGAGGGGAACTATTTTTCTCTCCAGCTGGAAATACCTAGTCTGTTCAGACCTTCCAAACTAATGGACTTACTTTCCTTCTAAAGATTAAGGACATTTTTAACTGAAAAAAACCATTTGCTTTATACAAAAATCACATATAGAATATTGCTCTTGCATCATAATAACCATAATACTACCTTATATGCTGCCTTTGTTGATTTTCTAACAGCTTAGAGGTATGATAAAAATGGATTTTGAGCGCCATTGTGAAATAAAATTCAGTATTATAGAATTACAAATAAACAATATGCATCCCTTAAAATAATGCTGAAGTTTTATGTGAGAGTTAATGCAGAACTGTTTTAAGAACTTAATATTTACTTGCCCAACTCCATTTTAATTATTGAATAATAGAATCCATTGATCTTGTATTTTCCAACCAGCATGAAGTGGTTGCTAATTAATCAAATGAAAGCTATAGGTTTCATTTTGAAAGCAAAAGATAATTTCTTAATTTTTAATATAAAATGAAATGATTTATAGTATTTATTCAAAGGCAGTGAGAGCCCTATCCAAAAGCTGATGAAGGCAAATGACTGTATCAGTTGATTTCAGCAGGTTTTCAATCAAACCTCCAAGAAAAAGAAATGATTATAACTGTCTGACTGAAATATGAGCCAGGCACCCCTGGAAGATTTATTATACAGTCTGAATAGGACTTGCAAAACTTACAATATTTTAAGTAGGGCCTTTTTCTATAAAAAGTAAATTTGGGACTGAATTCAGAGGCATTGCAAAGTGTCTGAATCAAAGAAGTAATTGTTATATCCAAGAAACAGAGTATCTACAAGATAAATGTTGGAAATTACAGGGTGAGATTCAGCTCTGCATTTAGACAGGTAAATGTGAACTTGTGCCTATATGAGGAGTGTGACCCTATTATAGTGAGCAGAGAAATTGTTACCGCTGTCAGTAGGGTGGGATCCTCTTTCCTAAATGTAATCACGTGCCTGACCTCCTGCTGCTACTACAGAAAAACATGGGTGTCGTGTGGGTCATGTATTACCTCTGCCAATGTTCACTTCATTTACCACTCTTCTGGCATGTCCCCTGTATTTATGCAGCAGCAGCACACACTGATTCAGGCATAGGAGTCTTGCAAGATACCCAAATGTTGTAGATGCCAGCTACACTGGACTCCATAGACTGCATCAACTATGTCATCATTTGAGATCTACATGGGAGCTTAGACAAGTTTTTACAAGCTATCTCCAGTCCTGAAAGAAGAGTTAATACTAGGCAGTGTGTCCTGTGTTACGTGGTTATATGGTTGTCTTATTAATGAGGGCCACACTGCAGAGTGATATTCCTGCCTGTTATTTCCCTTTGGCAACACGGATCCAACACTCCTGTCTGTGCAATGGCTAAGCATCAAACAGGAGGAACTGACACGAAGCTCATGATAAGGTAAATATAACATATTTCTACATTGCAGAAGTTTCACTTACGTTACTGTTATAATGAGCAAAAATTCTGGCTATCAATCAGGGCTTAACTTAAGCAATCAAAACAGCAAAAATACATTGTTTTTTACAGATGCCTATGATTCACTGCACCAAAGATAAATGGTGCAATGATGAAAATGTGATAATCAAGATACTTGTCCAGACAATTATACATAAAGTAGATGTTAAAGAATTTAGTTAAATGTCTAAAGATTTCTGGGAAAGATACTCAGGAATACAATCCATTTTTATATTCCTAAAAAGGAAACTATGACACATGGGGAAATTCCCACGTATTAAAACTTCAGAATTCTCTTTTACAGATCTGTATTTATTATTCCAGACAGACACTCTACTAAAACTGGAAATATGCTGAAGCTGGAAGCTCATTAATATGTGATCCGAATCCAAACTGCTATTCTTAAATAAGGGATTGAGCCTTTCTGCTTACTAATACTCCCTGAGAATAGATACACCTGATTAATCTAGCTTGCAATGCACCGTTACTGTGCCATTGCACTTAATGAAGTTGGCTGAAAAAGTACTATTTTTCATCCTGGGAAACCTAATACTTACAAAACAGAGAAGTTCAGGCTCCAGCAGGTTTCTATAGTACACCACACTTCAGCTAAAAATCTGGCAAAAGAAATGAGGTGTCTCTAAAATTTAGAGTCTTCCATTGATTTGTAAATTGTAATCTACATAGACCATCTAACTGGAAGAAAATGATAAAATTACAAAACTACCTTCTTTTATACTTCTAAAAATTGTAAGTTAAATTAAAAATTAAAATGGTTCAGAGGGTTACTAAAAATCTCGAGCCAATTCTTTTCTTTTATATTATTTTAGTGGCTGTCAGGTAATATATTCTAGCAGGAGACTGCAGCAAAAAGTTATTCACATTTTGACTACCAAAATCTTTAATATTACTGTGGTCATGAGGATTAGGAAACATGATTAAGTACAGCATGTCTAAGCATGGAGTGAAAACTGAGACACTGTTGGAATTACCATATGCAAAAGATCTGTTTTTATGTATTATATTCTAGCTGTATTTAAAAATTTGCCTTTGTTAGTAATATTTTAATTATTTGTTTTTAATAGGGAAAAATAGGGGGGAAATTCATACTGAAAATTGTTATCTAATACAGTGATGATGGCTTGTCTTTTAAACATGTCCAAATGATTCTAGAGTTATGGTGATCATGCTTGAATCAGTTTCATAGTAAGTCTTAACATCTCATACAAAAAGGTGGACTGTGTTCTAAATAGATTTTATCAAGCTTCTGCAGAACTAGAAATGCCCAAGTTTCATCTTTATGGAGGTGCTAGATACAGTATCCATACCCACATGTTCAATTGGCAATTCTTGATTAAATTTGAATAATTTTTTTTTCAGAAGATTCTCTTGCCCCTTTCTAAACCTTACCACCTTTCCCTGTATTTTTGAGTTTTGCATCCATAATGTCTCAATTGAATACAAAATTTTCATCAAAAAAGTTATTAAATTAAATTAAAGAATATTTGTGAAGTTTCAATCTTGTCAGTTCCAAACCTCTCATAAAATATTATAGTCCTATAGAACTTATTTTTCTTTCTATTTTAATATTATCAAATCTTTCTTTTTGTTATTTTCAGTCATAGACAGTTCTTGTTTATTTAGTTAAATACTTTTCCTTTAGCCAAGGTTTTATTTTTACCAAGAAGTTCTACGCTTAAAGTGTTTATCTGTTTTCATGCCCTAGGCTTTAGTAAGATTTGATTTGACAGTAACACAACTTCCAAACACATTTATAGGTATATTCCCCCTGTATATTTGAACTAAACTCATCTGCTGGTATACTAAAAGCAGGAGGAAAGCTGAAATTATTTAGCCTGTCACTTCTGAAGTGCCACAGTCTCCATTGCATGGCTATTTTCTGAATGAATTCTTTTAGGATATTATGATTAAGGTCTTCCTGTTCTTCCAGCTTCTGTCCAACTACTGTTAGTTTGACACACTTCTTTACTGCTGGAAATAACCTGTCCTTTGGCCCTTTTCTGAAATACCTTTCATGTTTTGGCACCAGTAAACACATCTTTTCGGTTCACAATGAAGTAGAAAGATAAACCCACTTAAGCCCTCTTAGTGTTTTGACCAGAACAGCTATTTACAGTTGCACCTTTCACTTGAAATGGTGTTGATACTATTAAACCCCGACCCCTCCCCCCCCCCCAAAAAAAAACCCAAACAAAAACAAAAGCAAAAAAAACCCCAACACAAAAGAAAACAAACCACCAAACCCCAAAGAAATAATTCCATATAATTTCAAAGCAAAGAAAATGTGGTAGATAACACAGGAGCAGGAGTACGAGAAAGGAAAAAAAAAAAATCTTGACTCTTATTCTAATGTTAACATAAGAAATCGAAGAATATTAGGGATAAAATTATCTGTGACTTCAGTCAAGCTCTTCTATTGCATACATATCCTGTGTAACAAAACTCTTCTGAGGTCCACAGGCCAGTTTGTATAGCTGGGATTTACATAATAAAAATATACAATACAGACTGAGTGGAGTATAGATTAGAAGCATTCCTGAGGAGAAGGATTTGGGGTTTGGTGGGCAAGAAGCTCAGCATGCCGTGGCAACATGTGTGTACAGCCCAGAAAGCCCGCCCTGTCCTGGGCTGCATCAAAAGACACATGATCAGCAAGTCAAGGGAGATGATTCTCCCCCTCTGCTCTGCTCTCATGAAACCCCACCTGGAGTGCTGCATTCAGGTCTGAGACCCCCAACATAGGAAGGACATGGATCTGTTGGAGCGAGTTCAGAGCAGGGCCACAAAGATGATCAGAGAGCTGGAGCACCTCTCCTACAAAGACAGGCTGAGGGAGTTAGGGTTGTTCAGGCTTCCAGGAGATCTTATGGCAGCCTTCTAGTACTTAAAAGGGGCCTACAAGAAAGACGGAGAGGGACTTTTTGTAAGAACATGTAGTGATAAGACAAGAAGGAATGGCTTTAAACTGAAGGAAGGTAGGTGTAAGTTAAATATTAGAAAGGGGATTCTTTACTGTGGGGGTGGTGAGACACAGGAACAGGTTGCCCAGAGAAGCTGTGGGTGCCCCATCCCTGGAAATGTTCAAGGCCAGGCTGGATGGGGCTTTGAGCAGCCTGGTCTAGTGGAAGATGTCCCTGCCCATGGCAGGGGGGTTGGAACTAGATGATCTTTAAGGTCTCTTCTGTCCAAACCATTCTATGATGCTGTGATTTAGGCAACAACAACATTGTGATCATTGTTGCTGTTCTGTCAATATTTGCTATTACTTTTTTCTCCTCTATGCAGTTAACCAATAAATTAAATTAAGGCTACATACAGGCATTTATTTTGTTTTCAGAAGAACATTTAAATTTCTCTCTATTAATACCTTTTTTCTTAATTTTCTAGCTTTCTAATGCTTGCTTTAGGGATTGGTTCGACGTTCCTCTTTAGCTATCACTAACCCTTCCACAATTCTTAAACTTACCAATGCAGGTATACTAGGTTTACATATAAGAACAAGTTTGATACAGAATATGTACTCACATTTGTCTGACAATATTTTCCAGCAATTTTAGTGGCATCAGAAAAGCAGGAAAACAGTGTTAGCAAATTGGCTGGATACTATCTATAATAAGAAACTTGATAAAAATGCTAACCATTTTGACCATTAAGTCTGAAATGGACATAACTGTTGTTTAACTTATGCTTAAAATATGTTACAGAGATAACAAAAAAGTGATTTTTAACACTGGGTTTTCAAAAGCCTCTTACTGCACTTATCAAATTTCCTTCCAGCAAAAGATGATGCTTGGAGAAGACTGTAAGAACAAGGCAACCATACTCCTCTAAGTAGTCTCACATCTCTAGCTTTTTATAGAAAATTTGCTGTGGATTTAGTAGAAGTGAACACTGGCACTCCATATTCATTTTTATTTCAGTTTCAAAATTTGGGCTATTTTATCATTGACACATTCATATCTCTATAAGCTTCAGGAAGCAGATAAGTACAAGTAGTGGAAGACAAATGTAATTTTTCAAAGACAATCATATACATTCTCAAAGCCCTTTTCAATAAATCATGTTTTTAGGTATATCATTATGATATGTAATGTTTAAAAAATTCTTATAGAAAACCTTAAATAGACCTATAGAAAAAAAAAGAAGTAAACTAGAAATTAATCAAATATATATATGTGATAATCATGGTAAACTCCTAACGTGTAATGATTAATTGTTAGGGCTATAGGTATTTTTTTTTCCTCTCCTTTTTTTCTTGTGTGGCTTTAGCAACTGAAATCAATGCATTCTACTAGAATCTCACATTCTGTAATAATGCTTAAAACATTAGTGGAAACCTTGGCTGTGAAATATAAGCATGACTAAGACTATCCAAATAAAATATATTTTTTTTAAAAAAAATCGTACTATAAGTACATTTTGTTTTAGGTTTTTATTTAGCTTCACAAAGTTTGGAGCCTCCATCCTGACTGTTGTGTGTATCTGAACTTAGTCCATTATGCAATGTGTACTAATGAAGTCTTTGTTAAAAAGAGATTTAATCCTCTTTGCTTCACTGGTGCCTAAGACACAGTCTTTTCTCTTTGTTAAAATTTTCGCGCTCAGAGTTGTCATCTGTTCAGAAATTCCCAGTATAGCTTAGAGTTTCTCTGTCACCCTGAAATCTGTGGTCATTCACTCAGATGTCAGACCCTGAATGATTTATATTAGAAATATTTCACGTTCTATAACATTAGTTCTGTCACAAAAAGAGAACTTTCTTTACTGAAGAGACAGAACAAAATTATCCATCAAAAGAGCAGTTATGATGTCATCCTCACATAGAAAAGGCCGTATAAACACTTCTAACTATCTAGCTTTTGAGATTTTAAATATAGTGACTGCTATGATATTTTTAAGCTCACCCATCTTCCACTCCAGCATAGATTCACCAATAACTGACTAATTTGCATTGATTTTTCTTTATTATTCTGTTAAAAAGTTTTACTGATAAAATATTTGATTTCCTTATTACTTGAATTCTGTTATGTTGTGAAAATTATTTTAATCTAAAAGTGTTAGGGTTTTGACATGAGATACTTAAAGAATCAAAAGCAGCACATGGTTTCCATCTAAATTACTGTTGGTGCTGTTCATAACCATTTGTCACTTAGTTCCAAGACATGGTGCGGCAGCAGTTACTAAGGGACTAGCTTTAAAAATTAACTATTTGAAGAGTTCTTGTTTAGTTGCACTTGCAACTTCTTCATAGATTGAGGCAGACTTAGACAAGTCTCTCTGATGTTTTTCCTGTTTCTTCAAGTCATCTGAAGATTTCAATAATTAGGAAATTATCTTGCACTAATGAGTGAAATGAATCAACATATTCTCATTATTTTAAAATCAGTTTTAGACAAACAATAAAATGGTTTAAAAAGAAAGAAAAAAGCCCAACAGTCAAAAGTTTTGATCAGGCTGTTTTACATCTTGGTGTTATTCTAATTGCTAGGCCTTGTGAACAGAAATGAATATGATGGCCATTTCAGGTGTGGTATTATGATTTTATTCACTTGTTCATTTGTTGTCAAATATGCTAGCACTGCCGAATACAAAAGTAATGTTTTTCACAACGTTTTTCTTTAAATGTTTGAACGTAGATTTCTGCATCTGGAATTAAACATATCTCACAATTAATTACAGATAAATTTATTGATATAACATTATTTTCTTTTATCTTCAATAAATAAGTGCACTAAGTCCGCTAAGGACATTTTGAGTTTAACTCGTTTATTTTGAGAATTTGTACCATTACTGCATACTATGTGACACATTTTACATCAGGGATCCTTATTTCACAGCTCTGTTGAGATAAAACCTCAAATGATAGTCAATCTCATGTTAAGTGATGTGGTAACCCACTTAGAAGATGCCCTCTGCTATAAACTGTAATATATAAACATTTAAATAGTGCTATAAATATATAGGCTGAGCATTCTGACATTCCCCTTACACTTTCTGAGAGCTCTAGGTAGAGAACTATAAAAGGTGCTAATAAATCAGAAAACAAACATTGGGAAGGTCACAAAAGTACATTTTACAATTGTGTTTGCTAAAATATATGAGGCATTAAAATTTGAATTCTACATTCTTATGACTGCCTGTAAGGAGAACAGAAAATACAATAAACCTAATCTATTCTCCTGACAATTTAAATATAACTGTAACCCAGTTGTTATCTCATACTTCTTCTCCAATTCCATAAATAGGGAAGGTCATAAAGATAGTCAAAATACATTACAGAATTTAAACTACTGACATTTTCCTAAACTGGCAGACTGAGAGAATATGTGGATAACATGATACGACTTTCTTTGGAGGAAGGAATTTGGAGTAACATCAGTTATTTTTGTGAGATTTGTCTTTTTCTGTTAATTTCAGATCATGTTAAAAACCATGTAGTTAATTTAACATTTTTAAATTAAAACATAAAAATAAATGTAACTTTCCTGCAATGGTTCTCTTTACATCCTAAGGCCAGAACTCTGAGTTAGTTATGTTTCTGTTTTAATAAAGGACACATCCTGGTTACCCAGGCTTTAAAATATTTTAAAAGTAGAGGTTAAATCTGAGCTTCTAAATCTTAAATGAACTGGCATAAGTTCCCAAAATTAATACTTTGCAAATTGATCCTTTCTACTAATAAGTTGCTTTACTTCTAAGGCAACTTTATTAATTCAGTCTATAAGCGTTGAGGAATTTTTTTCAGTGACATATCAACATCGTGGATCCATCCATTCACACAATGACACTAAGGGCTCTACATTACAGTCTCTACAGATCAAGCACTACAGACCTATTTTTTCCAATTATACAAGTTCAGCAAAACTAAGTGATTTCTCCAAGGTCTGATCTTGTCTATCACACAACTACTGTCAGGTTTACCTCTCAATAAGTACAGGCTGTTTCTGCACAGGGCTGTTACTATGTGTTTGTGAATAATGAAAAGTGTATGCAGAGAGCAGTTGTTGCTATCCCGCTATTTGCAGAAGTTGCTGGGCTCTGATCACTGTTATTCTGGAGCTAGGTAATTTTAAGATAAATATAAATGACTTATAAAGCTCTCTATAGCCAAGAAGAATTGTTGATCCTCTCTAAGCCAAGTTCTTTATACTTCACTGACAAGTTCAACACACTATCAAGACCTTCTTTTAATGACATTTTAATTACAGCTGTGGTCTCTGAAGGAATTGTATGGCTGAGTTATCTTTTGTGATCAAAGTTCTTGGCTGTTCTGAACTGGGATTGTTCTGTATATTTTTTTTTTTATTTTTCTCTCATTTTTACTGAATAATTGTGTTGTGGTGACTCTTTTGGATGTGTTTATCAATTTTATTTATAAACTCATCAGAGGTGAAGGTATAGCTAACTTGTAACAAGAGCTACTTTGAAGCAGAAGGATCAATTTCCTCACTAATACTCTGATGGCATTATTTGTCTGCATGTCCTTATTGTTCAAATCCAGCTTTCTGAGGAAGTGGGAGAGAACAGGGATCATCTTAAACTGTAACATTAGTACCAATTAATTTATTGCCAGAATACCTAAAACCAAATCTGCAATAGACTTATTTAGCCATGAGTTTTTTCATTATATGACATACTAGTTAGAGCTGGAATTACTTCTAAATTATAACTGTGTTTTATTTTCTTTAAACTTGGATCCCAGTCCCACAAAGACTTACACAATGGAAAAAGGAAAAATAACTTCGTTACACAGCTTCTCTTATACTATTTAGTTTTCAGGGTTAGAACCATAAAATATATCTTCATATAGAACTACCACTTAAAAAACAAACAGATAAAAACCCCTATGTTTTCACAGTTTCTTCAGCATTTGCTACCTTCAGTAATTTTTTCATATTCATTACAGAAAGAGAAGTTTATTCTTTAGAAATATCAAAGTTTAGGACTTTGCTGCAAATTTTATTTTGAAAATATAGATTGGTGCAGATAAATGTCTTTGCACTTTAAAGATAGCTGGCCTTATCTTCACATGTCTGAAAACTATGATTTTGTTCTTAAAACTCCCTTTGGGATACAACCAACAAAAGCAGTATCGATGATGGAATTTTAAGTGCACAATAAAATTGCTTAGCATAAATGTATTCTAAACGATTATCTGAAGACAGCTCAAAGTCCATGTTTCATTGCCCAGGGGTCATGGATAGAGAAGGAAAAGCCAATCAAAGGCCTGGGAAAATCTATTCTTCAGAAGATCTGAGTGATAGAGGTTGGATTCACAGTAAACTCATCTTTGTTATAAATATCCAGGTTTAGATTCCAATTACAGTGGCTTTGAAATCCCATTCACAAAAGGTTACCTTCGATTTCAGTTTTGCTGCTTTGCATGTGGGACTGTAGGCAGAACAGTTTCATATGACTGAAGACTATTAAATTGCCCTTGCTAATAATACAAAGTTCTTGCCTAAGGCTTTACAAAATTTTAGATGTTGGACCATCCTGTCAAGGTACTATAATGTTTTGGAATATTATGCTCATATTATCATTTTCTTTTCTTTTAAAAGTTTAACTTTTTCCTGTCTCCCCTGTAAATCATGGTTTCAAAATAATTGCTTCGAAAATCTGAAAGGTAAACACAAAATGCCAGTATATTTTTAGAAAACTTCCTCAAATATTCATGTTTCATTTTCCTATGAAATCTGCATCACATACAGGCACCACAATAAGTTATTGGGATCAAAGGGTTTATGCGTAGTCATTTGGGCTAACCTCAGCAGTTTGACTGAACAGTATTACTTGTGAATAATATAATTATTTAATATTCATTTCAATGAAATCCCCTATTCAATGAATAAGACACATGTAGGAAACTTAGAGAGCAGAACTTCGATATGAATGTTGTAATTTCTGATATCTCAGTGTAAGGTATTTGTTCACTGAGATTAGTCATCTGAGGTATTCATCACTTTTCATTCTGTGTGGCCATTAGGAATTTCATGCCATTATATGAAATGTTGGTACATCTGTTAGGGAATTGCCTGTTGAAAGTTTAGGCTGATACATTAAAAATTCAGTTTGTTGGCAGTTAATAAGATATTCATCAAACAGCATATTTATTTATAATGCTTTTTTTACTAGTGCTTCAATGGCCAGCAAGCAGAACAAGAAACAAAACAAAAGATGATGTAACAGTGACACTTGCTTTTGTGAAAATATGCTTTTATTTAATTACTGTAACAAATAATGTTATTTATCTATTGTAACAAAAATTAAGAAGTTACAGAAATCTTCAATGCATTTAATTTTCCTTCAACATTCTCTCAAACTCTTCTGTTTTCCTATAAGACCCAACAGAGGTTAATCAGCCTAACTCTTAAGTACAGTTTTCATATCCCGAAATAAATTAAACAGGTACAAAGTAATAAGATAACTGCAGAAGTTCAGAAGTGCCTATGAGAGATTCACATAGAACTGTTTCCTAGTAAGCTACCCCATCTAGCTGCCTGTCATTATAATTTGTGCCTTGTTTCACATTCAGATCATAAGATCTCTGGGAGAAAATCTATTTTAAAAATTGTGTGCCTATAATATGAAGCAAAACAGTCTGCAGGCATGATGAAAAACTAGAGCTCATTAAATATTTCCACAGATGGTTAACTTTCTTTGAAATTATATTTCTTTCACACAATATCAAGTGACACAGGTGAACCAAGCAGTAAACAAAACTGTTAATTGAAATAGGTATTTTTTTTCTATTACATTCAAGAATACTGTTGTTTTGGAAGCAAACAGGCATGTGTATTTAGAGTCTTATTATGCTACTTCATGTATATTGCTCATGTTCATAATAAAGTATTTATTTTAACACTTTTCTGCCAGGCAATTTATTGAGTTTCGCTATGGCCCGCAAATAGTGATGTTCATAGTTTTATCACTGTCAGAGTGTATGCAGGATCAGAAAATCCCTTCCCTGTGGTGCAAATTACAGGACAAAAATATAGGAAAAAATGCATGTAAACATCTATGTTTTGTTGTCCTTATCAGTATGCTTCTTTTTGTTTTAGCTGCTTTCTACACATAGACGTTTACATTTCTCTCTCTTGCCTTTTATTTTACATTTTTTATACAATCATTTGCTTTTCTGAGCACAAAGATCACTAAAAAATAATGAGGTGGTACCTCAAAGGATGACATTTTGATGTTTTGTGAGGAGGACATTTTTTTCATTAGCTTCATATTTAATAATATTCTTTCTTCTCTTTCAAATTGTACCCATGCTGCTCATAGCAATCAGTGCTAGAATGAGCTTCACTCTACTGGTCCCAATTGAGACAGCATCTGCATAGAAAGATGTATACTTCCCTTTTTTTCTCATTTTAGATCTACTGAATTATTTAAATTATTTGAAAGAATAGTTGATGCTCATTATACAATGTGATAATAGCATTAGTTGCAGTATTAACAGATAAATAAACAAATTCGTACTAAATAACATTATTGCATAAAATGAAGATGTAGGGCAGAAAGCAAAAGCTATTTATAGTCATCCCGAACCTAATTTTCAAATACATTTTTATACCTTTGGTCAGATTCAAATGCCTCTGCAATTAATGAGACCTTCATTATCTTCACTGAATTCCTGGTTCAGTCCTAATCAAGTTTTTGTTAATGAGATACTTATTTGACCATTTTTCCTTCAATCTGATGATTATAATTTCTTACATTAGTCATTCCTACTGAATGTATGAGCTAGTCATCATCTGGCGATTATAATAGTGGTTCCTCATGACTGCAACCTTTTCCAGAGGAGATACTATATACTCTTGGTTCCTAACAGCTCCCAGATTCCTCTGCTCCACTGCAGCCCACAAGGTGCACAGAATTTGGAGTTCTGGATAGACACAATGAAAACCAGTTTCAAAATACTGATAAGAAAAAAAGATCCCTTCACTGTGAAATTTCCAAAGTTAGATTTTTAGGGTAGTAGTAACATTGTGACTGTCAAGGTATTATTCTCTGAAGCTTTACTTTTGTTTTCTGAATGAAATCTGTTAAGTGTTTGTAGATTTGACTGAGTATAAAAAGAGATATTTTGAACACTTGAAAATTAATATTAAAAATTCACTTTCTTTAAGTTTAAACAGAAAAAAAATTACACATTTCTAGTAGGCAGTTAGCCAACAGATCTCACTTCATCTGTCTCTAACAGTTCTTGTGCAATGCTACCAGTAGTGAGATGTTTAAGGAAAAAAAAAAGAACAAAATCTACACACACACACGCCACCTCCATGCCCCCCCACCCCCACCCCCCCAGAATAAAACACCAACAATCATGTGAAATTTATTCAGTGGCAAGTTTGCTGCAGTTTGCTAGATATTCACTAAATAACCAAAAGTTTTCACTGGTTTATCACCTTAGAAAGACTGAGTGACCAGCTGTTATCCCTGAAAAATTTACAAAGTCCTAAGAAGGCGAGAGAAGCCTCAGTAGTGGTAATGTCAAATACCTGCTTTCAGAGTTGTAGGGAAAAAAGATGCACTGTATTGAATTAGTTCTTTACTGCATCTTGTATTTCTCTGTATTAAGATCACCTCTACCAGAGTCTTGCTGCTGATTACAGTAACCTGGGAGTGAGGAACAGTGGAACAGGGAAGCTGGATGCTTATTATTTGGGGTAGGAAATTCATCTGATCGAATATGCTATGCATACATATACCAGAGCTGCATACATTAGGGTTTTTTTTTTCTGAAAAAAATGATGAATGAAGAAAATTTAATGAAGAAAAGAAAGTACTTTAAAAGCTCTATTCATCCTATGCTGAAGTATGTGTCTAAAATAGATCAGATTAATACCTGGCAGGTGCCTCTTAAGCACAAAAGCAAAGGGAATATCTCCAATGTAGGCTTCTGTATTTAGACACAGAGGATGTTCTTCAAACAAACAAACAAAAATGACCATGAAACAGCTTAAGCTATCAGTATACTTTTACTCTCATTTTGTTAACGTGAGTACTGTTTTAATATACCCTAATTTTATCCCTAAACATACTTTTTTTCCAACGGGTATGGTCCTCATATTTTGAGCTAGCTTTCCCTAGAAGCCTCAGCTTTGGTTTGGTTCTGTTATGCCTGTTTGGATTCTACTCTCAAATCATTTTACATTTGCTGGTTCTCCATTCCCCATTCACTCTCCCTCTTTTGTTAGAGAGTGAATTGGAGCTGCACTAAACATTACTAGCTGTCTATTTCCCTTTTCTTTCTTTCCCTAGGTGTGTTCTGTGAACAAATGTAACACATTTTGCCAGTGGCATTGGAGAGGACAGGAGCTGAACAAGATCCTGTGAAATATTCTCTTTGGAACAAATTGCAGCTCTGAGGTCAATATATTTTACAAAGCAGTAATACTGAAAAGAACTCCCTCCACAACAAAGCTCAGGCTTTCTTTAAGTCTGAAAAAGTGGCCTTTTTTTCCCCATATGAAATGTTAGATTTCTGCAGCCTTCTGTATAAAAACATACTCTTGAGAACAGGACATGTGCAGAGTAACAAGGATCTATGAAGCAATATGAGACTTTCACTACAAAATAAAAGTTCATTTTCATTTCTTGTGGAAACAGAGTGAAAGGAACATCAGCCATTTGTCACCATTGTGCTTTCGGAAAAACAGTTTACAAGAAATTCATAAAAGGTTAATTGGCTAGAGTGGGAGTGATTTTGGTGCTTACCTGATATAAATCAGCAACACTATATGATCGTGTGCAATTCATCCTTGATCAAGAAATCTTAACCAGTGGCGAGCCAGGTTTCGACCAGTTTTAAGTCATAAAATATTCATGATGCTCAAACTATAACATTTCATGATAACATACATGTTAATTTTGACAAAGTCATTTATGTCTAAAAAACAAAGGTCTTTCCACCTGCCTAAAATACTCAAGACCCAGGATTAGAAAGATCTTTCACTAGCTGTTAAAGGTCAAACCCACTGAACATGCTTTTATTCATTTATAGGAAAAAGAAGGACTGAGAGTAGGCATAATGGTCTGATCTGAATTATTAAACTGTTTCTTTGAATTTCAGTTTCTTGTGCTGTAGCTGAGTTCTTTAGCTAACAAATTGCAACACACTGGGTAAGAGGGGTGGGGGTGGGTTTTATGGGGGGTTTTGTGTGTCTTTTGGGGAGTGGTGTATTTTTTTACCACTTTGAAACTTCCTCTCTCATGTAAGACAGGCAATGCTACAGCACACACAATTTGTTTCTGAGGACAGGGCAGTCTTTCTGCTATGTAGTCCTACCTCTTTTTATGAACCCCAAGCCTACAAGAAGGGCAAATATAACTATGGTTGCATTAGAATTTTGAAATACCTCTAATTTTCCAACTAAAACAGAATCTTTATTGGTTATGTTTATAAAAATGCAGAAAACATATTGAACTGTGATTGATTGCTTCTGAAGACTCAAATAATAAAAAATAATTTAATTCAAATAATTCTGTATTTTTATTATCTTAATAGAGTTATAATAATATGTGTGAGAACTGTTAAAAGGAATTTTCCATAATAAAGATTAATACTTTTTAAAGAACACAGAAACTGAAATTACTTGTTCTAACATGAAAATTAGATTAATACAAATAGGCAGGAATTATATAAATATATCTAAAATACTTCTTTGCTCCTAAGACTATAGAAAAGTGATTTTTCCATTAGCAGCACAGCAAACAGAAGCAGTTGACTTATGGTTTTGTCTGGTTTGCTGTCCCCCTTGCCTTGTAAGAAAGGTAACACTAATTCTCCTTTCTGCTCTCTTGTCACCAGTGATTCTTTCCACCAAAGCAAAGACAACAGATGATACAACTTGGCCAGATTTATGTACATTTGGCTGGCCAGGAAAAAAAGCTGTCCTTTAGGCACTGCCAGAAAAAAAAAACCAAACATATAAATTTCATTCCCTTTGATTTTTCCTTCAGTGAAGACACTAATCTGGGTCTTTCCTTCAGGCTGCCACAAATTTTCATTAAGATTATAGGGACCTAATTACTTTTGAAATGTCATTACATCTTATGAATATTTTTTGATCTGCCTGCAGTCTATCACAAGGTACAAAGGGGGATCTACAGATAAAATGGATAGACACTCAATGGTGTTGGATATGCCCACTATTCCTACAAACCTTTTCACTTATGTCTTTTTCACTTATGGAGCTTCATTACTCTGCCAGGAAATAATTATTTATTTTGCAGGTCAGTTCTGATTGAAGTCAGATCATTCAACAATTTTGCCAGTGATGTAATAAAGCCCTTGGCAAAGCTTCTTAAAACTTATGTCAGGCAGGTTTCCAAACCTGTGTGGGTTTTGGCCTGCTTCCTGACTTTGCTTTTTTGGCATGAGAGGCTCGTGGGATTGCCCTCACGTCTACAGACTAGAGTCTGTTATTGCTGAAGCCGCACATTTACACAACAGCCATGAAACTATTTCCATTCCTTTTCTTGGATTAGTTCTTCACACACACACCCCCCTTCTTTTTTTTTTTTTTTCTTTCAAATTGCAAAGCATCAGCATTCTCTATACAAATTGTTATTATATCTTCTCTGAAACATTTCCTGTTCCATATTAATTCAGAGATTGACCTTGGATCTGGCCCATTTCCTATGTTCCATTTTTTTTCCTTGATGAACCAACAGGACTGAATAGTTCATTCTCATAGGAAAGAAAAAGTAGAAAAAAGTCCTCATAGAACAATTGGTCTTTGACATGGGTGAAAAGCCAAAAAACAGAGATTACACTGATACATCCCAAAGGATTACTCTAGAGAAAAGAACCTTATTAATGTAACAACCGAAGAGGTCACACTCATTCTGGCAGACCAAATTCAGTGATTGAGACCAACTTGTACTGGGTTTTAGCTTAAAAGTAGTGCAGTTTTCTTAAGACAATAGGTTAGTGTTGGCATTCTAATTTAGAGGAAAGCCAAAGCAAACATTTGAACTTCTGGGCAAGCAATGGCACACAGACACACAAATTGTGTCTATTTATAAGAATAAATATTTATATATGAGAACAGTTGAAATCACAGAGTGTAGTTTAACAAACTGAGTCTTTTATGGAACACTAGCAAAATTAAACAAAGGTTCATTGACTGAATTATCTGGAAAAATCTGAGCACTCACATTCATCTTTCTATTTCTTTGAGCAGACCATGTTCCTAACAGCATTGATACCAACGAACAATCACCTCCACCCGCCCTGAAAAAAAGGTGGTTGGACTAGGAGTCCTAAAATAAAATAGAAATAAATAAAAGCCAAGTCCTTCATGCCAGGGACTCATTTCTAGATCCAAGAGCTATAGCATTAGCTTGGCCAATGTCAACACTAACATCATAACATAGTTGCCTTAGAGTTAGTGCAAGTAGTTCAGCAACAAACCAAGGATAGAGCTAGTGTGAAAGCAGTGTGGATGATCGCTGCGATGCTTGACTGTTCATTCTCCCGCCTTCTATTTACCTTGTAAGGACTCATGCAAGTAAAAAGTGAAACAATTTCTTCTGGATAAAAATTGTGGAAAAGTGTAATACATATAAACTATTGAGGATGGAGAAACCAGGCAAGTATGCTGCCAAAAATATTCTGAATTTATAAGAATCACAGCATGGCTGGAGTCACAGAAACTTAGGTTTGCATAACAAACCGTCTTGGTATTATCAGGCTAGTTCTCTTTCCCTGGCATAACTTGGGTGGAAACCATAACGGAGTATGATTAGAATTGAATGTAAAGTAACTTCTTGTTTTACATCCTACACGTCTATGATTTCAAAATTATTCATCTTGAGGCAGAAACCATAAAAGAACTATATATAAACACTCAAGATAATTTTGGCTCTAATGAATGGAAATATTTCAGTTTAGACAGTACTGAAACATTTTTATTTCATTTTGGCCTTTTCAGTTAATAGGTTTTCTTCTGACCATTTTGTCATTTTATTTATTGTATGTCAATAAAACATAATAACATTTTACCAGTTTTACAACAGGCCACGTAAAAAGATGGTCATTTTTATCCTTCACATCCTACCCTCTGCCTATTTGCTTTTTTTTTTTTAATAAAGTTAACCTCAAAATATGTTTGCTAGATTGGAATATCTGTGGTAGTCAAATTATGGAACCAAATTATAATTATGGCAATATTTACCAGTTAAATTATGTCTCTAATTCTCATAATTATTATTCAGTCTGCATTACATCAAATATACAGAAGAAATATGGAATATTTCCTGGTGAAACTCTGAGCAATAATTAAATAGGAATGGTCTGAGCAACACTGCCTGAAAAAGTTCGTAAATGTGCAGAACAGGGATTTATGATTCCTACACACATTGTAGATCATGGAAATAAGATAGATGAATATGCAAAATGTTGTACTGTCAACACCTGACACGTCAAGCCAGAAGAATATGCAACTATGAAACCTGTAATGCACTTCAGGGGCTAAATTACGGTTCATAAAACTGGGAAAAAAATCCATAAATACTATCACTTTCAGCATGCAAGCATCGTTAAAGGAGACACACTCCATCTTAATGCTAGGAAAAGTGTTGTGCCTCACCTCTTGTTATACTCACATGCTTGATTTGGGCAAATCTGAGTAGTTCCAGTGTGCTCCTAAGAAGACAAAACCTATGTCATTGATACTCATATGAATAACTGCTCATTGATACAAATACGGATAAATAACTTCTACAAAACAAAAAACTCCATTCACTTGTGACTTGTTAAAGTTCTTATTTATGGTGTGAGTTACAAAAAAATTCTTTTTCCTGTTTTCTTCTCTTTTTCTAAAAGATTTAACTGATCACACAATTTCATAATTTATTCTGATTTTTCTTTTTCAGTCATGAATGCTTTATTTGTCTTTGGACACACAGAAGATTTTGACCTGTTCCACCCACTCATAACAGGAATTTGTGAAGGTGTGTGCAAAAGGTGAGGATGCTTTTTGTCTCTGCCCAGTTCCCACCAGTACTGAAGCTGAAGATGTATCCCAGTAGATGCACACACACTCAGAGCATACATATACATCACATAGGTACACAACCAGCCATGCAAACAACAAACACATAGAGACAGCACTCACATGAACCAACAGCCTCAACCTGCTCCCCTCTCTGGCTGATGAGGATGGAGATCCACCTGTGGGAATACATATATGCACTTGTACGGTGTGGATCCCTCCAGCAGACTTGCACACCCAAAGCTGTCCAGGACTCCCGTGGTGTCCAATACCCAGCTTCCCTGTGGTTTTCCCCTTGGAGCCATGCCTCGCTCCTAGGTCACCTCACCAACTAGTACAGCTTCAACTTCGCTAGCGATCATACCCTCACTCCCTCCAGCTGTTGGCACCACAGACACATGGGCACTCTGCTGCATGGTTTGACTCCAGTTGGCACCACCTAGATGCCCCTACACACATACACACAGAATTCATGTCTCTCAACCAGGAAAAGAGTTATAAAGGAATTTAATAAGGAGATAGGACAGACTGTGCTCTTAGGTGCAGGGCATGGC
This sequence comes from Falco rusticolus, assembly GCF_015220075.1. Classification (NCBI taxonomy): domain Eukaryota; kingdom Metazoa; phylum Chordata; class Aves; order Falconiformes; family Falconidae; genus Falco; species Falco rusticolus. The sequence goes on along the minus strand of NC_051188.1, from coordinate 99,230,518 downwards.
CAAAGAAGCTTATCAACCAGGGAACTATTTACGTGTGACCAGTCACTTTATCCCTTTATTCCTCTATTTCTCCATACTTGTGTCTACCCAAATGATCAAAATCCAGCTCCTCACTTTTGGTTCCTCTTTTAAATATTCCATAATAAAACTTGTGCAACTGCAAAATGTTCTTCCCTTGCACCCTGTCTCTCATACCCTTAGACAACAGCACCCCTCAGTCCAAAAGGTGGGTCTAGTATACACTCATCTTGATGGGTTTTAGACACAGACACTGGGGCTGAGAGTGTCCTAGGACAGCCCAGGAAGGGTCTGGATAGGGGCTCCCTTTTGAGTTCCTGTCTGTCTTTAGGAATCTGAGTTCCCAACTGCCTTTGGGCCCCTGTACTCCTCTGGTCTTGTGGAGAAGCACCTTGAATGAGCTGATGGGGTTTTGATGGACCTGGGAGCAGCCAGGACAGGGTACTATTTGGCATCTCCCACCTGCTACATTCTGTGCTACTTTACAGACATGCAGATGAGCTTTTATCACATAACCTAACACTAAAATATTTTCTACAGAGCTTGGCTGAAGTAATGCCTGTAAAGACACTGGCAACAACATTTTGCTTATTTCACCTGGCAGTAGAACATGACAGCTGAAAAAATATCACTCTTACCATTTGCAGTACTGTACCATTTCCTTGATTTTGGCCTATTATTCCTAGAAAGACATGTTGTCTACAAGTAGCTTTTTGATTTGAACATATGTAAACATTCACATGTAAGCACACATATACTTGCATATGCACACACATATATGCTCATTGATACATATGTAACAGTGTAATCAGGCCCTGGAAAAATAATATCTATTTTCACCAGTCAGTGTCATTTTTACATCTTTTACTTATTTAAAAGCTATTTGGCTTAGTATTTCAGCTTTGCCGGTGAGTTGGAGTAGTGGGTGGCTTGCGCCTTAGCATTATGATGATTATGACACCATGTATGAGATCCAAGTGACAGTGTAGACTTCTATGTCCTAGATATCTGTGTTCAAGATAGTTGCACTGATTATCTGTGTAAACAATAATCAAATAGTGTCAAATATGCATTTCTGGAAATAAGTGCATCTCTTCCTAAAGTAGACAATTGAACTAGCTGAAATGAATCTTACTCAATGCCAATATGCATCACATGGGAGAAAATTCTGACTTTCTAAAAAGGTTGTTTTCCCTTTTTTTCCCCAACAAACTACAAAACACAAACCAATTATTTTCCGCATTTTAATATATATTTTTAAATTTATATAACACCTTTTTGAAATGTGGTATCTGATTTCCATACTCATCCTTACTATATTACTGCATTTTCAGTAGTTTCCATGATCTTTACTGGTTACTTCTTCAATGTATTACTGAAAGATCAGTTGAATGAACTTTCTAAGACTTGTTTCGAAGTTTGGAAGGCAGGCATTCTTTACTATGGTGCCAGGAGCACAGGGGATAGCTTCACCTAACGTGCTCACCTTGTCCTCAAATACATGTCCCTTATATTCTGTATAATCACACATATGCATTATATTTCCCCCAAATCCCATAAATATTTGATTATTTCCCAGAATTTATTTACATTAGTCCTTCTTTCTTTTGCACATGCTTAGTTGTCTTCTCTTTTGAGTAGGAGGACTGCTTTTGTGACCACCGAGACATTGTCTTCTAAACACTTCATGTCCCAGTCATCTTGCTCCTTTTACAATGTTTCTTCACAAAACCTGATAGGTTTCCATGAGATTCAATCAGTTCTTTTCTTTCATCCTAGATACTCTTTTCAAGTTGGATCATAAATCTTGTCCATACAATACCAGGTCTTCTCCATCACAATCTAATAATTATAGTAATACAGGGACTTCTCAATTACAATCTAATAATTATACTAAGGTTATGCATTTACTAAGGTTATACATTAATCTTTTGGTATCACTGGTATCAAATGAGTCTTTACTATCAACATTTTGATTTTACCAGTCAGCACTGCAACATATATTAAAATATTTGCCACTTCAAAACCTCTGTTATTCTGGTACTGACTGTAACATTGACAGACAAGCTGTACTACAAAAGTAATAACCGTGATAAGCATTTCACATCATCTTAGAATACCGTAAAAACATCCGTCTGACTAATTCTACTGGAAAATATCTTAGTATTACCTTCATAGTTGCTTTTTTCCATTTATGTCTCTTTGTACTTTTTTCTTTTATTCTAGTCATATTCAGTGTTCTAGATTTGTCAATTAGTTACATTATATTTAAAAAATAGTTAAATCATATTTATATTTTGTAAAATGGTAGCTTGATTTCCAGTAGATTGTTTGTGATTCCAAGAGCTCTAATCTTATTTATTAACAATAATAACTATAAACAATATAAACAAAAAACTTAAAAGAAGACTATGTATATTTTTTGTCAGCTTTAAACATGGATGTATAAGTCTCCATACTTCAGTAAGCTAGCAGGCAGTGAAATTCACCTTGTCTTGAATTAGAAATAGAAAAAATTCCCACCCTATACTACGTCTTTAGGGACAATATTTTTCAAGCACAAAAATAATTCATTCTCATTCACAGGAAAATGAACAGACATATAAGGAGATTATCTTGGTTAAACAGGGAACTCTTGATTGACCCTCAAAGCATAAAAGAACACACAGAGGATATAGAAGTAAGGCCCATCTACAAACGTGAATTGCAGCAATGTTTCCAGGCCATGAAGGGCTGCTGTTAGGAAAGCCAAAGTACAACTGGGAATGAAACCAGAGGGACAATAAGGGCTAATATAACTTCTACTGTTATAGTATGAATAAAAAAATAAAGAAGGAAAAATTTGGCCTGAAGCTGAACATGCTGGATGATTTAGTGAAAGTGCGTACAGGTAAGGCAGAGATACACAATGCTTTCTTTGCCTTCAGCTTTACTGACAATATTTTCCAGACCCTTCTGCCTAGTGTCCTGGTTTCAGCTGGGATAGAGTTAGTTTTCTTCTTAGTAGCTGGTGCAGTGCTGTGTTTGGGATTTGGCATAAGAACAATGTTGATAGCACAATGATGTTGTTAGTTGCTGCTGAGAAACGTTTATACTAAGTCAAGGACTTTTCAGTTCCTTGGGCCCTGCCAGTGAGGGGGCTGGAGGGGCACGGGAAACTGGGAGGGGACACAGCCAGGACAGGTGACTCGAACTAGCCAGAGGGATATTCCATACCATATGATGTCATGCTGGGTATATAAACCAGGGGAAGAAGAAGGAAAAGGGGGACATGCAGCATTGTGGCGTGTGTCTTCCAGTGTAACCATTAATAGGTAAAGCAAAAGCCGCGCACACAAGCAAGGCAATTCATTCACCACTTCCCATGGCCAGGCAGGTGTTCAGCCATCCGCAGGAAAGCCGGGCTCCATCACACTTAGTCACTTGGGAAGACAAACACCATAATGCTGAATGTCCCCACCTTCCTTCTTCTTCCCCCAGTTTATATACTCAGCATGATGTCATATGGTATCGAATAACTCTTTGGCTAGCTTGGGTCACCTGTCCTGGCTGTGTCCCTTCCCAATTTCCTGTGACCCTCCAGCCCTCTTGCTGGCAGGGCCCAAGAAATCAAAAAGTTCTTGATCTAACATAAACATCACTCAGCAATAATTGAAAACATCAGCGTCCTATCAACATTGTACTCACATCATGACCAAAACACAGCACTGTACTAACTACTAAGAAAAGAATTAACTCTGTCCCAGCTGAAACCAGGACAGCTATGAACAGTATGATTTCTGAGTGCATTATTTTTGGTAAAACTTGAGCTTGAACTATAAATTCCACAGAGGTAGAAGAGCATCTGCATGCTTTTGCATCTCACACATGTGCATTAGTTTATTTGTTCTTCCACCATTTCCAATAAGGTACAAATGTTTTCTTTTAATTTATACTGGTTGTAGAGCCTAACACTTGGGCATCAGTGGCATTGGTTTAATATACAAGGGAAGCAGAGGCTAAGGTCCAGTCAGTCTTTAATTCTGCTTGCTTCTCTGTAGAGGTGATGTGTAGGTATCCAGGTACTAGCAGAGGAAGGGCTGTAGGGTGACGTCTGTTAAGAGGCCAGGGGCTGCCCATGATGGAGACAGCTGGTTCCAGCCATCTCCAATGTACCCACCACGGGGCACAGGTGAGCTTGTCAGCCACGGGTGGGACACCATTGGGAAAACATAGTTAAGAAGCAGCAAACGCGCAGGTGGTGTGGAGTGAGGAAAAAAAGTGTGGGAAACAGCCCTGCAGACATCAGGGTCAGAGAGGGAGTGGGAGGAGATGCTCCAGATCTTGGAGCAGAGGTTCCACTGCAGCTAGTGGAGCAAAGGTCAGTTTCCCTGCAGCCCTTGAGGAGGACCATGCCAGAGCAGATATCCACACTGCAGCCTGTGGAGGACCTCACTTCACAGTAGCTGTGTATTTCTTGAGGGAACTGTGGCTTCTGGAAAGCCCATGCTGCTGCCGGGGAAAAGTGTGAGAAGGCAGGAGCAGCAGAGAGGAGCTATCATGGACTGACTGTAACAGCCCCCATTCCTCATCCCTCCCTGTGCTGCTTGGGGTGGGAGAGAGGCAGAGGAGTTGAGAATGAAGGAGTGAAGTCTGGGAATGTGTGAGAAAGGTATTGTTTTAAATTTACTTTTTCTTTTTCTCCTTACTATCCAAAAATGAATTAATTGGCAACAAATTAAATTTCTTCAAGATTATTCTGTTTTACCTGTGATGGTAAATTGGTAAGTGATCTCATCATCTTTACCTTGACCTGCAAGATTCTCCTGTTTGAGGTGGGGGAGTGAGAGAGCAGCTGTGTGCATATCTGGCCGCCAGCCAAGGTCAACCCACCACAGATGAGATGATCATGTGCTTGCATGCCAAATCCATTTTGCTTATTTAAAGGTTATAAAGGGACTTCCTTCCGTCCCTTTCAGCACAGTCATAATTGTGTATGACGATGTTGTGGTTTAACCCCAGCCAGCAACTAAGTACCATGCAGCTGCTCACTCACCCCTGCCCCCAGCAGGATGGGGAGGAGAATCAAGAAAAAGGTAACACTTGAGGGTTGAGATAAGAACAATTTAATAACTGAAATAAAATAAAATAATAACAGTTATACTGAAGAGAGGGAGGGGGACAGAGGAATAAAATTAAAAAGGAAAAAAGAAGAAGTGATGCACAATACAATTGCTTACCACCTGCTGACTGATGCCCACCCAGTCTCTGAGCAGCTATTGGCCAGACCTAACCAACCCTTCCACCAGTCTGCATACTCAGTATGACATTCTATGGTATGGAATATGCCTTTGGCTATTCCAGGTCAGCTGCCTTAGCTGTGTCCCCTCCCAATTTTTTGTGCCTCTCCAGCCTTCTCACTGGCAATGCCTAAGAAACTGAAAAGGAACACATTGAGCATTCACAGCAATAGGATCATGCCGGTTTCAACATCCTGAGGACTTTCAAAGTTTTCAACATTCTCAAATGCTACTGTAGTTAACCTGGCTGGGAAGGACAAGATGTAGAATGATGTCTCCTCCATAGACTGGCTTTCTGAGAGGAAAAGGCAAGAGGTGTAATTATTAATAATTCCCATCAAATGACACCCAAAGTACAGGGTGATGGCAATGCTGAGTACACAGACCAGATTAATTTCATGACCTGCAAATCTGTTATATCAGAAGCCAGCATTATATAGTACAACACAATGATAATTTTAGCCCAGGCCCCAAGGACGATAAACAGCATCACCGGGAACACATACAGAAAGTAAAATACGTAATGCAACCCTGAGGTCGTTGGCAGCAATTTTGAGAGCAAAGAAATCAGCATTGTGGCCAGTGATTATAAACCAATATAATGGATACTTATAAAAAATTTGTTTTAACACACCCTAGTCAGATCTGTCATTGTCTCAACCCTTCATACCCGAGGATGGGCACCAAAAAGGACTGTCATAGTTCAACCCCAGCTAGCAACTAAGTACCACACAGCTGCTTGCTCATGCTCCCTGCCCACCCCAGCCCCCAAGATGGGGAGGAGAGTCAGGGAAAAGGTAAAACCTTTGGGTTGAGATAAGAGCAATTTGATAACTAAATTAAAATAAAAGATAATAACATTAAAAACAACAGTAACAACAATTGCAATGAAAAGGAAAAGGAGGGAAAAAATACCAAGACATGATGTACAACTGCTCAACACCCACTGACCCATGCCCACCCAGTCCCCAGGAATTGGCCAGCCCCAGCCAACCCACCCAGTTTATATACCCAGCATGACATTCTATGGTATGGAATATCCCTTTGGCTAGTTTGGATCAGCTGCCCTGGCTGTGTCCCCTCCCAGTTTCTTCCTGCCCCTCTAGCTTTCTTGCAGGCAAAGCCTAAAAAAATGGGAAGTCCTTGACTTAGTATAAACTTTATGTAGCAAAACCTAAAAACATCAGTTTATTATCAACATTATTTTTATACTAAATCCAAACCACAGCATTGTACCAGCTACTGAAAAGAAAATTAACTCTATCTTAGCAGAAACCTGAACTTCTTTCAGTCCTTTTCAGCGCAGCCATAAATTTATGAGTACCTAATCTGTAAGCTTTTAATGAGAAAAAAAAAAAATCACCTGTTTTGCATTTACACAGTGCTTTATGAAATGGAGCCCTTGATATGACTGATTTTTAGCACAGTTTCAGTTATCATGAATAGTACTTTATCTGTTAATCTAAATGTAATTTTACCATTTCATCTAGTCAGGTAAAAATTACACACACACACATACATATATATATATATATATATGTATATGCAGTCTTCAGGTACATGAATGTGTGCCAGTATGTTACTTTTACTCAAAATGGAGAATGGAGGCAACATTAAAAATAAAGCCAACATTACTGTTAGGGCCCTTTTTACGGAGTTCTTGATCAAGTTCCAGGTTAGGTTACTGGGATTTTTGTTACTGATTTGAAAGTTTTGGTAAGAATAGGTAAAATTGACTGCACTTAACACAAAAATACAGACTTCCTTTGGAAATACCTGATAGCCAATAGGTTAAACTAATAATATCTTAAACGAAACACAGATTTGTTCACACAATCCCAGACTTCAAAAACAGGGAGAAGAAAAAGAATCAAAAAATGAAATGTAACTATTTTATTCTTACATTTTTCACTATTTTCAAAATTATTCAAAAAATTTAATTTTAGAATCACAAAATAATGTAGGTTGAAGGGTGTCTCTGGAGGTCATCTTACTCAGTCTGCTACTCAGAGTCAACTTCAATGTTTGCAGTCCCAGAATACAGAACAGCTGAGGCTGGAAGGCATCTCTGGAGATCATGTATTCCAACCTCCTCTGCTCAGGGCAGGGTCAACTAGAGCAGGTTGTCCAGGACTGTGCCCAGTTGAGTTTTTAATATCTTCAAGGACAGAGACTCTACAGCCTCTTTGGGCAATCTGTTAAATTGTTTAATCTAACCCATGTATCGGTGGTGAAAAATACTTATGTTCAGGTGGAATTTCAATTTGTGCCCATGGCTTCTTGTCCTGTCAAAGAGAAGCCTAGCTCACTCTTCTTTACTACACTCCATTAGCTATTTATATGCAGAGATAAAATCTCCCTGAGTCTTCTCCTCTTGAAGCTGAACCGGCCCAGGACTATCAGCTTTTCCTTGTATGAATAATGCTCCAAGCCCTTTATCACCTTTTGTGGCCCTTTGCTGGCCTCATTCCAATATGTTCATGCCTCTCTTGTACTGGGGAGTCCAGGATCTGATCCAGCAAGCTAGATGTGGCCTTGGTAAAGCTGAGTAGAGGAGAATAGTCTTCCTTTACCTGCTAGCAACATTCTTACTAATGCTGGGGGCCACCTTTGACACAAGGACACATGTGTTTCTGGCTCATATTCAATTTATTCACCAGGACCCTCTGGCCCTTCTGTGAAAAGGTACTTTCCAGCCTATTGGTCCCTAGCATGCACTGATGCATGGGGTTGCTCCTCTCCAGGTGCCAGGTTCGAAATTTCCTTTTGTTGAAGTTCATGAGTTTCTTCTCTTCATCTGCCCAGCCTGTCAAGACCCTCCTGAATAGCAGTACAACCATCTGATGTATCAGTCAGTTCTCCTAGTTTTGTGGGGACCATCATCCAGATAATTAAAGACAAGCTTAAACAATATTGGGCACAATATCAATACTCTGGGGTGTAACCCCAGTGACTGTTCTCCAGCTGGATGTTGTGTTCTGATCACAAACCTCATGAACGCAGATGTTCAGCCAGTTTTCAATCCATCTCATTGTCCACTTATCTAACCGATGTCAGCTTTTCTATGAGGATGTTATGGGAGACAGTGTTAAAAACGTTGTGAAAGTCAAGATAAAACAGGATCTACTGCTCTCCCCTCATCCACCAAGCTAGTCACCTCATGGCAGAGAGATTTCAGGTTGGCTAAGCACAACTTCAGCATCATAAATCCATTTTGACTATTCCTGATCAGTTTGTTGTCCTTCATGTGCCTGGAAAGGGTTTTCAGGATTAATTGCTGCAACACCTTTGCACGGACTGAGCTAAAGCTGACTTGTCTGTAGTTCCTAGATCCTTCCCCTTGAAGATGGGAGTGATGATTGCTTTTTTCCTGCAATGAACTGCCATGACCTTTCAAAGGTAATTGAGAGTGACTTCACAATGAAATCAGCCAACATTCTCAGCCCCTGTGGGTGAGTCCAGGCAGGTCCCTTGGACTTGTTTTTGTCCAATTTGTTCTAGTGTTCCCTAACCTAAGCCTTCTCTACAAAATGTGAGTCTTCCTTGCTCTAGACCAGGGGTCCTCAAACTATGGTCCTCGGGCTTGATATGGCCCCCCAGGGTCCTCAATGCGGCCCCCGGTATTTACAGAACCCCTCCGCCCCCCCCCCCCCCCCCACTGGGGGTTGCGGGGGGGGAAACCAAGGGACTGCAGATGACGGCCTGCCACTGCATCCATGTACCGGCCCCCTGGTTAAAAAGATTGAGGACCCCTGCTCTAGACCTTCTCTCTTATCTCCAGGGCTTAAGATTTTTGAAGGCTGGTGTTACCAAGAAAGACTGAGGCAAAGTCATCACTGAGTACCTCAACCTTTTCTGTGTCCTCTGTCACCAGAGCTCTGCTGCATTCAGCAGTAGGCCCACATTTTCCTAATTTGTTTTGTTTTGGTTTTTGGGTTTTTTTTTTTTTACAGCTGATGTACCTCTTGATACCTTTCTTGTTGCCTTTCACATCCCTTGCTAGATTCAAGTCCAGCTGGGCTTTGGCTTTCCTGACTCCATTACTGTACTCTCAGACGGTGTTTGTATATTCCCCCCCAGGTTACCTGACCCTTCTTCCACTTCTTGTATACTTCTTTTCATGTCTGAGTTTAGTCAGGAACTCTTTGTTCATACTTGTAGGCCTCCTGCCACCTTGGCTTGACTTCCTGCTCTTTGAGGTGATCCTTGAACATAATTCATCTCCCTTGGACCCTATTCCCTCCATGGTTGTATCCCACAGGATTCTTCCAAGGAGACTGCTGAAGAGACCTCTGAAGAGACCAGTCGTCTCTCCTGAAGTCCAGGCATGTGATTCTACTTTTATCCCTGCTCTCTGGTCACAGGATCCTGAACTCCAGTAGAACCTATGTTTTATTTTAGTGCACAGAGATATATTTGATAAAATTTTACTGACTAAGGAAATGTACAGACATCTTAAGACATATTTTCTACAATGTGACTGTAGGAAGAGTATTTGATACAGATCTTTAGTGCTGACTAAATGTTTTGCAATGTTCTTCCACAGATATTTAAAAGCAAATTGTTACCTCTGGTTTTTACTTAATGTATTTAAATAGTTTCATTACGCAAATCCACTTGACATATCAGCTGTAATATTACTTTACATTTACAAAGAACCTTTTATTTTATAGCTTTTCAGCAACAGCAGGGTAAACAGAGTCTGCTTCACTGCACTGGTGAATTCCAACATCATCTTCCTCCCTTTGGATTAAAAATGCATTAGCTAATTCACAGCAGTAATACTATCGAAAAAAGTTTAAATGAGAGGTTGTAAAGGAGAGTAGATTTTAGCCATGTGTTTGGTCTTGTTTGGCACTTAGACTTGATAAGCAGGATCCTAAAATTCTTATCAGCTCTTGAAAACTCTGAAATACTCAAAGGTCTCCGAGAACAGAGGAAGAGATTTGTGTCTCCAGAAGACTTACTTTTTTTTCTATTAAACATTTGGTTAAATGTTGTTCTGTTAGGAGCACTTACTCTTTTACAAAATGTTATTCCTTTTCATGGAAAATATATTTAAAATATTGTGTTTATTATTAAAAAAATGAAACAATACGACATATTTTTTGAGAATTATGCCATTGTTACACAAAGCTTCCCCCCTCAAAGTTATCACCCCCAATACCAGGGATTTTCCAGGAGTACAAAAAAGGGGTTTTTGTTCTTTTGCTTTTACCACAACTGAAATTGTCAAGTCTTGGTCTACAGCTGCAGTTTCTGAGCCTAATATGCAATAACAGTAATATGTGATAAGTATTAAGAAAACTAATGTATAGTTAGATTAACTTCTGATATTTTTGCTGACATATAAAATACACAGCTTTGGATCAGTACAAGTGTAAACAGAACTTCTTCAGTCATACTTGGATGCTAATCTTTCCAGATATTTTAGCTCTAATATAAAGAAGCATGTGTTCCAAATACTTTAACTAGAAAGTGTTTTGAAAAATTAGAAGAATCTGAAGTTTTTGATACATCTGTGTAACATCCCATTGTTCTTCATCCTCATGAAAAGAAAAAGCCATGAAGGTTCATGAGGTATTATTCTTAGAAGGGAAGTTCTTTAAGGGAAACTGGAATAATAATTCAGTCAAACAAAAAAAAACTAGTAAGGGAGGAAAGACACTACATTCCAGCTGTACCACCACAAGCTGTACTGGCCTCTATGTGGATTTCATACATGTGTTAATTCTATGAACTGGTTGTCCATTCAACAGGTACTAAGGAGAAGCAGATAGTATATACACACTGTTAACAAATATTCAAGAAAACTTAATGAGATTGTGATGTTTTCAAATCTAGTTATTTATTACAGAATAGATTGAAAATACATATACGACAGAAGAACTTTATAAAGGGGCCAGGCAGAACTTTTGAATATTACATTACAAACAAAAACATCTTCTTATTTTCTTTTTGTTGTCACACAAAATGTATTCCACATTTGAAACTGGTTTATGCTGTGAAAAAATGAATCATTAATAGCAATTACTTTGAAGAATCTTTAGTCATATTGACTTGTATAGACTGTTCAAATCCTCTAAGTTAAGAGCATGTTGAAATTGAGCACCTTGGAATCACACTGGAGAGGCCTTAGTAAAATTATATATCTATATATTAATGGCAATTTTAGACTCTAAGCAAGTATGAGAAAAAAATAATCCAAAACTGTATTAGTTTCCTGTTGTTTCCTATAGACATTGATGCATTATTCTTGGTAATATTAACAAAGACTCAAACTGAATTTCTTTCTTTCCTTTTATCTCACCCGGTAATACCATTTAACTGGACATTCTTAACGCCTGAATACATTGTTTTGCTGTCTCAGACTCCAATGCATTTTCTATAGACTTGCAATAAAATCCTTTCAAAATTGTAATCTCAAATTAAAAAGATAAAGTGAAGAAATTTGGGACCTTTTTAGTAATATTGCTAAGGAATATTTTGGGGGTAGCTGGAAAGTTACCATGGAAAATTTTTTTTACATTACAATGGTAAAACCAAACCCAATACCAAAATAATTCTAATTTTTATTTAGTAATTTGTATGTCTGAATTAATAGCTAAGTAATCTTAAAGCTCTAATTCAGCTTTTGCAGCTATGCATACTTTTCTTGAAATCAATTGGAGTTTAAACTGCATAGTGACTTCAACAAGAAATCTGGCTTTCAGAACATGCTTGGAGTCCTCTCTAGCAGCCTATCTAGACAGAGAAAATATTTTTTTCCTCTCATTTTTAGATTTGGTGTAAACAGTGCTGTGTATCATGCCTTTCAATGTTTTTTTCCTCCTCTGTTTTTTTTTTAAACATCTTTTCTGCTCAGCTTCTGCTCACTCATCTTCTCTTTTCTAGTCTACTTAGTCTATTTCTGCCAAATACCTTTTTTAAAAAAACATCATTCAGGTGTCTGAGAACAATTGTGTTTATCAGTGGATACTTTCACTACATTCACTAATATGTAGATTATCATCTGAAAAAGTCACACAGCTTTTCAGTTTTTTATTTTTGTTCCAAACAGCACAGCAATCTATGCTCAATAAATTTATCAGGTTAGGAAAGATGAATCATTAAAGAGCTTCAGAGTTTGTCCTAATACAGATCTAGAAGTTACATGCTGAAGGGTTAATATTCTGCCTATTCTTTTTTGTAAAGACTATTTTGTTTATGTGGTGAACACAGATTTATTATACAGTTAAGTGATTGTAGCTAAAAAAAACCCAGCCACCTAAATTGTTATATGCTGAGCAAATATGTACAACACAGGTTGACCTGATTGAATAAGAACCTTCAAGGTTGCGCTTCCAATAAATTGACAGTTATTCCTTTCAAAAATGACCCTTCACTTAGAAAGATTTCAATGTTTTTTGGAAGTGTCCTATCCTACATCTCTTTTTGAGTAAATGAACTCTTGGATAGCATTATGAAGCAGTAACATAGTCTTATTTTATCTCTATTATTTTTGTTTAGTGCAATTTCATATTTTATGTTTCACTGTTTAAATACCGCTGTCTCTTGGCCAAAAATCTTGCATATAAAATCAGTGATGACTCTTTCTAAACAAGTGATTGAAACTTCTTTTATGCTCAGCTGTTCTCTTCAGATAGTATGTGTTTGTGGGAAAGTAGGAACTATTTTATCAATAAGAACATTCTTCAAGTGGAAGTGAGTTCATTCTGTACTTTGAGCGATATAATAGTTTGCTTAAGTCTGAGATGTCATGGACACACCTAGCAGAGGAAGGAAAAACAGGGCTTACTGTATCAAAAGTTGGGTTACTAAAAACCACAACAGTTATTTTGTAACTTCCCTTTCTTATAGGTTCTAATATCACACTGATTAAAGATACACAAAAAGCACTTTTTCTGCAGCTACAATATGTTCTTACTAGTACAGATATAAATCTCCAGGATTGCCTGGACAATGTACACATTTTACATATTAAAATAAAATTGATCTCAGACATTTAGTCTTAAACAGGCAAAGTTCAGGTAAATCAAATCCATGAAATAACTAATGCTTCTTGACCTTAAATCTCTCAGACTGTCAGAAAGCTAAGGTTGCTAATTAAGTTAGTGAAACACTAGCTTTATTTAATGCATCACTCTGTGCTGAGAATTGGGTGCATAGCTGAAATGTGTAATTTCTGTCAATTAGTGTAACATGCTATTCCTTAAAAAGTACAACACAAAGCGTGCCAAAGATGATGAGTCCATCAACATTCCCAACACCTGAGAACTAAACACTACACCATCTGCTTGCTGAAGTAAAATGGCATATGACAATATTTAGGTGAAATACAAATAAAATGTCATTTCTGATTGATACTCCTAGGAGCTGGATTAAAATGAATTTTAAATAGTTTTGTCCTGAAACTACAGATCATCTTTGTAATAACAAAAATACACCTTTGTAAGAGAAATAGATCCTTTGAAACCATCACCTTTTACCATATCTGAGAGAGCAGAACAGAGATAAATTGAACATTTTTATGTATTTGATTTCCCTTTCCTGTCACACAATCACAAACAAGAATGTAGTATATAAATGCAAGTGAAAATAAAATCAGTTGGAACAGATTAATGTTTTAAAAGTAACAAAAAGTAAGAATTAAGACTCTTAAAAGAATGTCAATTCACTTCTGTTGCAAATTCTGAAATGTTTTTGGGTTTGATCAGTTTTCTGAGAAAACAAATAGTTAACAGCAGATAAAGTGAGAACATGTTACTGTCAGAACTGCCTTTTCTACATATATGCATTATACATTACATGCATATTTAAAAAATATGTTAAAAGAATGTCAGAGTTCAAAAGTTAGGGGTTTTAGAAATAAGGATGACAGCATTCTCGATCTGCCTGCCTGTGAAATACAGTTAGATACAGTCTTTGCATACACAATCAGATAATATTTTTGCCCATAACTCCTCTCTTTCAGTGAATATTAATCTTGATACAGCCATTGCAGAGCTTCCTTTTCTGTTGGTATATACACCTAGCCTGTTACCATTTCACAGTCATAGGACAAAGCAACTCCTGCTTTTAATCTTCCAAATACTGTTGACATCCCAAATCTCTAGCAACCTATGCATGGCCTTTTCTATGAACAATTTATGAATTGCCATCAGAAACTTGTCTTTGTAGCTGGTACCACCATTTTTCAAAACAACCTTTGCAGCAGTTTTTTGCCTTTAGAAAACTGAATTCATGCTAGAGGACTCAGTTTCTCCAAAGATGGTACTCCGTTTTTTCTGTAGATAACTTGTCCCCAAAAGAGAGTGAATTATCTATACAGACATCATGTTTATTAATAGACAAATTCATACAATAAACAGAAAACGTAAGTTAAAACATTAAAACAAGCTTCACAACCTTTTGTCACATGTTTAAAAAATGAAACTAATTTGAACATAGTTTTACATATCCAATGTATAAGCAAAATTAATTGACTTCTAAGAGATTTTTCTCAGATAACAAATGGGAAAAAACCATCAAATACTCTGTGGGAGGAAAGCTTATATTAAGGTACTGAAAAACCAGATGGTTAAGGACCACATTCTCAAACAATTGCCTCATTCTCTAACTGTGTAACATAGAACAGGGGACACAACTGTGTACATCACTTTCTGGATTATCTGGCTTTTCTTTCAGTGCAAGTGAGCTACAACAGGACTAGAGAAATCCTTATATTATTTATATTGCTAGAATTCACATAGGTTAACCATTTTATACACACATATAATAGAAAAAATTATAGATAAGATGTAAAAACATGTTAATTTCTTAATGTAAATATATATTTATATTTTTGTTTATAATTCTATGCTTAAATTTTTAATTTTCAATAATTTACATATGTATATGTTTTTATATATATACATACACATATATACACACTCATATTCATAATTCAGCCCTGCTAACGGGATTGTGCTATCCACTATCAATTTCAGGATTTTATGATCTATTATAGTAATTCCTTTACTTAGTAAATCAGTTTAGGAGCCCGCAGATAACAGTTGCATTTCTAAATAGTCATGATTTTCTTAAAAACAGCTATATTATTCACTAAATTACACTGGGATAATGCCATAAAAAAGTAACTGGGAAAAAAAAACAAAAAAACAAACCAAAAACACCCAAAAAACCCCCCGCTAAATAAATAAATATAAAAATAGCTTATTGAATAAAACTTTCTCTAATTTGTGCAAACTTCCACTAGCCCAGAAGAAGATTTTTTTAATGCCTTTAGCAGCTGTTGAGTTCCTGTTGCAAAACAGAACTTCACTGAAGGTATTGGAAGATTTTTTAATTTTAATTTTTGTTTATATATGGACACATTATACATTTTATCTTAATTTTGTCTCAGATATCATAGAATTGTTTAGGTTTGAAAAGAGCTTGAAGATCATAGAGTCCAACCTTTAACGTACCCCTACCAGATCCACCACTAAACAAGCCCCTAATCACCACATCTACACATCTTTTAAACAAGGGAAGGTGACTCAGCCACTTCCCTGGGCAGCCTTTTCCAATGCTTGACAACCCTTTTGGTGAATTTTTTTTTCCCAATATCCAATCAAACCTCCCCTGGTGCAACTTGAGGCCATTTCCTCAAGGTCATTGGAGGCAACACCAAGTCAGGCAGGAGCGTTGATCTGCTTGGGGGTAGGAAGGCTCTGCAGAGTGGGCTGAGGCCAATTGTATGAGGTTCAACAAGGAGAAATTAAGAGTCTTACACTTGGGACTCAACAACCCCACGCAGTGCTACAGGGTTGGGGAAGATGGCTTGAAAAAGACCTGGTGGTGCTGGTTGACAGGTGGCTGAACATGAGCCAGCAGTGTGCCCAGGTGGCCAAAAAGGCCAACAGCATCTTGGCTTGTATCCAAAATAATGATTTTCCCCCTGCACTAGACACTGGTGAGGCTGCACCTCGAATGCAGTGTTCAGTGTTGGGCCCCTCACTGCAAGAAAAACATTGAGGTGCTGGAGCACATCCAGAGAAGGGCAGCAAAGCTGGTGCAGGCTCTAGAGCACGAGTGTTATGAGGAACAGCTGAGGGAATTGGGGTTGTTTAGCCTGGAGAAGAGGAGGCTCGGGGGAGACCTTATTGCTCTCTACAGCTACCTGAAAGGAGACTGCATTGAGGTGAGTGTTGTCTCTTCTCCCAACTAACCAGCAATAGGACAAGAGGAAATGGCCTCAGGTTTTACCAGGTGAGGTTTAGATTGGATATTAGGAAAAAATTTTTTTTCACTGAAAGGGTGATCAAGTGTTGTAACAGGCTGCCCAGGAACATGGTAGAATGACCACCCCTGGAGCTATTTAAAAGATGTTTAGATGTGGCAATTAGGGACATTTTCATGGTGGACTTGGCAGTATCAAGGTAATTGTTGGACTCTGATCTTAAAGGTCTTTTCTGATTTAAACAATTCAATAAGCCCATGAAAATGGGTTTTTTTTTTTTTTTTTTCATTCCAGCCCACTCTGAAATGTGAATCCATATCACCTGCCTCAAATTAAAACTGAGCAATAAAAAATGGCCCAGCAAACAAGCAAAACAATGTTCTTTTATCTTATTACCAATATTTTTTCTTGGAAAGAAAACCAAGATAAAAATAGCTTTCAATTATTTAGTTTGGAAATATTGTACAGGAGCATTTTTAAAATTGCTTGGAAAATATCCATGCTTGCAAGAGGTCTCTTTCCTTCCACACCCACCATGCATGCACACTTTTGAATACCCTGTGTGCAATGTATACACCACGAAAACTGAAAGCTGTTATCTGTAGACCCTGGGGAATATTTTAGTGCAGTTGCTCCCAAGACTTGGTACCTTGTATGGAAGAGAAAGTTATGGCATTATAGTTTCTCTGGCTACCTTGTTTTCTTAGGCATAATCCTATCATCTGAAATATCAAAGGCTGACTGTAGCTCCTTGTTACAGCTCTGAAGTTCCAGTGGGAACACTGTCACATACCATTTTGTCTAAAATTCAGAGATCTTTCTTCAATGCCTAAAATCAGATGTAGATAAAATTTATGTACAGAACTCCGAGAAAGCATAACAGTGCTGATCAATAATAAAAAATCCCTAGCATAAACAAAGATAAGCCTGATGGCATAGATATGCTCAGAACCTACCTGAACTATACCAAAAGATTTGACAGTGGCATCAACAATTAGAATGGTATTCTTAAAAGGCATGAGGGTTGGCTCTCTGACACAGGCTCCCTTTAGCCCAAGGGGATTAAAAGAGTATTATAGCCATGCTATACTGTACAGATGTAGGAAGAGATGAACATTTAAAAAACCTATTTTTCATTGCCTATTGGGATAAACTAGTCAGTTCTATATATGGTGAAGGATGTATTTGGATTAGTTTTTAGTACAGTCTGCAAATAATTTAACTGCAAATCTTCAGAAAAAAACAAGCTACCAAAACCCAGGAAACAAAAATATTTCTGGACAAGATATACTCCATATTTCAGTATATTTATTGTATTTACCTTGGAGATACCTCAGTATTCAGTCTGCATCTCCTGTATATCTAATTCTCATGGATACAGTAGTATCTGTAGTATCTAGCTAGGAACTTTAATACTCAAATAATGCCATATCCAATAAAGAGGTACCAATTGTGATCCTTCATTTACTGTAATTATCACCACAGTTGATAATATAAAGATTATCAGAATATCTTTCTCAACATATTTAATATAAGGAATACTCATGTCATATATGCATTCATCAATACCTCTCTTACATAGTAACACACATCTGTTATAAGAAAAATGAATTACCTAAATAATTGTAATGGTGTAATGTTTATCTTAATAGCAATAAAGCAAAGAAACAAACAAACCAAAAGAAACTTACCTACTGTATTTTTTACTATCATTCAAATAATAAATAGGGCTACATTTAAAAATTAATTATGATTTCAAATTACTTAAAATACACAACACAGATTTTAAGTACCTTTCCTTCTATAAACAGGCACAACAAACTGAACATTGCTGCACAACAAACTAGTAGGCTGCAACAAGGTTTTTAGCATCAGTCAGATTCTACTGTCCATGTTGTATAGCCATCCTCCAGAAGTCAGACCACACTACTCCTGTTCCACCCAACTCCCTCTCCCACCAGCCTCAGGGCTATTTAACCACTTCCCAGGAACAAGCTACAGCTGCACATCATCCATGTCAATCAACCCACTGCCTTCAAGGCAAGGCCACAGCTGCATACCATCAATGCCAATCAACCCACTGCCTTCATTCCTCTACAGAACATCAGTTTAAACTCTTGTTATTAAAGTGTTTTATATAAAAGGATTAATTTAATGTTGTGGGAAGTATATGCATTTAACATACAATTTTTAATCAGGTGAGTATTTTGAAATGCTAACATGTTATCAAGCTGTCATTATATGAGCTTTATTAAAATGTTTCAGGAAAGTAAATAATAAATTCAATAAAATATTAAATGTAGTACCATTAATGACTATATCACATTATAAAAGATTTTTTTCGTTATGCTGATCAATAAAGGGTGTTATCCAACAACTTACCATAGCTTACCAAAGATATAAAAAATATATTTCTGTTGTTTCAAAAATTAACAAATTTAATCTAAGGAAAGTTATTCTGAATTTTATTATGCTGTTCTGTTCTTCAAAGAACTAAGAGATTAAATACAATTTTAAAGCTGCATATGCAGTCAGCAAAATTCAGTACATCTCTGAAAGAAAGTTCTTTAGTCATTACTATATCAGCACATTGCACTGAAGTCAATGGCTCTGGTATTTGGGTGAAAAATTTCTGATTTAGGATATTTTGTCTCTCCTGGTTTTTTTTTTTTTTGAAAAATATAGAAGTTTAACTACTAAATTTCAAATATTCATCTGGATTATTTGCTGATAATTAAAAAAGCTACCTTCCATCCAAATTAAAGATAGACTTCTTTTTTAAAAAATATATTTTAAATATAGTAGCTTTATTTGCAATCTTTTTTCATTCAGTCACCTTTCAGAAGACAGTTGCGGTCAGCAGGTAGTTTGTTATTTGACAGTGTACCTTATTGCATACCATGCATCTATTTGCATAGAGGTATGGTAGATATTAGCACTACCATTTATTAATTATAATTTTACTGGTATATGAAAATACAGTAGTAAATAATGTTGTCAAAATAATTTATATTTTGAAATTTTGTAAATAAATTGAGAAAAGAAAATTTTCCATAGAGTACCTCATCAGAAATAATAGAATGACCCAGTCTCAAATACAAGCCCTAATAATCTCAAGTTCATTATCATTTGTCTCACCACACGACTTCATAATTACCCTGTAGTAATCTATGACTTTTAAATTATAATTCCAATATAAGGATAAAATTCAAGTTTGCCCTATAGTTACAGCTTTGGTCTACCTTTTAAATTATAATTCCAATATAAGGATAAAATTCAAGTTTGCCCTATAGTTACAGCTTTGGTCTAACTGGTGACCAGGGCTGCACCTGTGTGCATAACCAGCACGTTTGGTGGTGGTTTTCCTGGGTGTCTGAGGAGCTGTACGGCAAGTCATTGTGCAGGTAAGATAATGTGTTGATTTGTGATAGTGATTGATGAAAGTAGTAACCATCTTTAGACCAAAGTGTTTTCCTCACTGTTACAGAATCTCCAGGTGGGAATTTCAGGCAGTTCTGGAGATCATAACTGAAAATGGCTGGGGCGGGGGGGGGGGGAGGGGGGGGAGGGGAGTGTGAAAATAAAAAATATCAGAGACTTGGTTTAAATATTTTCAAAGTGACCTTTTAAAATTATATTTATCTGAAACATATTTACATTGGTAAACTGCTGGTGGTGGAAAATTTCTAAGCAGTAATGTGGGAACTCCTTATTTGTCTCCCTGAGGACTGTTACCCAAAGTAGAGCTAATGTATTTTGGGTAGACATGAGAAAACACAATCTTTTTTAAAAAACTTGTTAGTTCTGTTTATGGTATCAGATGAAAATTAGTTGACAAGGTGCAACCAGATGGATAATTTGGTTTGCACATTTATAAATTGCTCTGGGCAAAACTGTTCTTGAATTTGTGTAGCTTTCCTTTAAACTAAAGATCTGGCTCTACTTCCACATAATATCACATGTTGAAGAAAAGCTCAGAGACTTGAAAGTTGCATTTAGAAAACCGTAAAATTTATATTTATGTAAACATTAAAACATTTGTATGTTTAAAAGCAGGGTTGTATTTTTGAAAGTATTTTTAAGCTATTTGCTGAGGTTGTAAGGAATACCTGTTTTTTCTGCTTTTTTGTATGGGATATATGGGCTTGTAATAAAATTGAAGTGTCTATTTTGATTTAAAATTTGCTCCTATTTATGTAATTCTAAACCAATTTAGACTAGACTAGACTATTTCTGTTGGAAGGGACGTACAATGACCAGTAGGCCAACTGTCTGACCACTTCAGAGCTGACCAAAAGTCAAAGAGTGTTGTTAAAGGCATTGTCCAAATGACTCTTAAATGCTGACAGGCCTGGGGCATCAGCCACCTGTCTAGGAAGCCCGTTCCACTGTTTGACCACCCTCTCAGTAAAGAAATGCTTCTTAATGTCAAGTCTGAACCTCCTCTGATGCAGCTTTGAGCCATTCCCATGCATCCTATCACTGGATCCCAGGGAGAAGAGATAAGCACCTTTGTCTCCACATCACCTCCACAAGAAGCTGTAGGGAGCAACAAGGTCAACCCTCAGCCTCCTTTTCTCCAAACTAGACAAGCAGAAAAGTCCCTAGCCACTCCTCATAGGACATGCCTTCAAGCCCTTTCACCAGCTTTGTTGCCCTCCTCTGGATGCATTCAAGGACCTGAACACTCATCTTAATTTGTGGTGCCAGAACTGCACCCCAGTACTAAAGGTGAGGCCAAACCAACACTGAATACAGCAGGATAATTGCCTCTTCTGACCAGCTGGTTATACTGTGTTTGATGCCCCCCAGGATGCAGGTTGCCCTCTTGGCTGCTGGGGCCACTGCTGACCCCTATTGATCCTGCTGTCCACCAGCACCCCCAGATCCCTTTCTGCAGGGCAGCTCTCCAGCCACTCCTCCCCCAGTTTATGTCTGTGCCCAGCATTACTCTGTCACAGGTGCTGAATTGGCATTTGGACTTGTTAATCATTGTCCAATGGCCCAATCAATCTGGATCCCTCTGCAAGGCATCTTGTCCCTCAAGAGAGTGAACAGCACCTCCCAGTTTGGTATCATTATCAAACTTGCTAATGGTGAATTCAACTCCTGTGTCCACATCATTGATAGAAATATTGAAGAGAACTGGCCCTAGAACTGACACTGCTAGTGACTGGTCACCAGCCAGGTGTAGCCCCATTCACAACAACTCTTTGAGCTTTGACCTTCAGCCAGTTCTTCACCCATAAGTCACCTAATCTACAGAATTAGAAAAAAATAAAATATAAATTGTATTTAATGTCAAATAACTAACTGATCATTTTTACTGTAAAAAGTAACAATAAACTTTTGTGCCTTTGTATTAATCTAAATTGTAGATTATCCTTCTGTATGACCATTACAAGAATTATAATGTTTAATTTTTTAAATTACTGTCTTTACCCATAAATATATGGGACAAGGGTAAAGGCAGAGATAAAGATTGAGCCAGAGGTAGACAGACACAGACAGATAAATGAGTTCCACAAATTAATTGCACAGGATTATGGAAAAATACTTTTTTTAAAAAAAAGAAAAACAAAACAACAAAATAAACTCTTTTTCTTTGCTGTTCTTTGTTACTTAAGAAATACATATAGGGGATCTTTCCTGTTATTCTCTTTATTCATTATTTCTCCCATCACGATCCTAATCTTTTTTTCTGTAAATAAAGCATACCTACTACCGTCTCGTAAATTCCTATCTTTGCAAATTTCTACAGATCTAGACCTACTAAACATATTGCAGGAAAACTCATAAGTCTGAATACTGTTTTGAAATATTTGGTATATTGGAACATGTGTTCCTTTTCCTCCTTGAAAAAAATTTAAAAACACTTTTCTACCAGCTTTTGAGGGAGGGAGGGAAGTCTGATAAAAAGTGGATTATTGTACATTAAATTATATAATTTTATTATATGACAAAGAATAATAACACATTTGAGTTCCTTTAAACTATCAAGGTACAAGTATAAAGAGCTTTTCTAGGCTGCAATTTCTCCATGCATTGTGCTAGCTTTATTACAGGGAAGCTTGTGCCTTTAACCATTATAAAGTTAGCACATGCACAACATTTTCAATGGAAAGAAAAGCTTTCATGTCTGGGTTTTCTGTCTGGCAAGTCTGATGCAATGTATTAAGGAAATTCTAATTTACAACAGTTTTGGACTCAGAATTATAACTGCTTTCAAAGATGCCAACAATAGATAAATGATGTATTCTGTTTGTGTGACTCTGATGGATGCTGTTCAGGTTGAAAACGTAGACTGTGCAGGAAAGCAGTAACAAAGATATCTGGTTATTCTACGCAGTTTGGGAAGATCTCACTATGAAATCTCATAAAGCAGTTACATAACTGCTATGTTCTTTCATGCTGGATAAAGGAGGCCAAACTGTGGCTTTTGAGCCACATGCAGCTCACAAGATTTTTAATTTCATCCTTTTAGCTGGTATGGTGACTTCTGGGCCACCCAAATCTCCTGCTGTGGGAGGAAGGGAAGCAGCAGTGCCTAATATCATTTATTACTCCAGGATCTATAGATGCGACAAGTCCAAGCAGCTGGGTACCATGCAACGTGAAAGCATTCATGTTCGGGGGCTACTGTTACAGTGAAGCTAGAAATCTCTTCACACCCTCAGCTTTCCAAGTTATGTGATGTATTTTTGTGCATTGGAGATACATTAGGTCTTTTTGTAAAAACATTTTTTATAAAAGCAGTTAATGCGTTCATTTGCCTTGGGAAAGGCTGGTGTGCACTGATGAAAAAAATCATTCCACATCTATATCAATACATACTATTTTCTCAGTCAGGTTCCAGAAACCAGTCCTTTCTCAGTCTGGTTTATGGCAGTATTATGCAGAGAACTAAAGACAGAAAAATCTACATCAGCTTAAGAAAGAGATTGCATTTGAAAATTATAGTTTTAGAACAAAAATAATAACATTTATTTGGAATAGGAAATAGATGGACAGTACCATGTCAAATTTTGGGATCTAGCCTGGCCTGAGTTAAGATTGTGCCTTCAGTTGTATTTACTAATCACTAAAGCCGACTATGAAAATCTACAAAGAAAACAAGCTAAAAAATCATATATATATGCACATTTATAAGTACATCTACTAAAATTTTCTTTTATAAAAAGGAAAATATATACATTTTCTAATCTGGACATGCCATAAAATTCTAAAAACCCCATAAAATTTCTTACATCAAATTGAGAAATGTTTCCTTTAGAAAGAAAATATTTTTATTAGCAATGATTTGTCTCCTTCCACATGGGCATTTATGTTCAGATCAATTGGCTGACTAAGCAAAAATGGATGCAGGCTTACTGCAGACTTGTACAGGAAAAATGGCAACACATAGGTGTGCCAGCTGCTGGTTATGGATTACTGTAAATTGAAGTTGTTAAGAGGCCAAGACAGATACAACCACTTCTAGCACTGTCCAGAACTAGAAATACAGCTGTATGAAAAATCTCACAGTGCTGAAGAAAATCACAAAATTAAACTCAAAGCATAAACAAGTAACCCAAACAAGCTAGATCCATTAAAGTTATGTGCCATCTTCCAAATGTTTGCAATAAACCTGGAAAAAATGCAGACTATAGTAATGAATCTATAACTAAATGTAGAACTGAAGAATACAAAATATAAACCAAGCAATACTAGACATTTAGGACAAAAATCTGCAAAGTAAGACTGGATTAGTCTCATATTTAAGAAAATTATGATTAATAATGGTAAGGAAGAATGCATTTTTTTAGTTTGATGGTGTTGGGGTTTTTTTTGTTTTATAGACCCAGGTGGGTTTTCTTCATTTAACAATTAGAAATTCTGAAGTTATTTTCAGTCATCCAGTGACTTTTTTTCACCCTTAACTTGGTCAGCAAATAGTCACACTGAACCAGTTCAACTACATGTGGAATACAGTAATTGAGAGCTTACTAATAGTTTTTCATTTTATAATGCTACCAGAGCAGCGCACACACATGCAGGTGCACAGTGGTCCATCTAGTAGCACACTCATGTCATTTGAGATGTCCAAACAAATCCTGTCCTGTTTCCTTTAGCCACTCCTGAAAAGCACTCCTATACACCCCATGGCTTACCTATCAACTGCTGTCCTAAGCCACCCCAAGTGACACTGCTTGCCTGTGCTTTAGAAATTGAATAGAGCCTCTGCTGTGGGAGACATCCATAGATACTAGTATCTAAATTTAAGCTTCTACAGTCATATGTTTACATTTGTAAGTAAATGCTAGTTAAATAAAATAAATTCTCATTATTACCACAAGGATCTAGGACAGAATTTCTTTTTCCACATTCTTGCCCACAATACTGTTTAATATGCCTTTCCCATACACCCACATGAAGCTGTCACAGGATCTTGGAGAGATGTGTACCTTTCTGCGCTCACCCTTCAGAACTTTCCAGAGGGGCAGCATATGGTAGAGTGTCTCACATGACACGAAACTTCCATCTTGCAGCAACTAAACCCATCAGTCTCATTTTAAACTATGTTTCTTCTGCTTTCCTGATTTTTGCATTTCAATCATAAATTTTGAATTTTAATTGAAAATAAATCCTCATCCTCTGCTTTAATTCCATCATGGGTAAGCTCCACCAAAAAGAAAAATCTTACCAAATTTATTTATAAAATATTTAAGAAGAAATTATATGCCGTATACAGAAGGAAAAAAATAATCATCTTATTTAGTATGGTAAGTTTTAAACGTTTAAACCTGCAATATTTCTTTATGGATTTGTTCTTACAATGATGCAGTAAAAATTAAAGGTTTTTACTTAAGAAGGGTTTTAAGACAGAATTTATTAGGCATACATTAATTTTATGCACATAAGTTGCTTCCTTTTCATTAAAATATTAATTTTATTTATTTATTCATATCTTTTTTATAATTACAAAAGAGATTTTATAGCCTGCACTTCAGAGAAAACATCAGTGAATTTCTTAGGTTGAAAATTTCTATTGTACCATTAGGAGATTGTTGTGAGCTGTATGTTCCAAACTTTTACAATTATTTCCATTTTCTTTTGGTTAGACAACTTGATCACACAACCATTATGCAATTTAAAAATAATACCAGTAGTAACTTCCTTGAAAGACTTTTTAGGAAAGGTTTTACATGAGTAATCAAATCTCAATTTTCTTGAAAGTGCTAAGGAGTGTGAGTGATTGGCTTTGAGACAAGAAGTGCACATTCTGTTATTTGACCTTTTTCTGAAACCTTTTAACTAGTTCAAGGTTGGAGGTTTTCCCTCCCCTTATTCCCTGACCAGTAGCAGCTAGAAGATGTAATATGTGAATTCCTTGCTTATAAAAAGCACAAAAAACTTTGCTTTGTAACCATATTTAAGAATATAACTGAGCTTTTGCCTTAAAATCTGCATGTTGTTACCTCTTTGCAATATAAATACTTTGATGTCTAAGAACAATCTTAAATGTGTGTAGTTTGACATTGCTTTACATTTGCATTCCCTCCCCTCTTTTTTTTGTGGAGGAAAATGTAAGATACTTTCCTGAACAATTTCAGAACAGATGAGTATTTTTTTCACCCTTCACCTTTCATTCACAGAAAAAAACCAATAACTGTTTTGTTATCATGATGACAGTTGCTGAAAAAAACTCAGGGTTTATTATTTTATGTTATACCAGTGTTTTTCAGTAAAGAAGTTTATAACTTTTTTGCAATGACAACATACCATACTTATGTCTTTCTTTGTACTAGCAACATTTCTTACACAGCTGTGAATATCTCTGACAGCGCCAACTCATCTGTAGTAGTTTCCACATAGACAGCACATGTTGGCTAAGACATTGTGATTCACTCCTCTTGCTCCTATGTGAGAACTTAAATGTTCTGAAGATTTACTAAACGAATTAATTTGGGACTGAGGCTACCAGATGTTTTGATTTAGTAGGACACACTTCCTAATAAATGAACTTTCCTAGTGTGTTGACTGAAAATTTAAATTCTTGCTTTTGATTGCTGCTCAAATCGTCCCTCTTCAGCTTGCCAATTTGGAGACTTTGCCTGTTCTGTCCTGTGTGTCAGAGAAAGAATATGTGACAGGAAGGACTTTGGGGACCACTAGCTTCTGACATCTAGAAACAAAAATGATCTAGATAAAGACTGAGAATAAATATGTTTTCAGGACACTGGTTTTAAAAAAATCTAGTTTCCTTTAAAAAAATCAGAAGAAAACAGTATCTTACATTTTTCTTTTTCCTTTTCTATTTAACAGAAGAGTATATACTCACTGCACAAATTGCTGTAGTTAAATATGAGCTCCTCACATTTTACATTTTATCCTCAGTAAAAATTTGTTAGGTGACAGTACCAGGGTTTGTGCATGTTTCTGTCTCTATTCAGACTGTAAGTGTTACAGAGCAGTGGTTGCTAAATTTAGCTGTGCCAAATTCTGTGGTAATGAAATACCTTCTAGATGATTGCAAAACCTCCCTGGGAAGGTTTGTAGAGCAGTATCACAAGGACTGTACACGATAAGAACATTCTCTTATGCTTGTTTTGGGCTGTTGTTGAAAGAGTGATATTTTTTCCTCTGACAGTCTTTCCCATTTCCTGAACTCTACTTCCCTAGTTCCACCATGGCCCAGACACATTTACATCTGCTGAACTGAGTCTTGCAGCTGTTGCAGGAATGTTTCAATGAGTAGCCAACTGTGTTCTTCCCATCTAATTTTCTACTTTTCAATGGGCAGGTAACTGGTTCACAATGCATTTTTACCCCACAGTCCATTCATACAGCTAGTGTGAGGAGGAACCTGTAGGATATACCTGGCTCCTTTGTGCCCCAGGTAAATGTATTGATACTTTCTAGAAAGCAAGCTGTTGTATCTTTTCCTAGCACTTAAAGAGCCAGAGCAGATGTGTGGGAAGGACAATACATCGAGTGTATTGTCATGATCTTGTGACTATAACCCTTTTCATATATCTTTGTTAGTATAGTGAGTTGTATTGCCTTGGCAGGACCTTGAACAAATTTCCAGGGCAATCTGTTTAGGAGACTGTCAGGCAATGTTAGCCAGACTTTGGAGAAAGGCCTAAATGAAGATGAGCTTTCTGTGTGTGTGTCTGTGCACACATTTGTTTGTCCATCCACATGTACCCTTGTATGTATATAAAGTAGTTAAGACATGGGAAGATGAAATATGAAATAAATTAATTAAAAGCACCTACAGGAAAGACAGGGAGGGACTCTATCAGGGAGTGTAGTGATAGGATGAGAGATAATGTTCTTAAAGTGAAATATGGTAGACTTAGATTACATATTGGGAAAAAATTCTTTACGGTGAGGGTGGTAAGAACCTGGAACTGGTTGCCAAGAGAAGTTGTGGTTGCTCCATCCTTGAAAGAGTTCAGTGCCAGGCTGGATGGAGGTTTGAGCAACCCAATCTAGTGGAAGGTGTCCCTGCCCATGGCAGGAGCTTTGAAACCAGATGAGCTTTAAGTTCCTTTCATACCCAAACCATTCTGTGGTTCTATGATCCTATGAATTCATGGCAAAAAGACAAAATTAATTCAGCAATTTTCCATGCCAGAGCACTGTTACAGGTATGAATATCCAATAAAGAATACAATCTGGATGAAAAGCCAATACAGTAATGGAGCCTGTTCCTGTTGCAATTAATATGAATATAGCAGGAGTTGGACACTAACGAGGTGACATGATTGCTATTAGAACATGACACTCTTGAAAACCTGGGGAGAGGGTATGGAGAGAATGAATGGCAGTCAGGCAAAAGTCAGAAGACATCATAGGCAAATATTAGATGCCTGCTTTGGGATTAATGTAGATGAGGGTATGTAGCTATTACTCAGGCTACCTCTGAAAAGATGTTAGGTATTTCTGTAGAAGAGAGAATGTAGAGAGGCATGCTACTGAAAATGTATAAACAGTTTAGTTGTTTGGGCTTTTTTTTTTTTTTTTTTTTTTTTTTTACTTCTAGCATGACAAATATAGATGCAAATGTGACATTTGCCATGTAGCCATATAAAAACCTTAAAATCAAGAGATTAATTATCTAATTGTGTAGGTAGGCTTCCACTCATTCATCTACTGTGAACAAATGTTTTCTATACAACTTGGCTTCAATGTTTCACAGTTCCATAGAGAGAAAAATACAGAGTATCCTTCTTTTCAGTCTTTCACTACTATACTGTCTGTAAATTACTCTAATAAATACAAGGAAATGTTCTGTCTTTTGGTGTTCTGAATACCATCACAGTTTCAAGACCTTTATATGTAAGCTTAGATAAAATTTGGTTTTAAAATTTTAATACATTTAAAAATACTTTCTTCCCTCTAGGGAGTAATTTTTACTTCTCGTATATCCTATGCTTAGTTCAATAATATTTCTAGGGAAAGCACAGCGAGTTACTTGAATCTCCCTGCTTCCCTAAATTGTCACTAAGTTACCATATATTCTTCTTCTATTGAAGAAGCAGGACAGTGATGAGACTTACTTTTAAACTGCACTGTGCTGTTTTTAGGTAATGACATTATCATAAACTAGCATAGGGAGGGGTTTGCTTTGACCTTACTGTGAAAGGTGAAAAGCTTCTTGCTACAAAAGAGAGCTCTTTCTGCATCACGTATCAGAAAAGGCCTAGTAGATGAATGTAGAGAGTGTCTAAGGAGGAATGCATGTAGAGCAACCTTGGACAGAAATTTCATAGGCTACTCGGGATTTCTAAGAAATGAAAACTCAATCTTATTACTTGTGAAAAATGGAAGAATAAAAAGATCTCTGACCAAGTAGTCATTTTTCTGTGGAGAGGGAACATGTTAGTTTCATGCAATACCTATTGGACATTTTTCTGGTAAAACTTCTTAGGGTTATTGCAGAAATCCTCATAACCCTTTAGAATGGCGGAATATTTATTTTCTATGTAAATTTGTAGTATCATCATATCTATTCTTTGTGCCTATTAAGTGTGCAGAAAATCACCAGAGAAATACTGTGATGTGAGCCATTCTTTCTAGAATAAACTTATTTCTTAGAATAAATTAAATGATAGATTTGAATCCTCAGACAGTTTTGTATTGAATTAAGTGTTCTGGAAATAATGGTAACAATGCATTTCATATGGGTATTTGCATTCATTGAGCTGTCCAGGGTAAGCTGTCCAGCCCTTCGTAAAACAGAGGTGTGTATATTCCTAATTTTATCCCTTTCCATACATCCACTAAGTCTTGTTCCTAGAGAAATGTCCAGTCAGGCTGATCTTGGAATTATTCATAAATTTCTCTGGCATATGACATTATATGTCATATTCTTCTATATTGCCTTTGTGGATCCCCAAATCATGATTCTTTCTTGCTTCAGGGCAAAATTTAGCCCATGCAGTCAAACAGCTTTCTGGTTGTACTGCTGCTAAGTTATGGGCTTTTGTAGGCACTAATTTTACAGCATTATAGAACAGCAAAAGCAAGCTATTATTCTAGAAGCTTTGGATTTAGATCATTGAGCAAAATTCCTGTTCAGTCTGGAGTTGGACAGAGGTATAAAAATGGGACACGGGATCTTCTAGCACAGAACTGGGAGCAAGGAGGCATTATTGTTTAAGTGTGCAGCATGTCAGAAGGAAAACTCAACATTCTTCATGAAGTAAATCCTTGGGGAAAATAGACCATTAATATTGTTCAATATTTATTCCTTTGAGGTATTGTCATGTCCTGCCAAGAAGGAAAGAGGAGTGACTCAGATTTGCTGATTCTCTTGGTTGCTATAGGGTATATGCAATACCATAGGTCTGTAGGTAAACAAAGACTTTTATTCCATAGTTAGGCTCATTGGTAAATAGCTGGGTAACAGAAATGCTTATCACTTGCCATGTCTATAAAGTTTTATGCCTTGCATTACTTACTAGAAAAAAGTAAAAGAATAAGAGAAAAAAAAGAGGGGACAGGCATGGGGATGGGGGCATGGGACGGTGGGGTAACATGCCAGAGAGATCACCAGTCCTGGATACAGCATCGGGCCTGCCAACAGAGGGTGTTTCTTGTAGGAGCACTCATCCACAAGTCCCTTCTCTTAGTCTTATTCCTTCCTAAAATGGCACTTCCCTTCCTCTTTTATTCTTATCCCTCAATGTGGATCACCTCTTATTAATGTAATTCTCCTCCCAATTGCCGGCTGGGGTTAAACCATGACAAATCCATGAGAAACACCATGTGGAAAATGTGATACTTTAAAAAAGAACTTATTATTCAACTATAGAAGGAAACTGCTTGTACATACTTTCATCGAAACAATTTTAATTAAGGTCAAAATACTACAATAAGAAGCACAGAAGTACCAAATATTTTTCTTCCCTTCTATAAATTATATTGGGTTCCACACCCATAAATAAAAAATAGATCTTAATACAGAAGCATTTACTGTGTTCCCCCAATTTGAGTGGGTGAATGCAAATTAAAAATTGTGATTATGAGATTCTTGTCTTGTTTTGTATGGATTAAAATGAAAAAAAAAATTGTAGAGTGATATTCTCAAAAATACAGTAATTAGGATTGTACATAAACTCACTCTATAGAACACTTATTTATTTTAGACAATGAAAATGCATTCTGCTTTTTAAATAATATAGTGTGATTTTGTCTATCCAAACAAATTAAAAGATGCTGGAATTATTCTCTAGCACTCAAATGAACAAACATAGAAAAATGTCTTTCATACTGTTACATTCTCTCATCTCCTAAAAGAAAATGGTCTTATGCAAAATGATTATTCATAAGCCAAAGACTCCCTGCAACTTGGTACACTGCTGACTGTGCCCAGAAATTGTTTAGAAGCATGCTGACTGGCACAGAGAAAAACCGGTGTGAGACCCTACCATAAAAATTTAACAATATGTGCAATCAAGTTCCAGCTCCTAGGAATATTGCCTGACTCAATTTAATAGTAGAGATGTAGCTTTTGAAGTTAAAGTAGCCTGAGACTAAAATACTACATGCATAATTTATTCACTAAAAAGGTAAAAGAACTTGTCAGCACTGGTTTTCGAAGTCAAAAGCCTAATATTTTTTTCCCCATTTTTCTTTCCTTTGTTCCTTCCCTCTTTCTCTATGTTTTCCTCATCTTTCCATACTCCCTTGTTTCTTTCCCATCTTTCCTTGAAGTGAACAATTTAAATGGGGTAAGATTTTTTTCTCCCTGCTGAGGCCAGCTTCCATCCTGAAATGCCAGGAGCTTGTAAAGCATTTTAATTTTCAGCTTGTCAATCTGTAAAGGCCAAATGCCTAGAGTTAGCAAAAAACAGTATTACTCAGAGGGGTTGAGTGATGCCAGGATGTGGGGCTGGAATCTGGAATCTGCTGAGGATTCTGTTATATACTATGTGAACTTGAATGACTGCAGACATATCTCTTTACGTGATTCCTGAACTATAAGGACCTGAACTGCACATGAACACTTCAGGTTACTTTTCAGTGTATAATTAATTAGGTGACTCTATTTGCACATCAACCTCACCTTTTTTTTTTTTTTTTTTTTTTGTCCTATTTTTAACACATGTAAACATGTGACTTTCACAAATGAGCAATCTGCAATACTACAGTTCTGGTGTTTTTTCATCATAAGGCTGTATAAAACAAGGACATCTTTACACTGTAGTTCTTTTGGTCCTGAAATTTATGCCTTAACTCAAGAAAATTTTGTCACTGAATGATTATTTATATTTTTTTAAATTATGTTAGATTTTTGAAAATGTGAGAGATAAGGAAGCAAAGTATAAGAACAGAAGAACAAATTATTGCCAGTTAGAATTTAAATGTTAGAATTCTATAATCAGCTCCAGCCAGCTGGTTTTCTGGAGCCTGCTTTCTCTCTGGCTGTCATGTCTGTTTCATAGAGCCTGTTTTATGTTTGCTCCTGTTGCTGCTCTGTTGGTTGACCAAATCGAAAGATAAATGAAGTATTAGAGG
The DNA here is from genome assembly GCF_015220075.1 of Falco rusticolus. Classification (NCBI taxonomy): domain Eukaryota; kingdom Metazoa; phylum Chordata; class Aves; order Falconiformes; family Falconidae; genus Falco; species Falco rusticolus. Next base: position 99,197,986 of record NC_051188.1, on the reverse strand, counting down.
AAGCAAGAGCAGCTGAGCCACTGTCTTCATCAGACTGCTCAGGGACCATTGTCAGCTTTTGATAAGACTGCCACAGTCTGTGATTGCATCTTATAACTGTTTCTTAGTTACCACTCACAATCAAAGTCAGAATAGAGGGATTGTGGGAAAGCCAGATAATGACCTTGGAAAGTGTCTAGGAACAGAACTGGGAAATTATTTACAGCACTTGCCTTCAAGGGATAATTTGGCAATAGAACTACAAAGCAGGTTTGTGCAGGCAATGCTGAAATTAGTAATAGACATTTAAATATTAAAGCCCCCTAAAAATAACTGCAGATGGAATAAGGGAGAACAACCTCTGGGACCTATTTTCCACCTCGTCTGGCAACATACAGTTCTTCGTTTAATAACAAAAGACATCTTATTAAATTACATTAGGGTGAGTCTGTTGCTTAGTGCAGGTGTCAGGCTGGTAGTGTTGCTAATACCTACTATAGCCACACATGCTGCTATGAAAAGCAGCCAAAATTTCAGGACAAATGACATGCATGTACTATCTCCCAGTGTTCTGGGAGCATTTAATTAAAATTTCATATTTGTTAAAAATGCCTTCATATATCTCATAAAATTAATGTATGCATAGGCAGATGGACAAACATTCAGGGATCACCCCTCCCAATCTGTATTCAGGAATGAAAGGCAGCAAAGAATTGTGATGACAATTTGTCTCCTCAGACGCAAGGACTACTGTGCATGCAACAGATATGTCACTTTCTCATAATTTCAGACCATGCTTCTTTAGTTTATAATAAATTGATGTTTCAAGTGATAACAAGTATCTTTTAACATTGAAATGAAAAAAAAATCACCAATATAACTTATAAATAACACTAATAAATTGAATGTTCAGCACAAAGCTTTCCAATGTTCTATCTCGTACCACACTAAATGTCCTCATCCATAGTTTGTACATAAAAAATGTGAAAAAGTTTAATATACAAATAACCTGTTGGCTTTAACTTTTTCAAATATGCTACACTTCTCAAAAAGGAAAAAAAGAAAAACAACAACAAAAACCCCACACCCAACACTGGCCACCTAGTGTTTTAGTACAATTATACTGAGTTTACCAATACTTGCACCCTGTGTCATATCAGGTGATAGAGAAATTGCAACACAAGGCACTGAATCATAGAATCCTAGAATCATTTAGATTGGAAAAGAACTTTAAGATCATCAGATCTGATTGTTAATGCAGGAATGCCAAATCCATCACTAAACTATGTCCCTAAGCACTGTATCTACATGTTTTTAAATAATTTCCAGGGATGGTGATACCACCAGCTCCCTTGGCAGCCTGTTCCAATGCTTGATCACCCCTTCAGCAAAGTAATTGTTCCAAATATCCAATCTAAACCTCCTCTAGAATAACTTGAAGCCATTTCCTCTTGTCCTGTCACTTGTTAATCTGGAAGACCTACCCTGCTTTACCTATAATCTCCTTTCAGGTAGTTGTAGAGACTGGTAAAATACCCCCTGAGCCTCCTTTTCTCCAGACTAAACAACCCCAGTTCCCTCAGCTGTTCCTCATAACGCTTGGCTTGCGAGCCTATACCAGCTGATGTCCTTCTCTGGACACACTCCAGCACCTCAGTGTCTTGTAGTGAAGGGCCCAAAACTGAACAGAGTATTCAAGGTGCAGCCTCACCAGTGCCAAGTACAGGGGGACAATGACTTCCCTAGTCCTGCTGTTCACACTATTTTGGATACAGGTCAGGAAGCTATTGGCCTTTTTGGCCCCCTGGGCACACTGCTGGCTCATCTTCAGCTGGGCATCAACAAGCATGCCCACGTCTTTTCCACCAGGCATCTTTCCAGCCACTCTTCCCCAACCCTGCAGAGTTGCATGGGGTTGTTGTGATCCAAGTGTAGGACCCAGCACTTCTCCTTGTCGAACGTCATACAATTGGCCTCAGCCCATCGATCCAGCCTGTCCAGATCCCTTTTCAGAGCCTTCCTACCCTTAAACAGATCAACACTCCTGCCCGACTTGGTGTCATCTGCAAACTTAATTTGGGTGCACTCAATCCTGTCATCCAGATCATTGATAAATATATTAAACAGAACTGGCCCCAATACTGAGCCCTGGGCAACACCACTTGTGACTGGCCACCAACTGGATTTAACTGCATTTACCACCACTCTTTGGGCTCAGCCATCCAGCCAGCGTAGAGTACACCCATCCAAGCCATGAGTGGCCAGTTTCTTCAGGAGAATGCTGTGGGAAATGCTGTCAAAGGCTTTACTAAGTTCCAGGCAGACAACATCCACAACATTTCTATCATCTACTAAGCAGGTCATTTTGCCATAGAAGGGGATCAGGTTAATAAAGGAGGACCTGCCTTTCATAAAATCATGCTGGCTGGGCCTGGACCCCCAGTTGTCCTGCATGTGCTGCATTATGGCACTCAGGTTGATCTGCTCCATAACTTTCCCCAGCACTAAGGTCTGGCTAGCCAGCCTGTAGTTCCCTGGATCTTCCTTCCTGCAGTTATTGTAGATGGATATCACATAGGCTAATTCTCAGTCTTCTGTGACCTTTGTGGTTTTCCAGGACTGTTGATAAATACTGGAGAGTGGCTTCACAAGCTCCTCCACCAGCTCCCTCAGTACCTTTGGGTGGAGCCCATCTGGCCCCATAGACTTGTGCTTATCTAAGTGGAGCAGCAGGTCACTGACCACATCCACCTGGACTGTTGGGACTTCATTCTGCTACTCATCCCTGTCTTCCAGCTCAGGGGTCTAGCTGAGTACCCAGAGGGTAGCTGTTCTTACTATTAAAAACTGAGGCAAAGAAAACATTGAGTACTGGTGCCAAAACGGCACAGAGTAACTGCTCAGAGACGAATTTTGTCTTTAAGCAGCAAAGGTATTTATTTCGTGCAACATTGGGGAGCTAGCTGATTCCCACTGGACAAACTAGCTCCAAAGTTTTTAGTAAAAAGTTAGGTAATTTATACAGTTTTCCTGAGAGGTTACAACATCTTTACATACATACTCATTTGATTTTGACACCTAATCGTTCCATTCACAATAGGTGGGATCTAGGTGGAGTAGACCTTTCAATTTTCTTTGTTCAGTGATTTCTGGACTTGATGGTCTCCTTATCTCCTTCAGGTGCCCACTTTCTCTTTTCTAATTATTCCGAGTACATTCCTTTCTCAACACAAACAGAGCATCACCCAGAGCATTGTACCAAACTCATCCTGACTAATCTTTTTATTTTAAGACCTTATTCTGTTTCAGTACCTCAGCTTTTTCCTCAGCCTTTGTAGCAGTGTTCCCCACCACATCCAATAAAGGATGCAGATTATCCTTGACCCCTTTTATTTCTAATGTATTTGTAAAAACATTTTTGTTATCTTATATGGCAGCAGCCAGACTGAGTTCTAGCTGGGCTTTTGCCTCTCTAATCTTCACCCTGCATAACCTCACAACATCCCTGTAGTTCTCCAGAGTTGCCTGCCCCTTCTTCCAAAGATGGTAAACTTTACTTTATTCCCTGAGTCACAGCCAGAGCTCTCTGTTCAGTCAGGCTGGCCTTATTCCCTTCCAGCTCAGCTTTTGGCACATGGGGACAGCCTGCTCCTGTGCCTTTAAGACTTCCTTCTTGAAGAATGTCCAGGCTTTCTGGACTCCTTGGCCCTTCAGAACTATCTCCCAAGAGACTCTGTCAACCAGGCTCTTAAACTGGCCAAAGTCAGCCCTCCAGAGGTCCAACGTAGCAGTTCTGCTGACCCAGTCCTTACTTCTCCAAGGATCGAAACCTCTATCATCTCATGATCACTATGCCCAAGACATCCTGTGACCACCACATCACCCATCAGTCCTTCCCTGTTTGTAAACAGCAGGTCCAGCAGGGCATCTCCCCTGGTTGGCTCACTGACCGGCTGTGTCAGGCAGTTATCTTCCACACACTCCAGGAACCTCCTGGACTGTTTCCTCTCTGCTGTGTTGTTTTTCCAAAAGACATCTGGTAGATTGAAGTCCCCCACAAGTACAATCCTGAGACTTCTCCCAGCTGCTTGTAGATTGTCTCATCTGCCTCCTCATCCTGGTTGGGTGGTCTATAACAGACTCCTACCAGGGTATCCACCTTGTTGGCCCTCCCCCTGATTCTTACCCATAAACTCTCAACCGTATTGTCACCATCTTTAAGCTCTAGGCAATTGAAATTCTCCCTGGCACACAAAGCTGCCCCACCACCTCGTCTTGGTCTCTCCATTCTGAAGAGTTTGTAGCCAACCATTGCAGCACTCCAGTCATGCAAGTTATCTCACCATGTTTCCATGATGGTGATTATGTCATAGTCTTCCTGTTGCATGATGGCTTCCAGCTCCTCCTGTTTGTCGTCCATGCTTCTGGCATTGGCATAGATGCACTTCAGCTGTACTATTGATCTTGCATCCAACAGTGGCATGCCACCCCCAGGCTCATCTCAGATGATCTTGGTTTTATTCTGTCCCCCCTTAAAATCTAGTTTAAAGCTTTGTCAATAAGCCCTGCTAACTCCTGACCTAGAATCCTTTCCTTCTTAGAGACAGGTGAACATCAGTTGCCAGCAAGACTGGTGCTGTGTAAATTAACTCATTGTCAAAAAACCCCCAAAATTTAGCTATTCATACCAGGCCTGGAACCAGGTATTTATCTGTGTGATCTGATTACACAGTCCATCATTCCCTGAAACTGGCAGGATAGAAAAAAAGCATTACTTGTGCTGATCCCTCAACCAGTCACCCCAAGGCCCTGAGGTCTTTCTTGATTGCCCTCAGACTGGTTGTCCTTTGGACATCATCACTGCCCACTTGAAAGACCAGTAATGGGTAGTAATCAGAGGGATGTACAAGAATCTGAAACTGAGACAAATAAAAGGTGCCATGATGTGCACATACTGTAAAAGTACGTTCTGTTCATATTTAAACTTTGTCACAGACTGTGAAGATACTAGAAGAAGATCATCAAATTCCTGTAAGAAAATGCTCTTTTAAGTATGGCTATAAGAATCATATGCTTCTGTCAGGATTCATAGCAGCTTTACTAACCTTGCTGCGAAATGCTTTGCAGTTTGTGGCTGGGGGACTCTGGCTCGAATGAGGTAAAAATTCTCTGAAAGAAACTTAAGTACCTTTTTCATTAATCTTCATACTTTAACCTAATCTCTGTTCAGGCAAATAAACCAAAAGGGTATAAAGAGTAAGCTACATCTGAAACAGTAAAAAATTGCTATTTCTGTCTACTGAAACCTATCTTTACCAGGATTTTCAAGTGAAAGTGCTTTTCTCTTAGGTTCTTTTTTTGTTCATCATCATGAAGAACTTCTGATTTTAACCAGGACAGGTCATTCAACAAGCACACCATCTCTGAGGTCATCAAAGACTACACTTACTATAGGTGTTCCTTTTTTCTCCTTGTTCATCTTCCTATGGACCAGTTGCGATCTGTAATAATTTTCTCATTAGCTGTAATTGCTCAAAGAGTTTCTAATATACCTAAGACAGAGTGAGAGGATTTATTATCATACTGGGTCACCTCATGCGTGCTGCTGTTTATTCACATGGTGAGACTATCTTCCTGGATGTAATCCAGTATCTCATCATATTCCCTGTCTACAAAGCAGACTGCATAGAATAGTTGTATGTAATGGATGTTGGAGAACACAAAGAGGAAAGGCTGTGCTATTACACAGGCTTCTTATCCCTGTGTTTTCATGTGTCATTAACACAACACACTTTTCTCTTCCTTCTCCCAAATATTTCCATTGGTAGTGTCACTGAGTTAGACTCCAGTGTTTCTTGAAGGAAGTTATTTCTGCTCTTCTCTGCACAGCTTCTGACTAGGACCCAGGAGGATACTCAGCTGGTGTGGTGAACATCACAAAGTGCTTCAGTGCCAGTCCATGGCTTTCAAACATATAACTGCTACTGAGAATTGCTGAAAATCAGAATTGGGTTCCCTGAAAATCATAATACTGTCCTATAATAAGATATTTCTTCAACAACCATAGCTATTCATTATTTCTTTCTGTATTTTGTAGTCTTCAGGTTAAATCTGTTCAAATATCTTTCTTCTCCCCAGCCTGAAGGGGAAAATACTAAACTACTGTAAACTAACACCATTTTACTGATTTCAGTAATATTTCCACAATTAATACTGGGTACTTTTAAAAACAAAACCATGACACTCTGCTGTACATAGGACATAAAGATTCTCATCTAGATAAAAAACCTCCAAAACAAAATGAAACAAAATACAGCAAAAAATGGGACCTTAGGGAACCCCAAGGCTCACATTAATCATAAGGTTTGTCTACCCTGCACAACCTTCATTCAACTTTGCCATGTCAAACTCGGCTAGTAATTTCATGTTTATATGGTGGGATTATGAATATGGTCATTCATGTGTGAATATCAGGGATTCAGATGAATTAAAAGCTCTTCTACAAACATTCATACAACACAACAGCCGTACAAATGTCCATGATGAAATTCAGATTGAAAAGAGTACAAGGGTAGAGCTTAATTTCACAGCTCATTGAAGTCTTTGAGAGCTTTTAAAGTGAAACCAATGGGTTTGTTCAGAGAATGAAGTATTATACAAGAGTACCTAAATATGTCCCAAAGGCTGTAGAACTTTACTCACATTAGAATGATAAGTAGATTGATGTGACTTAGATTTGTAGAACAGCTAAGTGAGGTTATGGTCATGAGCAAGTTATCCTGAGATAACAAATTATGATATATTAGCTACCCCACAGTAATCGCCTTTTTGAACATACTTGTCCTGAAGTAAACAAAGGGCTATATGATGTGGTATGTGCTTTAAGTAAAATCAGGATAAACTTGTTCTAGAATGGTCAGAACGAAAATATGCTACTCACATGTACCTATTTCAGCTGTCCCAAATGACAGCTTCTTGAATCTTGAAGTCATGTTTTGAGATTTTTGGATTCTTGATATTTACAGTTCAGTAACATCGCATACCTAGATCAAATTTACCATTATTGAGATCGAGGATGAAGAAAGCACCTGGAGAAATTATGCAACTGTGATTCAAGCTTTTATAAACCACTGAAGAATTTAAAAATCTACCCAGCATTTGGCTAACAAAGTGGAAGAAAGAAATAGAACAAAGGCAGCATGCACATTCATTTAGCTATATATAGGTACTGTGTTATAAATCAAGAGCAGCAGAACTCACCAGTCCCATGTGTTATTATCACCTTTTTATTTTTTCTCGAAGTTCAGCCTCGACAACTGCAGAAGTCAGTTTTTTTCAGAAAGCAATAATTAGAAAAGTGTTTTATATTATAGCAACCTTAATATAGGACTTTTAAAATCAGTGTGTTATTTGCACGGTTTTACAGTGTTAATGTCAATTTTTATTATACCTGTCCTGTTTCTGTTCTAGAAATCTACTGAATAGGTGCCTATGGGGTGTCACTGATCTTTCAAATATACATTAGAATATCGGGGGGGGGGGGGGGGGGGGCGGGCGGGGAATAAATTTCAATAGCAAGTTATGTTTACCCTCCCTTGTTGAAATTACTTCTTTCTATTAAAGAATCCTTGAATAAGAACATGGCTGGTAAATTATTCTCTTGTACAGGTTTCAGTACCAGTTCATAATCTCATTGTCAGACTCGACAATGTGTTTTATACCAAAAAAGCCTTACATAGGAAATATTTCTACACACACGTATATATACATGTACAGTATACATGCTGAAGAGGTACAATCCTGCTCATATTTAAATCTATTTTTATATACAGCATTTGTCAAAAATGGTATGTGCTTATTATATGACATTTATACCACCAGATTTGATTGTATCCATCTTCTTTTAACAGTAAGGCATCATTTTGAGATTAGTTATGTGTTCATACTAGTGGAAGCCACTCACATGTAATTTGCAAAAAGCATGCCTCTAACAGTCCTACTTTATTAAAAAATCCTGCTTTGTTGTATTAATAGCTTGTGCAGACAGGTGTTTTTAAAGTCCTTGTTAAGTTGCAAATAGAATACTACTTGTGAGTAAATTCCTTCAGCGTTAATTTATCCTCTGTGAAGAAGTGAAATAATTGACAAAAATGTGACCTATTACATTATGTTCTGTGATCTGGCTAAAGAAAAGAGATTTATTAATTTCTTTAGTGTTCCAGCAGATCATGGTTATATAATCAGATTACACAATTGGTACTGTCTTTGTGAACCATTTTTTCTAATTAAGTGTAGCTATATGAAAGCAAAAAGGTATTTTTGATTTATTTTATTTTCAAATATACTTTTATCAAACCTAAGGAAACTTAAAATGAAAATTGAGATTAAAAAATGAGTATTAGAGAAGACAGTAAGACAGGCTGGTCACCATTTCAATTCCACATTTTTCAGTGGAGTTGCAATATTCCACTAAGACCCACTATGTCTATAACAATAACAAAATGGGATAAGGACAATCCTTTTAGAATTACAGGGAGAAAAAAAAAAACACAAAAAAAAAAACCACAAGAAGGAAACATACCCACACCCCCTTTCCCAAATGCAATTAGTATTGGTTGCAAATTATTAGTCAAAAGTAATTAAACCTTACTTGGCAGGTGCATCTTGGTATTCAGGAAACAGCTCAAACTAGAAGGAATTTTAGTGAATAAAGGAACAGCTGTTGGTATGTTGACATATATGAACACTTTAGATCCAGCTTTACACAAAACAATACTTGTTATGCTAAGCTATTCTTGGTAAGATATAAGAAACTTTTTTTCTGAGATTTCATCTGTAAACTGAAAGCTAAGTCAAGAACTTAGATTAAGTGCTTGAGGAACATAAAAGCTTAGCTGTAAGCTAAGTCAAAAAACTGGAAATGTCAATAGTGTAAAAATGTTGGAAGTGTTAATTGCTAATAAGTAAACAGCCAATGTGGTATCTCTGTGAAAAGGATAAATACAGTACTAGTATATTTCAAGTCAAGTTTTTCCAGGAAAATCTAAGAATTGATGCCCCAGCAGTGAGAAGAGGATGTGGCAAACTGACTTTGTTAAGTAGGTAAGTGCACAGTGTACAGGAACCTAAAAGCCATAAAGGTTGGTCATTGTACACTGACCACTTTTCTCCAGCCATATTTCATGCCAGAAAGGTTATTTGATCAATGAAAAACAAACAAACAAAAAAAAACCAAAAAAAAAAAAAAGAGGAAAATATCTCAGATATTTTCTCCCATGGCAAAGGTAAAGAAAATATGCTAACCTATACATGCTCATGGGACAGATAGATTCTGTAAGCAGTCAAATGTCAATCAACATAGGAAAGTATGAAACAGATGGAGGGTCTTGAACAAAATTTAAGTGCTACATCAAATTGCTGTGAACCTGACACTTTGCTGTGGGGACATTAAAGAGTAAGTCCTTCTTTTTAAGCGTATTCCCTGGATATACTGATAGAAATGTAAGAGAATTGATGTGTACTGTCACGTGTGCATCAAAAGAAAACCTGATCAAAATACCTTTCCTAAGTCAAAATCTTTTATGTGCATTTCCTCTGTGAATTTGTGTTGTTATACTCCTTTTTTTTTTTTTTTTTGTAGGCAGAGAGGGAGAACACCTTATATGCACATGTATGTGTATGTATACAGAATATGCGTTAGTATATATATATGCACATATATATATACAAAGCCAAACTTTTAGGACAACTGAAATCTCAACAGTCTAGTTCAAGAATCATTACTAGTTTAGACCTTATTTCTACAGAAAACCAAAGAAAGAATAATCTAACACAGAATACTTCTACACAGAAGTCTCAGTAATACTAATAGTATAATTAAATATGTATCAAACACAACTCTTAATTTCTATCCCTTTTCCTAGTTTTATGCTGATCCTTTCCATGTTCCTCTGGCTCCTTGTGTTTCAGTCTGGTGGTGGGGTAGGAGCAATGAGCATTTTACAAAGCATTATTGGTATCTGGAGTCCTTCACTGGGAGGAATATGATATTTATGTCAATGGTTTTTTCTTCCTCATTATAGGAGACACTTTCAGAGTCTTTTTCTGTGTTTGTTTTGTTGGTTTTTTTAACACACATTTGCATACATTTTCCACTTATCTGCATCTCCTTCTTACATCTAAATGTATGTTAGATACTATTCTTTCATTTCATTTGCTACCCAAAACAGGGTTTGGCACACCTCCAGGTCTGCATTTCTTTGGCTGATGATCATCAGTGATTTGCTCACAGTCTGTGGTCCCCAAGTCCAAGCCTGTGCCTCATCTTTAATCCTCCAATGCAGGTACCTCTCTATGCTCTGTGCTGTGCCTCTGCTATCATACTAGGCATGAGTTTTTCTGCACTGCATCAGTGCATTAGAGTTGTAAGTCTTACTCTACATAGAAAAGCTGCTTATTACAGCTATCTATGTAACACTATAGTTGTACCACATAAAGAAAACTAAAGTAAAATAAATGAGCCATAGACACCTGGTCAAATAGAGAAAGTGCTGTTACAGTTAAATCAAGGCTGTAGGCAGGTCAAGAAAAGTTCAGGCAGGGAAAGTGACAAATCTCAGTCCTGAGGTTTTGCAAATTCAGTACAACACATGTTGCTTGCAATGATAGTACTGTATTACTGGGCCACATGGTGACAGTGTCTTGCATTTTTATCACTAAAGAAGGCGGCTGATTACAGTGATGGGTAAATATTGAACTGTAGTACAGATAATGAGAAAACAGTATGTTCTCAATTTAGGAGTAATCTGATACCAGATAACTCATATAGACTGACAATTGCCATGTGTCATGCCTCTGAAAGGCCAAGATTTTGTTAGAAGCATTATCTGTACAAAGCAGCTATCTGTGAAGTTCTCCTTGCGTTATCCATGGAAGGAGCAAAGAGGAGCTAGGGAGAATTCCTGAGCAGCATCAGCACCTCTGTGTGAAGGGTGATTCACATGGATTATTTCACAGGGCTGGAGAGGGAGAAGAGAGGTATCTTCTTGGCTTTTAAGAAAATATTGCCCAGGGCTAAGGAGTTTAAATACAGAATTTGACAGTGTCAGGCCCTAGACTAGTGATGCCTCAGGCTTAGTTATATATGGGAATTATACACAGACAGTAATGCCAACACAACCCCCATTTGTTGCTGTTGTGATGCTGGAAAACAAAGTTGTTTGTTCAAGGTCAATATCCTGTGTTCACATGAATATAAGAAAAGGGAAAACACTTGATGGTAAAATCATATTTATCCAGTAAGATATTAATGTATAATTTGTAATGTATTCCAAAAGAAATACATCCCTTAAAGCTTACATACCACTAAAGATCTGTAGTGACAGTAAGTAAAATATATATAAGCCTGTTTAAACAACACTAAATACTTGGGGGTTTGTATTTATAGAGATTATTTTCTCCCTTCAAACTATTTGTTACATTTGACAACTTGTGCAGTTGTTCATCAGATTTCTCTGAACTCTGGAACAAGTGGAGAGCTCTATGTGAACAAGTGAACAAGCTATAATAGGATGGCAGTAAGTGCTCTGTCCCTGGGGCTGGCTATGAATCACACACGCAACTTTAGAATATGTTGGCAAATATTTGTAAGACAACACACAACAACATTCTTAAAGAAGAGGAACATGAAACAATTTTCCCAGAACTTGAGAGACATAATAAATAGAACAGAGTGTGTTGTTATAAACCTACCACTAACAGTTAATATAGCCACGGTTTGGTCCTATCACATGACTAAGCATGAAGAGCCTGTAATTTCAGATGAATTTATAAACTGACAAACTACCATCCTTAGGTTAACACAGCACTGAAAGCTAACTAGGTATAGAGAGAGGAGATGAGAGGGAGAATAACTGTCAGAAAACAGAGACTATTATGGACTAAAGTAGAAATAGCAATGGAAAAGGAGAAATTTAGACACGATAACATCTATAGGGTAATGATAAGGCAAGCTGAGGCTTAGAGGAAGGAAATAGGAAAATATTCACAAATACCCATAGGTTTTTGGACTATCACAGTATTGTCTTTGTTGTCAGGGGGGGAAATATTGCAGAAGCATTCTGGTTTTAAGAATTAAAGGATTGTTGTACTCTGTGTGCCTACCCCTAACATCTGTTTTCTTTTTTCGAGAGTAGAGATGTTTATAAATATGCACTGCAGAAAACTATTTACTCATTCTTTGGAAATAAGAGATTTTGGGTAACCCCCCTCATATGTATAAAGTAATAAATGCATATCATGCATAGGTAGATAAATAGATGCACTGGTAGGTAGAAGTAAGTACAACTTTAAAATTATCATCATACAAAATATCAAACATTCATGCATCGCAAATATGCAGAATTTTTTCCCTATTAATTAGAGATATCTGTCCACACACAAATGCCATACACATCTAAGAAGCCAGAGGGAGGCAAAAGATGTTCTAATTACAGTCATACCTGAAATTACTGTTTCAGATCACTCTAGAGAGAACTGGCACATCTTGGTATGTTGCTGTTAAAAGGGCTTTTCCCAGCCAGTCTCTAAGGTCTGTGAAATAAACTCGGCTCTGTGTTCATAACCTATCATGCTTATTATGACATATAAAGTACAAAAATGCACTACCCTCAGAAGTAGATTTTCACTGCTAAAAAGAGTAATTTTGGGGAGGGGGTATGTGGAGGCGGGTGGTGTGAGGAGCTGTTAGCCAGCACCGTGGGCACAGATTAATGCAGAAATATTGGAATTTTGTTTCTAGTGAATATATTTAAGTCCCTGAGGTCATGAATAGCGCAGTGAGCTTGAAGGTGGTATGAACAAAGCTGTAAACAAAATGTCACACTGCTTTTTATTAGAGGTTTCCTGCTTATTTCCACTAGCTCCTATTAAATTTAGAGAGAAAACACTGATTTTGCTGGAAGTGATTAAATCTAAGACTGAATGCAAATATTTTGCAACCATATTATTTACGTATTAAAATGAACTTTAAAAAGCCAAGCCAGGTACTTAACCTTCTATCAAGAGCATCTGCCACACATTTCGCCTCAGTAAGGCATGCTGAATGCCTATAGTGCAAGACCAAAACTGGATTTACACATATACTTGCCAGAGGGAAAACACCTCTTTGGAAACAGGAACAGTCTCCAGTTCCAGGATTTCAGCTTTTCTTGTAAGACATGTCCAGAGAGCAAATCTGAAAAACTCATTTGCAAGTGAATTTTAAGTCACATTTAAAAGTTGACTATAAAATGTACAAGAAATTACTTCTCTTGTATTTACTTCGGGTATGGACACATTTATATTATGTGATATGAGTACTGTGCAGTAATTCTGTACTTTGTCCAAAAGGTAAACACTCAGAAAATGAAAAGAAAAAAAGAAGACAAAGGAAAGAAGTTTTGTTATGTAATTAACAGACAAAAATAAAAATTAAAATATTTTTTTAAAGATCCCATTTGGGTAGCTTTATAATATAAGAAGGATTGAAAGGTAAGGGTCAAGAATCTTTATTTATGTTTTTTATGCTTGTTCTGAACTGACCAAGAAAATCTGTAGTTAAATACCTACTAGATAAAATAAATTTAAGGTTTGGTTAAAGCAAAATTATATCTGAGTTTATTAACAGTTGAAAATGTAAGTGCTGGTCTCCTAAATCAGACATATACATGAAAAAATATATTTATCAGAGAATTTATAAGTGCATACTACTTAGGAAATTTTGTATTAGGAACTACGCAAAGTTCACAGTTAACACAGTAAGGATCTGAAATGTAATTGTGTCTTCTGAGAATTGAATCACTGATTAAATATATTTGAATGAAGGTCTAAGAAAGCTTCCTACTCTGAACATTCTTATTTTAGATGATTTTTCTTCTTTTGGTTTAATTCAATAACAAGTGGTGATGCTGCTGTTATTCTTTTGATCTCAAGATAAAAATAACTTTTCATCATTGCTTGTTTGCTTTTAAAGAAAAAATCAAATAATAGAGTGATAGGGAGCAATGCTGAATTGCAGCACATTGATAACATTTAAAATATTTTTGTTGCTATTCTTCATATTTTACATACTATTACAGAAGGAACAGAAGCAACATCATTAAAAAGACAAAATCAGAGGTCCACTGAAGTTGAACGAAATCTGAACAGACTTCAGTGTATGAAATAGGAATGTTTCAGAGAAGGCTGACAGCAGATTTTGCTTGTGCATTTTCAATGATTTAGACAGAACAGGGCTGAGGGGAATCTGAGAACAGAACAAAGAAATAGACATGTAGGAATAAAGCCCACAAGAACTGTGAACTTTGATTTTATGTGGGTTATGACAGGGAGGGGTGGTTTCAGGGTGATAAGGCATTTAGGTTTTCTAGGTTTTTTTATGGTTGATTTTTGCTTACTTGTTTGTTTTTTGCTTTGGGATCAGTTTTCCTAGGTTCAAAATGCTTTCAAGAATATAACAGGTGTGTGTTCCACTGATTAACAATATTATTACTGATAGAATTCAGAATTTTAATGATAAGCTACACAGTAGAAAATAGCATAAGCTGTAGTAATCAGAATTCTCTGTTGCACAATATTACCTTATTGTATTGCATGAGCTAAACTGTCAGTATACCTACTCATAAGGTAGACAGCTACTATAGAGTTCTAGCACCTTCCCAGCATACAAACATTACAACGTTTAGTATGCACAGTGGCAGGTAAGTAAAAGCATGGGTAGAAAACCTTTACAGCCTTCTGGCTGGCTGAATATTTCATATTTCCTGCAATCATAGACCCTGAATGTAAGTTTTAGGCAGTTTATTTCTGTACTATGCTCTTAATTGTTGATTATGTGTTTATATTCTGTTGTTTGTTACCAAAAGTTTGTATTCAGAAAACTGTTTTGTCAAAAGAGGTTTTCTAGAAATAGGCAGTTACTTAAGTTTAATTATTGAACAGGACCGGTGCTAATGCCTCAATTTCATATTTAAACAGAGATATAATAAAAAAAATCAGTTAATAAAAATAGTGTAAAAGGTATTCTCAATATTTAGCAATTTCTATTACTTTATCTTGCATCTCATGAGTTCACGTCAAACTTTGAATCAAAATCAGTAGAAAATCTCCCAGCAAGATTCAGTTCAAACTGAAATGCATCAGCTACATGGGAGATGGAGATTTATAGAAACCTGCTTCGATTTCACTGAAAACTTAACAATCTCTTAGCATATATGAATTGAGTTGAAGTTCATAACACACACACACATCTGTGGTGGATTGACATAGAGTGGATGGCAAGTGCCCACCAAGGCACTGCAACACTCCCCTTCTCAGCAGGATGGAGAGGGGAGAGAAATAAGATAGGAAAAAACCTCATGAGTCAAAATAAAGAAAGTTTAACAAAGCAAAAGCAAAGGCCACATTCAGAAGCACAGGAAAATAAAAGCTGCTATACTCTACTTCCCAGCGGCAGGCGATGTCCAGCCACTTCCCAGGAAGTAGGCTTTCAGTTTTCCAGTTGCTCCAGAATAAAAAATGTCATAATGAATGCCCCCCTCCTCCTTTCTCTTAGCTTTATGGCTGAGCAGATGTCATGTGGGATAGAATATCTCTCTGGCCAGTTTGGGTCAACTATTCTGGCTATGTTGCCTCCCAAGCATGCTGGTAGTGGGAATGTTGGAGAGACAGCCTTGACACTGTGCAAGCGCTGCTCAGCAGAAGCCAAAACACTGGTGTGTTATCAACACCCTTCTAGCTACTGATACAGAGCACAGCACCATGAGGGCTGCTATGGGGAACATTAACTCCATCTCAACCAGACCAAATATAAGATCATAGCAACTATTTGAATCCTATGGGCAGATCAAACAAAATCAGTTTTGGTACACTTTGACTTACAATGGAGGACCAGAACATGCTGATTGATACAGAATGCAAAGAAGGAATAAAGGAACTTAAATGTCTTTCAAATATGTTTCAGTGTTTCTCACTATCAGATTATTTTTATATAGATATATACATATAATATGTACATACATACTTGTATACTACACATGCTTATCCTTTTTTTCCAGAAATAAAAAAAAAATGGAAATTTGCTAATTCCTAAGTATTTGGAGTCTACCCTTGACTTTGTCTCATTTTGAAATGCATATTACATCTGTGGGATGACCAGAAGAGTTTACTAATATTAATGATATGTTTTAGTCTCTGACCTCTTACAATAAAGATACCAAGTTACTCCCCTGTAGGATTCAGAATATAGGTAACACAGAGAACTCATAAGTAAAAAGAGGTGCCTGATGAAGAAGTTGAATGTGCAGCACATTTTCCTCTAGTGCTCAGGCTGCCATACAAGAAGCTTTGTCACAGTCCTTTGCAGCAAACCTTACGAGATCAGGAAGGAATGAATCTGCTTCATGCTTATTCACTATCTTTTCCAGCAGTGCCTTAGAGCTGTTAGATCACTGTATGAGCAAAGAATACTGTCTGTATGGACCTAGATTACAGAACCGAGCACAGAAAGCATCTCGTGCAGAACTACCTAAGTTACTTGGTGAAAGCCTAAAGAAAGCAGTAAAAGTTTACTGTAAGAATGAAATACAGGGAGTAGGGAAAAATAAAGTTTCTTGTGGTGGGTATTTAATGTCATAATTTCTATGTAAATGTATCTTACAAAACAAAAATACTTATATTCTGTTAGGAAAGAAGAGGGGAATAAGTTTGGTCTCAATTCATTGCATCATGGAGGACAAAATGTTAAAAACTTTTCATATCCATTAATATCATATGAGTGAGAATAAGGCTGTAGCCTTTTTTTTTTTCTCTTTGATGATGAATCCTGGCATTAGAAGAAAGCTGATTTGTATATCAATGTCTCCTGAAATATAGACATTGTTTTCGAACTCCTGATTACTCAACAAAGATTGCATCTCAAGATGTGCAGATATTTGGTAATGGGAAACCAGCAGAAGCAATCTTTTCATTTGTAGACCTATTACGTGACTGCCATCTCAGAGTGACAAAATTGGTGAGATCCAACTGTATATAAATATAGAAAGAAGCATTTAACTTCCAGTTACCTCAAGTAAATACCAGGTTAAGGTACCAAATGACACCAGTCAGCTGTTAATGTCCAAAAGCTGAAAAGAAAAGCAAGAAAAGGGAGGGGAAGAGAAGAGAGGGGAGGGGAGGAGAACTAACATCAGAAAATCTGTGGACATAAAAACCTACATGGAAGATAAGCATGCAGCCTTGATACAGTGCTGATTCGTAAGCATTATCAAATCTCTTAACAGTTAAAGTTCATATATCTGCTCAAATCTGTTAACAGTTGAAGTTCAGATATCTGCTCTAAAGTCTGAATGTGGTTTGCCAGCTAGAATATTTAACAGCTGTTATCTTCATTATGATTACTTACAACCTTTTTTATTTTGAAAGCCATATTTATATGGCTTCATTTAATTCTGTCAATAACAAGAAATTGATCTAAGTAGTTAATTTATGAATACATATCAATGCATTGAATTTTCCAGAAATTAGAAATTTGAATGATCTGGTTTAAATTTTCAGAAATTTTAATTCTGTAATGTTTATTATCATGATTGTTCTTCTACTGTCATAGCAACTCATAGATTTTGATAGTAATGCTCTGTGATACTAGCATTATTAACAATAGCTCTGTAGCATTCAAGACCCACAAGAACCATGGCTGATCTATGTAGTTCTGTGACATATTACCTTTGGTTTGGTTTAGTGCTAGCAGTAAACACTCTGTATCAATGTATTGGGTCTGGCTGAGCCCCATAGCAGCCCTCATAGTGGCGTGCTTTACTGGTAACTAAAAAGGTGGTGATAACACACCAGTGTTTTGACTACTGCTGAGCAGCACTTGCACAGAATCAAGGCTGTCTCTCCAAACTCACCACCAACAACACCAACACACTGGGGGGTGGGCAAGGTCTTAGGAGGGGGCATGGCCAGAACAGCTGACCCAAAGTGACCAGCAGGATATTCCATAGCATATGATGCCTTCTCAGATAGAAAAGCTAAGGAAAAGGGGGGGTGGGGGGGGGTGGGGGTGGCATTCGTTATTTGCAATGTTTGTCTTCCAGAGAAACCACTACGTATAATGAAGCCCTGCTTCCCAGGAAATGACCAAACATTGCCTGCTGATGGGATATAGAGAATAACATATTTTGTTTTCCTATGTTTCCTTACATGTGACTTTTGCTATTGCTTCATTAAACTACCTTTATCTTGTCTCATGTTTTGGTTGTTTTTTTTTTTTCTCCATCTTATTTCTCTCCCCTCTCCATACTGCTGAGGTGGGGAGTGATAGAGTGGCTTGGTGGGCACCTGTTGTTCAGCCAGGGTTAAGCCACCACAGAAAGCATACAACAGACTGCTTTCACAGTCAATCAGCACTACAGTTCTGACAAATTCTGAAACATTATAGATACAGTATTTAAGGATAATGTAAAAAAAAAAAGGTATAAAGTCAAATATGAATGAGGTAATTCAAGATTGTGATCTGCAATGGCTATGTGATATTACATTCCCTTCACTGCATCTTCAAATTTTGAAAAACCTGAGACCATGCCATTCCTGAGTGAGGAATGAACCAAACCCTCCACTTTAGAACACATAAAAACTCACCAGTGATTTTGTGTGGTGAAAACAAACTACCTTACGTTTGTCTGAATTCAGCACTGAAAATTACTCTGTGGTTAGGGTGGCCAGTTCTCCTTCAGAGAACAACTTTGTGGGGGTTATTTTTATTTAATTTAATTTATTTTTTTTATTATTTTTTTTTTTGTCCTAACATCTCAACACTTCATTCTCTTTCTCCAAATGTATGTTCTCAGGGAATAGTAGGCTTGTCTGAGTGAATAATTCAGAACAAGCCATCTGATATACTCCACGTATAGTTGGCAAGCAGCTAACAAAGGAGCCAGTTTGCAGCCTCACACTAACAAGAGTTTCCCCTGTGGTAGGACAGTAGTTTCTAAGTCATTAAGAGCTTGATTCTACCGTTTTCTGAGCTATATAAAGTGGGCAGAATAAAATACGACATGGATCACAACCTTTGTAATGAATGTGGACAGAGTAAGACAGAATTGGGTGCTCAGATAAGGCATGAGTGGAAGTTCCGTTTGGGACTCACAATAAAATAACAATTTTAACTAGGAAAATTAAAGACATTTGTTTGTTTATTTGTGGTGGGTTGACCTTGTTTGGACACCAGGTGCTCACCAAAGCCAGTCTATCACTGCCCTCCTTGGCTGGACAGGGGAGAAAAAATATAATGAAAAGTTCACGGATCGAGATAAGGCCAGGAAGAGATTTCTCAGCAGCTACCATCACAGGCAAAACAGACTCGACTGGGAGAAAAAATAATTTATTACAAATAAAATCAGAGTTGGATAACTGGAAATAAACCCAAATCTTAAAAACGCCTTTCCCGCACACCTTCCTTCTTCCAAGCTTAACTTTACCTCTGAATTCTCTACCTCCTCCCCACCAGCAGAGCAGGAGGACAGGCAATGGGGGCTGCCACCAGTCCATCACATGCTGTCTTTGCTGCTCCTTCCTCCTCCTGGGGAGGGCTGCTCACACTCTGCCCTGCTCCAGCCTGGGGTCCCTCCCACAGGAGATAGTTCTCCATTAACTTCTCCAAGGGGAGTCCTTCACCATAGCGAAGAAAGAGGTAGGAATCGATTAAGGACTTCCCATCTTTGTTTCCTCTGACTCTACCATTTATTGCTTTATATGACAGCATTATTGGCTCAATTATTGTAGAGCTTACTCTTTGAGATGTCTCTATTTGTGTGTCTAACAAGTTATTTAAAAAAACAACAATATGTGAAAAATACATAGGGGAGATCCCTAGTAAACTGTTCTGTCTTTCATTATTCCCTGCTCATCTTGTCAGACCTCATAATATACTGTATGAGGTGAAATATCAGAATATATCTCTTGCTACAAATTCTCAGGGGAAAAAAAGTATTTTGCTTGAAAGATTTTTTTAAATTATTACTTATTACATACATTTATAATTTGGGTGAGAATTTGTCTATCTTAAATATTATAAAATACCTTTTTTTGCCCTGTTGCATCAAAATCAGTGCAAAAAAATATCTGTATATCACTGAAGTACCACTTATTTATAGATGTTCTCCGGAATTTTCTGTTACATACTTTAGTGACAATATATTAACTATAAAGAGGTTATTATTTGCTTACTGGTGTGAGCCTAAATATGTCGAACTGTCAAACCCCTTCATTTTTAAATTCTATACCTGTTTCTTTTAATCAGATAGTCAATTTTGATTTTTTTTATTGCAATATAAAATGTGAACTTCAATTTTCCTTTAAATAACTTCTTTCTTCCATCTCTGTGAATTGCATGTCATATAAAAGATTACTTGTACTATTCTCATGACAAATCTGAAGTCAAGTAATTAGTAGTTTTGTGGTTTGTGATTTGAATGAGAAGCCATCTACAATCTCTCAAATCTTTGGATGTCATAGTGAGAGTACCTGAGTTTCTAAAATTAAGTTTCTCTGGTACTGTCTTTGTTGAATAACTAACTACTGTAGCCAAATACAGACAGGGTTGGTTAATCAGCTTTTTCTATTTACATCTCTACAAACTGTATCACCACTACGTCCTTAATGTTTTGGCAGATACTAAAGTATTATGTACTTCTCAGAAATCTATTAGCACTCGCATTCTGTAACAAATTATGACTCCCCTTGGGTGTCAGACTCATAAGGTTCTTTCATATAATATGGAGACCTACAAAATATAAAGGTCAAGAAATCTGACTCTACCTATGTAGCTGTTACAATGAATTCTGAACAATTAATTCAAGTTAGATTCCTTTATGTAGCCAGTAAGATCTGAACTGATGCAGCTAAAACTATTCTGTTTCTTTCTGTCCCTTTTTTATTTATTTATTTTTGGGTTTTTTTCCCCTCATCCTCCCCCCAATTCAATTATACTAAGAATTATAATTCATACTAGTCCTCAGGCAGTTGTCTTAGTTTAATATTGGTTCCAAAATCTCAGTGCTCACAAGGTAGCTTTCTATTAAGATTTAAATAAATGATTCAACAAGGAATGACTATCTTTCCAATTATATCAAAATTACAAGTAACATAGCAGGGCCATAAGAAAGTGTTTAAGCTTATGGATTTTGATAAATAAACACAATTTTCCAGGGCAGCAGCCAAAAGCCATATCATTGAATCAATGCAATTACTATCTTAGCTGATGAGAGTTTTATTATCAGGAAAGCTGTGTATCAGATGAAATTGTGCTTGTTGGAAATATATTTCTTTAAGGGGTACATATATATAAATATATTTTTGAAGCACTCTGAGGAATAGGAGTAATATTCCTTAAATAAAAGTAAAAAAAGCCCAATGGTTTGTGTTCTAAGACTGAGGTTTATTAAGTTGAAAAGAAAGATTAATTCTTGCAAACCCTTGATGAAATATGGAAGCACCCTACTGTACCCAGTTTGGGGAATTGTGAAGGTAAAATCGTTGTCCTTTACTTTCTTACAGTATTGCAACTCTTAACATAACAAAAATTAGTTCAGTTGTAATTGATTGAGTATTGATATATACACGTAGTATGTGTATATTGTTATATAACACATTATCTCATATATATCATATGCATTATGGACAATGTGTTATGTATAATATATAATATATGATAGTATGTCTTTTTCAGAGAAATATCAGGGAGAGATATATACTGGTTTCTCTGGCACTGTAAATATATACACATATACACACATACTTAAATAGACAATATGTTTTCCTTTGCAATCAAAGGTCATATCCTTCTTGTCAAGATTATATTGTTCTACTCAAACTACAGCATGTATATCTAAGAAGTCTCTTTCACTTAAGTTTTATGACACATCTGGGAAGCCTGCAACAGGTTTCACGATGGAGTTGTTGCAGGCTTACAGTCGAAGCTGGTTGGGGTTACCTTCAGCAGTCATGCAGCTACTCCAGCATTTGTTGACACAGAGTTAGAAAAAATTAGACAAAAACATTGCTACCATTTTCCGGTGCAGTTCAAGAATACTCAAATATGTTTCAAGACTAGCTGGAAGACTCAGAGCTCCAAGTTCAGAGCTGTCTCCTGCAGTTACATGTGTATATCTACTCTTGTTCTCTTGGCACTGCAGGAGGAGGAAATGTTCCTGTTATATAGTAATTAAAACCCTGGCTTGAGGTATGAAGGCATCTGTAAAAACAAAACAAAACCCCCACCCTGGAATGAGTACATTGCAATCTTTTTAGTGGATGAGTTTGACATTCGCAACATATCCCATCAATGTTTTAACATTTGTGTAAATAATTAAAATGTCAATACTCAAAAAATAAACACCAGAAGAATGGGACTATAGCCTAGTAATGAGAGCACTTGTGTTGAAGAAAGGACTCCTGGATCCCATTTCCTTCTCCAACACCTTTTTTTGAAGGTGTTAACACATATAAAATGTATGAAAGCTCTAAGCAACATGGTATACCAAGCTCAGCTCATCTGATCTGAAGAAATGAGAAAATTACTAACCTAGAGGACCATGGTGAAGCTTGTGTTTGCTTGCTTTCTTACTTAGTCTTTCACCCACAAGGACATTTTTTTGCCAAGAGAAACAGGTTTCAACAAGAGGGGGAGAGCGTCCCTCTACACTCAGTACAGCCTACATGTATAGACTGAAGGGTATAAAGCATTCCTTCAGGGAAGGGAGAAGGATAATTTTAAATGCCATTAAGCAGACAACAGGGCTGCAGACAAAACTTCACAAATGTTCTTATTGCTACTCTATTGTATTATACTACAGTTTTACTATATACATTTTTGGATAACATGTTCACTACTTTCTTCTCCATCTCTCTTTTATTTAGAAAATATTAGGAGGTGTATCAGCATTTTGGGGTGTGACTGTTTAGGCTGTTGTTTGGAAAAAAAAAAAAAAAAAAAAACAAAAAAAGATGTGTCCTGAAGAAGGGAAACTGCCATTGAAGCCATGGGAGAAGAGCAGGACTGGGCATAGGCTGGGTAGTTTTTCCTTTCCGAGGCCCTTGATCCTTGATGTGCGTGTGTGTGTGACTACACAGCCTTGCTCACACCCTCTGTCTCAAAGGGAAAAAAACCCAAAAGATAAAAAAACCTGTCTACTGGCTCAGGAGGAGCACATATCCAGTGTTGTAACACTGTCTAAATTGATAAAAAAGGCTTGCTTATCAAAATTATCCTTACAAAAAGCCTATGTGACTGCAAAGGTATAAAATCTCAACTCAGAAAGCGCTCAGTGGAGCTCCCTCCCAGCTGGCCTGAGATTCTCTACAATCATCATGCTACACTTTCCCTCTGAGCAGGTCATATGTCTATTTACTTTATTTTGCTTATAGTTTATTATAATGTTTAAATCAACACTGTAATCTATTTTCCTTACATTTATGTGTGTTGTTTATTATAATGCTATCCAGGGTGATCAACATATGATCACTGCCTCCATTATATTAATAGGGATAGTGGTTCGCTTGTGGGCATTCATTGATTGATGGTGTTAATCATATTAATCACACTGTGAGTCCTAGTGTGTGTTTGCACTGCCTGGGCCCATAACTGGTGAAGCAGATTCCCCGCTCTGCATAGCAGGTGGGGTCACGCCCCGACTGATGACATGGTGAGAAACGCAAGCCAGTAGGTGTACTGTGAAAATACCAACTGAGGAAACATATAGTTTCTAGACCATTTTTGTGTTTAGGAATATCTGATAAGTTCTCAGCCCTGCAAAGTCTGAGACAAATCTGCATATTTCCAGGGACAGAAAGCAAGAAACATTAACAAAGACATAATTAAGCCCAAGACCCTTGCAAAAAAGACAGTTAGCTGGACATATTTGGAGAAGCAGAACTATAGATTTTTCTGAATTTTGTTAAATCCCACTCATTTTTTGTCTGGAACACTGTTCTTTCCCTGTGTAAAGGCAATGGTTTTATAGCCCTTCACAATGGTCGTAAAGATGAACAGATTAAAGACAGAATCACAGGCACTTTGACAAAATGAGCAACCTATGGCAGATAGGCATCATTTTGGTTCTTGGAACAGCCTAAAAGTAACAGGAGAGGCTGCTGGTTTGCATGAATCCACCTGCAGTAAGTCCAGGAGTATACTGTGCACAGTACTGTGGCCCCTGTTATTGTCCTGGACAAAGCTGTAGCACCCGCTGCCTGGCCTTGATGTCCGATGCAAATCTGATCATGGAATGAGGGAGCAGATGGTCAGTGTGCGGAGACTATTTTCTGGATAGCTGAGAGCCACTGAACAGGAGGTACACTTGTCTACTGGCTGTTCGCCTGGGTCTTCTGGACAGCAGGCAGACAGCTGGAGCTCCTGTCCCAACAAAAGTAGGCTGAATCCCAAAATCCTTGATAACTGATCCCCATTCTCACATCATCTGTGAAGGTAAAAAAAATCAAAGTGGACCAGAAAGACAGAAGGCCAGCGGTAAGAGGAAGACTACTGAAGTCTCTTCACTTCTCTGGTAAACCCATGTATTTAAAACAATATCATTGATTTGTCTACTGGGAAATCAAATCCTTCAAAAGATTAAAGACTAAACTTCACTACATGAGGAACTAAAGCTGTATTAACTCCTGCACAGTTTCACTGGAGGATAAAAGAGAACAAAGCAAAAAAGAAGGAATAATGCCATGTGTAATAGTGGGGGTCTGGGAAAGCTGTGGAATGGGTAAGAGAAAGCAGACCTACAAAAGCCAAAGTCAATCACTGAGCATCACTGATACTTTTGTACATTTGTGGTTGGATATATTTGGTCTTTGTGAGAAGAAGCAAGGCTTTGAACACACAAAAAAGTTAGGCAAACAGTTCCTGGAATTAAATTTGTGGTTAACTTGGCTCAGTTTATGCACCTTTTCTAATGACATTCCAGTGGATATTATATTGAATGAGTTGAAAGGAAATTATGTTTTCACAAAGACAAATGTTAATGGAACTGAATTTTAACTCATTGCAGCATTTAAAAAGGAAATCTGGGCCAAAGAAAAATCATTTATGCAGTTATAAAGCAGAAGAAATTACCTACTTATTCAAGCAAATATAAAGAACACAGTTTTAGTTCAGATGATCCAAGATTCACAAAGCCTATGATATAATCCAAAACCAAATTATTATTGCTGGAGTTTGCTAGGAGCATAAATGTCAACATAGAATGTATGTAGTAAACACTGTAAGCTATCCATGCACAGGCTATTGACATAAAAGCTTAAGCCTTTCATTAAACTCCTACATAGTGTTTAGATCCAAATGCAGCCCAGATCCAACAGCCATTTCATTCCTCCCAGAAAGAAACATGGCAGCGATTGCAGGTTAAATGCAGAAGAGAAGCCTTTAGGTTCTCAAAGCATAACAACCATGAAAGAAATTAATGTAGTCTTTTTGCCAACAAATGAAAGAAATAAAAAATGAATTTATGAAAGAAAATAATGCAGTTTAAGGAACATAGCTGCAAAAAGAGTGGGGCAATTTACTGTTGAGACTCCAAAAAGATTTTAGGCTTATCTTTTAAAACCAGCAGAGTAGAAACGAGTAGTGTTTGTCTACCAATTTTTCCAAGGCATTTGTTTTGGTTGTTTTCCAGTAGTCACACAAAAAGGACCTACAGCTTTGAAGCGAAACAATGGAGAATTGTATACACCTTCAAGGAATCTGTAAAAGGCCAGAGGCTCGAATGTAGGAAGTCAGATTTTACTGTGATTGCATTAGTCACCTGTGATATGTTTTGTAGATCTATCTCCCCAAACTCATTTTCTGATATAGGAAATGGCATTAGTCATGAAGTTTTAAACACCTGCTTCACTTCTGGGAAAGTTATAACTGAAGGAAAGTAACTTGTAAGATGAACTTTTCATCTTCCATATTACTAAGAAAAATAATCTGCTCACTGATGACTCAAATAAATTAGATTTTTTATTTTTGTAAAAAGGAAAGGGGATTCTAGACCTTATTTGGGCTCCAAAATTTAGTGCAGTGAGTATGAGTGAAATTCCTTGTTTCATTTTTAGATGTGTTCTTTGTTTCAGAGTTGTAATTAAAAATCAAACTTTTTTTAAAAGTAGTGAAAGTATTTTACAATAATCTTTGTGAAAATAGCTCTATGATTATTAATGACAGAAAGGTAACTGTTGCCTTTACACACAGAGAGCCTGGAACAGTGGATATTATCTTAGAAGTGCTAATTTTTTACCTCAAACCAGTGTCTAAAATTCTTTTTTCTGTGTCTCTGCCATCCTGGGACCAGGTGCCTTTTGCTCCACAGGTTTCCTCAAAGGTGGGATTTCTCTGGGGTGAATCAAACCACCAGACTGATCCCAGAGCCCTACTTTAGCTGTGAAAACTACCAAGAAACCTAACTATTACTGTCGTATGAACACTATAGCTATTATTGTAAAATGCGCATAAATCCATTGCATCCCCAAATTCTTTCACTAAGAAATCTTAAAAGTTTGCAATTTAAAGACATTACAGCAATTAGGCTTGGACGTTGTAATATTGACATAAAAGTATATGTCTGTATGTAAAAGTACTTATTCTGGTATGTGTATGACTATGAAATGGATTCTATAGCTACATATTTAATCTTAATTTATTAGTGTGGCTTTAAATGTAAGCACTCTTCTGGAGTTTTTTCCACAGTAATTTCTGTTTCTCAGTTAGACGTTAGTGAGGTAGTAGCAAGTCTCAAAAGTTTTGTTTATCAAAATCATGTTCGTACTCACAAGCTTCTGTAGGTATCACATGGGACATTTAAACTTTTATGCTGGTAGTTTTATTTACACTGAGATTTCTATTCTGTCCGTTATACTATTGAAATTTATAAGACTAAAAGAAAATAGTTGATTACTCAAGACGTAAGGTCTAAGGATCTAGCCTATCATTGGTGTTATTTTGTTAGGACATACTGTCAAAGCATCGTACATTTGCATGAAATCCCTACCTATATTATCTGAATTATTTATGACATTTAACATCAAGAAATATTTTATCATTAAATATTCAACACAATGTGTTCTATGAATTCAGTCTTACTAGAATTCATAGCATGCTACGAAACATTGCAATAGAATCATAGAAGCATAGAATCATAGGATCATTTAAGTTGGAAAAGACCTTTAAGATCATCAGGTCCAACCATTAACCCATGACTGCCAAGTCCAGCCCTAAACCATGTCACCAAGCACCACATCTATGCATTTTTTAAACACCTCCAGGGATGATGATTCCACCAGCTCCCTGGGAAGCCTGTTCCAATGCTTGACAACCCTCTCAGTGAAGAACTTTTTCCTAATACCTAATCAAAATTTTCACTGGAATAACTTGAGGCTGTTTCCTCTTATCCTTGTTAATTGGGGGAAGAGACCTACCCCCATATGCTTACAACTTCCTTTCAGGTAGAGAGCAATAAGATCCTCCCTGATTTTCCTTGTAAAAACCTCAGTTCCCTCAGCCGCTTCTTGTAAGACTAGCTCTCTAGACCCTTCACCAGCTCCGTTGCCCTTCTCTGGACACACTCCAGAACCTCTAAGTCCTTCTTGAAGTGAGGGGCCCAGAATTGAACACAGGATTTGAGGTGCAGCCTCACCATAGTTATACTTTGGATATTGTAGTGATTTGCTCCTGACCTCAGAAGTTTGTTCAAGTCCTTGTCCAAATTATCAGACATCTGTGAACTCAGAATGATACATAAAAAGGACTGCACCTCTAAACAGATTGCTAGACAATACAAAGTAATAATTGTTGACAGTACAAATAAAAAATATTGTTGACCGTAAAAAGGTACTAAATATATTGATGTATGTCTCTGTCAGATATTCTTTGGGATTATCCTCCTCAAGTCTCTAAATGTCAAGCTATAGCTATATGCTTATGTTTATTCTAAAGAAAATAGTTTAACAAGCTTTAGAGTAACAAGAATTAGAAAGAAGTCTCCCTAGGCTTAAGAAACATAGATATGTATAAATTCAGTGCTGAATAGTTTATGTCTTTTACTCAGGGATTGGTATCCAAACAGGATATATTTAATGTAATATGTGTACAACTAGTGATTTTATATCTCTTGGCGGTTACACCAAAATAATAAAACAAATCAGTTCTGTGGAGTGTCAGCTCATTGGCCTGTATTTCCATCTCAAAAAAGGAGATGGTCTTCACAAAAAATCTCTTCTCCTCAAATGACTTCTGGGACAACCAGCATTCACAGTTAGACTGAGGTGATAGGAAACACTCCCGAGTCCCATGTCATATATGAAGCAAAGGAAAAGAGACCTAGTGTAATAATACACATCTAGTCTGGAGATGAGCTGCTAGGCTTCAGCAGAATCAAGTGGAACCAAATTAATGTCAACTATGATATGCTTAGGTTACACAAAGTCAGCATAGAATTATAATCACTTAACAATGTTACCCCACTGACAGGTTTCCCATAACTCATTTAAAAGGTCACATAGTTTTGATGAACACACTCTGAGTTTAGGTGTCTTAAGTCTGTTATCTGTAGTTTCTATTCTTTCCTGAATGGTACAAACATACGAGATGTGACCTCTACTTTGAAGAGGGACTTGACAATGCTTAGCACTTCGCAAAATCTTTATTCTGGCTGAAGTTTCTCCCTCCTGATGATTTGTTTTGTGTTGGTTTTTTACTTCGTGTTTTTTCACTCACACAATCTGAAACCAATCTGTTCATTTAAGAAGTTCGCCTCCCCAGTTCTCTACTTTTAACATTTTATTTATGGCTGTTAGTTTTTTCAGTCCTTGTCACAGATAATTTGACAGCACTTCTACCTACTGACTTCAGTACATAAGACAGAAGTAAAATCCTTTAAAAAATTGCCACTGAGACAACCCTACAAGCAAGAGGGGTTTTGTGGAGTTTGCTGGTTTTGGTTTGGTGGGTTGGTTTTTTTTTTTTGTTTTTTTTTTTGTTTTTTTTTTCGTTGTTACCTCTTCACTCTACATGCATGGCCTGGAATGGGAAGGTCACCTATCTTCCAAGTGTTTTCTACCTCTTCACAGCTGTCCAGAGGTGAAGGCTCCAATGTACACATCCCTGGCTGGAAGTCTGTGATGGGTGCTGCATAAGAGGTCAGATTGCTTCCTTACAGCATGAAAGCATTGACTCTAAAATACTGTCTGAAAGGGCAAGTCGGCACACATATGACTCCAATGCATTGAAATACAGAACATATTTATCCCATATGAATCTTTCTCCATGCCACCTTCCTTGCTTCCTCCTCCTCCTCCATTTAATAGGAAACAGTTGACTACATAGGGAAAAAAAAAAAAAAAAATTACCTACGTAGAAGTGACCAGCATAATAAATCAATGTGGAAGTCTTGCCTACAGTTATTTTGTCTTTCCTAGAAGAATGGAAGTTTCTACTTGAAATCAGAAGCTTTAAGATGAAAAGTTTGCTTGAGTATGTTCACAAGCCAGAAAAGCATTGCATTTCCTCTAAAACTTCCTTCTTCAGATTGGTGTGGTACTTTCTTCAACAAACTTTCTTTGCTGTTTCAGTCATTTAGGCCATTTCTCACTGGTTTAGATCCAAAGAAGGTACCACTTAGCACAGTAACAGGAAGAACTAGTCTCTATTCCTCTTCTCTCAAGTACTCTCAGAGGGTTGCCTTGTTCCAAGTTTTGTGGATTATGTGCCAGATATATCTTATGGCTTTTAGTTACACCAAAATTATGATATGGGACAAAGAATCCGTAAAGCTAGACATTTCTGAGAAAAGCAAACAGACAAACAAACACTATATGATCTATTGAAAAAACGAAGTTACTGACAGTAAATATATATGTATATATATATAATATCCATATCTATAGTTCTCCTGCATCTTAAATTCATGAAGGATGTTTTGTCAATGATGAAGTGAAAACTTAAATGTACAGTACTGAAGATTTTCGAAACCTCATCACTGAGAAACACTGATTAAAATACTATTATACAGTTTTAATGCTGAAAGAATATAATTGCTGAACTGAAAAAGTATCCTGTGCAAATGAAATGACTTTGAGTCCTTTGATCTTGCCAGATTGTCCTGCTGCTTGTCACCTTTATTTTTTATCAGATGCAGTGGGAAAATACATTTAAATTTCTGAAATAATGTTCACAGAAAATGTTTTACAACAGTCAGTCTTTACAGGTATTCTGTAAGCTTAAAAAAATTCAGATAAACTCATAATTATTTGCCAAGATAGATTCCTTTTCAAATATAGGGGGATTATAAATAACATTATCCAAATAGGAGTTAAATGTTTTCTTTCACATGTCATCTACCATCTAAATAGCAATTCTGATGTTATTAAAAGGACATTAAGAATTTGGCTATTTATTTTAAAGCAAAAATTTAGGACAATGCAGAGTTGTTATTAATGTAGCCATCTAATCTATGCAAACCATCTTCACTACAGCAGTTAGTAATTCCTTTGTAAATAATAGTAATTCCTTTTACAAATAACATGCACAAAACATTTTCATGTCAAGAGTGACTACAACATCTCACCAAGGAACATCGAAACCACTGTGAACTCTGGGTACACCAAAGTCAAAAAGAATGACATATGAGGATGTCAGACTACCACCATGAGTGCACACATCTTGGTGCATACATAGCCTGGTATATCTGTACAGCATCTGTCATCACAGAACATTTGTTTGTTGGAGGATAGCCTTAAGGTAGTAAGTTTATTTTTAATAAATCATTTAGTCAGATTGAAACATGGGAGAAACTTTAATGATTACATACTGACCTACAAACAAATTTAGATGTAAGTTCTCAGCAATATATCCAAGATCTGTGTCCATGTGTAGTCAAATGAAATAGACATGAATATTTTCTAAAGTATATTTTGATAGTCACTAGCAATACCCTACAGAACGCAGTCTGAGGCATTCGACATTGTGCTGATCCCTTTTCTGTCTTTAATAATATTAGCACAGTATATGGTGAAAGCGGATCAGCTTGTACTTAGAAAAGATGAGAAGTAGTTAATGCTAATGATGCTTCCTTTTAAAGACTATTAGAGGTAGAAAAAGTGATTCTTACTCTTTGCTTTTCTCCTTCCTCTTTCCCCTTCCATTTTTTTTCCCATTGCTTTACTGTGCTAGGCTTCATTTTACCGGACTCCTTAGGTCATACTGTCCTTAGGACATACTTATATGGAGAAGACACCTCCATCATTTCTACCCAACAAAGTCTAAAGCGGGAATGCTATTAAATACTTGGTCAGCAGTATTGCTTCATTTTCTTCTCTGAGCATTTCCTGTAAGTATATACTGTTTTATTCTCCTGTTCCATTTCATCAGTCTCTCTGTTCCTTTTCTCTCTTTTTATGCCCCATTTTTAAGTGTTTTCAGCCATAACTCAAGGAATTGTGAGCTTTCTTTTCCCTGTTGATTAACTGGCTCCACCACACAGAGTCAATGCCTTGAAATGCATTCCTTGCTTTTCAGCCTAGACCTTTGAGTACTTT
Source organism: Falco rusticolus (assembly GCF_015220075.1). Lineage (NCBI taxonomy): Eukaryota > Metazoa > Chordata > Aves > Falconiformes > Falconidae > Falco > Falco rusticolus. The sequence goes on along the minus strand of NC_051188.1, from coordinate 99,166,390 downwards.
AAAAATAAATTTTGTCCTGTGCTTGGAAGCTTTGTAAGAGGGTCTGAAGGGACCTATTTGCCACAGCGTGAATCTCTGATGAGCAGCTCACTGACTGATCCTTAAACACTTGCCCTTTCTCAAGTGAAGGGATTCTTCAGCATTTCATCTGTTTTTGTGATTCAAGCACTGCTGATTTTGCAACCATTGCTTTCTTTTAACAATATCACAGGCTTGCTCTGATGTTGTTTCTATGGCAACCTGTTGTCCTTTCAATTTGTTTGACCAGGGTGCACACAATGTATTGCATTTGTCCAACTGTAACTTAGAAACAGCAGGTAACATCTTAAAACAAAACTGGCAGGTTCCAGCAAGACTCCACCCCCTGCCTCTTTACTAAATGCAATCTCCAAGCCTTTAGAGTTTTCACTGCTAATAATTTGTTTCTTTTATGAAAAGTAGGATATAAAAAAAGAAAAGAAAGCATATATAGTGCAGTAACTGCTGCCATAACAATACTGAAGTAAAACTTGAGAAACCACTGGAAAGTTCTTTTCTGATTTCCTAATCTCTGGGGTTTAACCTTGAAAATAAACAATTCTAGAAAAGCAAACAAAAGCCTATTCTCTAGTATTACATACTACACTACACTAAGCTACCCTATGCTACACTATACTATACTACAATAGGGCCAGAATGGTCACATAGAAATTACTGACTCAGGGCATTTTGGGATTAAGAGTAAAAAAGAGTTATATTTTACAGCGAGCTTAAAAAAAGGTAAAATTGGAGTATTATGAAGGATTTTATGTTTCCTTTGCTTATTTGTTTGCTTGTAGCATTGGGAAAATAAATGTCATTATGAAGGATCAGGGCCACATTCATGCAGAATGGGAATATGAAATTAACCCATATTGCTTCATACTGGCTTTCATGCAGCTGCCTTCAGCACCTCTACAATTTTCTCTTGAAAGGCTGCAATCCTGATGTTAGTGGAGCCAAAGTGACTTCAGTGGCTTCTTCACCTGTGTTGAAGTCCCTTTCTTTTCTATGAGTTCTATCATATTATTCTTAACTTAGAGTCTTCATCAGCTATCTGATTAATAAAATTACATGGTCCAGTGACTCTTGCAAATCCTTGTAGGCATACTACCTGAGCAAAATTTTATTGAGATCTGTGTTATATTTAATTGAATTTAATGTTTTCCTCTTCAGGGGCACAACATAGTAGAAGAAAACACACTTAGGCCTTGTAAAGTGTTCTGAACTCAACCTATTTTCTTAGGATTTAGCTTTTATTTAATAGGAAATAAAAAGATTCAGGTGAAAAATAAAATATCTTCTATTCCCTCGGAAAAGCTTATTCATCTCCTTTTGGATACTGGAACATTACTAATCTGTATAACAGACAAAAAGACTTGCATAAGACATATCTGAAATTTCACTACCTTCAGATTTTGATAAGGAACCTCCAGCTATGAGGTAGATACAAATCTGAAACATATAAAAGCTCTGAGACTGTTTAAATTAAAAATTAAAACTGATAATGTCACACTGACCTTAACTGAGGTGCTGTAGGCTAGTGAAATTTATCTTAAATTTTGTTGTTAAGTCCTGTTCTATGAGTAAATTTACTATCACAGGGTATTTGATATCAGAAACTTTGGGTTAAACAAATTAATAGAAAAGTATCTTAAATAAAATAATTATCTTAATTCTTGAATTTGTGCTGAAGTTCACTGGAGAAAAGTAGTTGCTAAATGAATTTTTCTTATGGTCTTTTATGGTCTCACAGTGAAAATATGAATGCAAAAATACAAGCTGTACTCTGGAGAAGCTGTACGTTCTAGGTTTCTAAAACTTGGCTTCAGCATTGGTCCAGACAACTGCAGTGCTAGAAAGGCAGACATACTCCCTGCATCTAAATTTAGTATCTAAAACACATTGTTGCTTCTGTCACTCTGGATCAGGGACATACTGAAACATGCCAAGCTCCTGCTAGAAACAGAAAATATAAAATGAATTGTGGAAAACAAAACCAAAATAAACCCCCAAAACAACCCACCTTGTTCAGAATCCATGGACAATGTATGCTATTTTGCCATCAAAACGAAGTAATTTTTTTCATGCTAATGAATATGATAAAGTCAAAACATACACAGCACAAAAGAGTAGTTTTATTACAAAAATATATCAATGATAAAAGATATGATTTCATGATAGGATCATTTTAAGGAACTGCACTGCATACAGAAAAGGGTTCACTAGCAGTGCCTCAAAAATTTTTTAAAGACAAAGAATATTTTTCTTACAATTTATGCAATTGCAGGGAAATTATAGCAGTTCTTTAATGAGCTATTTAAAAATAAATAAATAGAATCAAAAAAACCAAACCCAATTAATAGATAGAGGAACAGTAATGCAGAAATATAAGCGTGGGGGATACATAAAACAGGTATTCAGGAAAATATAGACATAGGATCAAAATACATGCAAACATCATATATGCATATATATATATATATAAATGTGCATCTATTTATTTATATGATTAAGTAACATCTAACAGTATAATACTCAAGAAAATTTGTATGAGCCTACTTTCATTTTATGTCTTATTTGGTGTAATATAAGATTTAAGCAAAGGATAAGTTATCTTCCAACCTTCTGCTACTGTAAAAGCTGAACTCTCATGCCAGGCTAAATTCAAATTGTCATCAAAGAAACATATCTTTCTTTTGTTTGTTGAGGTGTAAGTATGCATATCTATATTATGTAGGATGACAGTATTTTGCCTGTAACATTAAAGAAATAGTTGGGGATTACAGAAAACAAAACCAAAAAATCCTTAAATTTGGAAATAACTTTTTAATATACATCATAATTGAATCTTATTTTAAAAAGTGATCTGTCCCATTCAATTAACCAAAATGTCATTACTAATGTTTATTACTATAGGACTATATGTGCTTTAGTTTAAGCATGTTTTGTGTGCAGCCTTTGTGATCAGCCATTTTCATGGGCAAAATTCTATAAATTCTGTTTCTTATATGTAGCAGTAATATGGAATCTGTTTAATTCCAGCTGAAAGGTTATTCTACTACTATACTACATTCTTTCCCTGCCTGCCTGCCTGCCTGCCTTTCAGCATTCCTTCTCCCTTCCTTCCAACTTGCCTTGCCTTGTTTTTCCAAGAAATTAGGAAGAGGGAGTTAGAGATGAAGAAAGGTGAGGAAAGGCTTCAGGATGTAGATTTGAAAAAGAATAAATTATGTACTTAAAGTGTTTTCTACAAATTAAATACATACATACATTTACATACATACATTATATACATACATTTTTAAAAAAGTAAGCAAAAAAAGGGATATCCTGAATGACATATGAATGATGAAGTAAGCTAATGAACACTTTGTTTCAAATCTTTTGGGTCCAAAGTGATTTTTTTAAAGTAGTAGAACAAACTTAGCTCCACATAGCCCATGCATTTAGAAGCAAGGTGAATTGATGAATAACTAATCATGTGATACTGCTTTCTGACACAAAAAAGGGACATGATTTCATCTAATTATATTCAAATTTTTAACATACCATGAGGATTTTCTGATGTTGTCTTGAAAGATAGATATCTTTTCATAGCTTTCCTTTTTTAGTTATTGCCCCTTAACACTTGATCTATATAGCAAAAATTAAAAAAAAAAAAAAAAAAAAAAAAAGCAAACCAAAAAAACCCCAAAAATGTATTCCATTTGTCAAAACTTATGGTTCCAGGAATTTTAAAGTTGAAACTTAATTGGAGCTTAAGGATCTAATCTGATTGGATGCTGTAAAGTGGATTCACTGAAATTGTATTTCCAAAAAATATTAATTTCAAAAGAATATTGTGTCAGTATTTTCTAAATAAAAAGAAAAAAACTTATTCCAAAATATTTCATATTTAGAAGAGAGAAATAAAGTAGACTTGTCTTTACAGAAGACCTGTTTTTACTGTAAAAATCATATAGGAAAGGATGAAGGGGCACAGATCAGAAGTCCAAAGAGAGTAAAGAGATTCTTTATTGACTTGTATATTAATAGTTAATCCAAGTTAATAGAAAAGTTAGTTCATGCTCTCCCTAGATTTCTAACCCATCCAACCTTAGTTAGGGCTCCATGCATTCTGATTTTGATTTGACATAAATTATTAGTGACAAAGTACTTATTGATTTTTAAATAAGGATATTTTTCCCTCCGCTTCTATGTTTGTAAACTGCATATCACTATCATGTTACAGATGATTGGAGTGGAAGCACATCAGAAACTCATTTGTTTTCATGTTCTAAAATTAGATCAACAACATATAAATCTTCTTTAAAGACCTGCAATAAAGGTAGTGAAGGCTTCTTAAGCAATGTACCACATAATTCTACCCACAACCTCCTTTCCTGCAGTTTAAGCTCATTGTTTCTTGTCTTGTTTTAAAAGAACACTGCCAACAAATTGTTGCCTTCTTTTCTGGCAAGCTTTATTTTATATGAAGTCATTAATTTCTCTCCTCAGCCTTTTATCTTCAAAGCTAACTACACAAACTCTTTCTGCTTAGCATAGCTTGCTTCTTGATTTCTAATCACATTTACTGAAGTACTTCACAATTTTTTAGTTGATCTGTATCTTTGCTTAAGTCTTGTTCAGAAGATTAGGCAAGTAATCCACTTTGGGGGCAGAATAGATTACTTTGACAGTCTTAAAAACCTATTACAATCTAGCTCCTTTTTCTCCTTTCTTTTTTTAATGTCGTCTGTTTGGGGTTTTTTTTGTTTGTTTGTTTGTTTTGTTTGTTTGGTTGGTTTTTTAGGAAGATTGTTACTGGTAATGGATATTCAACCTACACTTCAGTATAGGCACAAAACCTTATGTGATCCTGACATTTAGCCAGTCATTTCCCTATGAGGCATTTTTGTTGTCAACTATAACTCCAGACTGCACAAATCCTTAGTGGAATATATATTTATTTAGATCTTTCACTTAGCTGAGCAAATCATTTTAATGTTATTATTTTCTGAAGTACTTGTAGTCCTTACTTTCTCCTTTGTCTTTCTCCTAGTCCTTTCCTCAGCTATTATCTCAGCTTTAAATAAGGATACTGTGTACTGCATTATTAATGAGTATATTAAACAGTAAGAAATAAAAAAGAACTCCCAAAGGTACCCACTGAATACAATCTTCCAGTTAGAATGTGGACCTTTGTAAACACCCTTTGTGAATATTTTAATGAGGTCTCCACTATCCCTTCCATAATTGTATGTAGTCTGTGTTTCCCTGTGAGAATACCATATTCAACTGTATATGTTGTAAATCAGTAAATTAACTTAGAAAATAATGAAAGTAAATTAGCTTATTTGGATCTAGTTTTTTCTTGGCATTTCTGTATTCTATAATTATTTAACATTGTCCTTTTCCTGAATGTCTCTGCTTTCTTCTCAGCTTCACTAATCTTCACTTATGCCCTTATTAATAATAATAATTTTAAAATACATAATTCAACCAAATATAATTTTCTTTAGATTTTTGTTCCTGTAAGGTTTCATTAAATTCTTTGTTTATTTGTTTCTACTGATAAATGTGTTCTTCAAATCTGCTGCTACTGTATGTCTGCGATGCTTCTTTCACTTCCTGAGAATGAGGAAATCTTTTATTCTACAATTACAGTCCCACACCTTGCCTTTGACATGGTGGAGTTCTTCCCCCTTGCCAGAATCAAATGTAGAAAAGTCTGTTGCTTTCTTCTGTCCGTAAGAAAAAGGGGGTTTTGCCAATTCATTCTAAGAAATTATTGGATAATTTAGAATTAATCTTGTTTTTTCAAACATATCTATGTAGATCAGGAACCTTGCTATTACAATGTTATTCTGTTTAACTGAGTCTTTCTTGTTGGAACAAGAAGCATTTCCTCACTTCTCTTAAAAGAACAACTAAATAATTCTTTTAGTCTCCAGATTCCCCATTAATGTAAATTGGCATCTGACTGCATTCAAGCTGCTGAGCTAATTCACACCACCCAAAAAGATCAGTCAGTTATCTTGACTCACTCATATTTTTTTCTTTACTGCCTAACAATGACGTATTTTTTCATTAGATGTACATTATAAACATGTACATTATAAATATTAAATAAAAATGCAAAGAAAATATCCATTAGCTTTCTCATTATTAGCCCCATGATGATCATATGTTTCCTGAAAATTATGTTTTGCTTCCATAACTCTCAACAGCACAAGTAGCTCAAATATATGAATTTACAGCAGAAGTAATTATAAAGTAAATAATGAAAGTATAGCAACAGCAGATTTATACAGAACAAGGTTAACATTTTGTATTACTGAGTACTGTTTGAGAAATTTATTGTTCCCTGGATGTTGCTTGGTCCTTGTCAATAGCTGCATGTATAAATCCAGCTAGAATAACCACAAATCCATTTATCTTTTGGGGACAGTCCTTATCATAAATAGACACTCCAGAACTGAAGGGATCAAGACTTAAAAAGTTGCTAGTATTGTGTATCTAATTTTTAAATAAAGACTTAATAATGAAAAAATTATCTAGCATCATTCATAGCAGAGATTATTTGCATGAAATTGTACAAAATACATTCAAGCACTGGTTCATAAACATTTTTTTGTTGTTAGGAAAACCGAACAATTTTGAAATGCATATGTGATTGCAGTGGTTGCATGTTATAACCTAATAAACAGAAATAGTAGAATAGATTTAACTCAGAGAAAATATCTCTTCATTTATCAAACAAAATTTCCATGCTGCTGCTAGTGTGCTCTGTAGCAAACACAACAGGTTTACTTCAATCTTAATACCTTTGCAGCTTTGACAGACAGTGAAACACCAAATGACGAGACAAGTTGAAATGCTGGATCATGCTAAGAAACAACTTAATCTTTAAACATTTATTTAAATTTGATTGATAAATATTCACCAATCAAAAATAGTAACAAAAGTTCTGACAGAATTAATTTTAAATAAATTGTGATATTTTGCAAGGGAATAAGAAGGAGGTTTAATCAAAAGTTATAACCACTTTTTCTTATATCTCAATATTTAGTGGTTTGTGGTTTTTTGTTGGTTTTCTTTGTTTTTGTTTTTGTTTTTGTTTTTTTAAACAGAAATACATCTTCATAAGTTTTTAATTGCAAATTCATTAGATGCAGCATATCCATTTCATCACATTTATCAGTGATGGTATTATTACACCAGCACAATAAGAAAGCTATCTCTCTGAACTAAAGAACATAAACTTGAGTAGAAATGATGCAAAACAAGTTGACTTAAATGAGGTGTTGGTTTACAATGTGAAGGTCCTCCTATATGGCTACAATATTATATGTGCCATTGAAAGAATTTCTGCTTGCTGTCAGAACAATACAATCCAATAAACTGATTGTAATGCATTTTTTTCCCTCTGAAAACAGCAACCAGAGTGTTCACATTACTCAACATAACAAAGTGAAACATTTAGTAATGTTAGTACAGTGAGAGGCTAGACAGGAGGAAATAATCACTGTTTCAACCTGGATGAACAAAAACTAATGCAAATTTGTGGAAGAAAAATGACTTAGCCTTCTTTTCATTTAAAAAAAGCTATTTTCAGAAGATATTGATGATGTAGGCTCTAAAAGTAATTATTTTGATTTACACGGCAATTTACAAGTTAGTTAATACGTTACCTAACATGTTTATTTGTAATAGCTGAGAATAGGGGTCTAGAAGAAGCCTTCCAAATGTTTACTATTTCCCAGCTGTTGAAACTAACACATTATGCAGTCTTTATTGTAATTCACAGAAACCTTCTCAAAAGTAGTTAGATATTTTTTGTGTGTGTATGTGTCTCATAATCATCCTTGTGAAAGATTGTCCCAGAACCTAATGGATAAATAGGCTATGGGTAGGCTATTATTACCTTTTATACATGTTCCAGTGATAATTTTGTAGGATAGATAGATAGCCAAGGAATAGCAAATCAGACAAAGGGATTTTTGCCTTCCCTTGTGTTTACTTTAATGTTTACATTTAGGGACAGAAACCCATTGTGTTAGATTAAAATAACTGAGGTATTCTAGTCCTTTAATGTAACAGATCCACATTCCATCCATTTTTATTACCCTGAATCTGCAATGTAATTTGGATATTTTGGCCTTGCTCTGCTTTGCCTTGCTTTGCTTTGCTTTCCCTTTCCTGTGGGCATATTCTCTGCTTCAAAGGTGCTTCTCAGATCTTAATTAGTGTTTTAAGATCATTACTAGCTTATTCAACAAGATTAGTCACCATATTTACCCCTGAAGGCCTGCCCATCTCCTTTCAATACGACACTGACCTTGAATGTTAGTAATTTTCATCTCCTCACAGAAAAGTCTTTCTTCAACTTTATTTCCTATGTGTTCCTAGTTTAATTATATTTTCCTATGAACCTTAGTTATACTGGGTTTGTCTGAGATTTGGCTAAGATGGAGTTAACTTTTCTTCACAGCATCCTACAGGCTGCTATGATTTGGGTTTGTGACTAAGTGTTGATAATAAAAGACCAATGTTTCATCTAACGCTAAGCAGTGCTTGCACAGGGTCATGGCTTTCTCTGGTTCTCTCTCTCTGCTCCCTCCACACTAAGTAGGCAAGAAGTTGGGAGGCAATACAGCCAAGACAGCTGACCCAAGGCAGCTGACCTACACTGGCCAAAGGGATGTTGTTGTATGATGCCATGAGCAACAACAACTGGGGGAAGTGGGCTGTCTTCCAAGGTAACCATTGCTCAGACTGGCTGGGTATCGATCTTCTTGGGGGAGGTGTTGAGTGGCTGTCTTTGCACCAGTTTTTTCCCCTCTCTTTCCTTCACTTGTTAAACTGTCTTATCTTAAATCATGAAGGATTTGGTTTTCTTTCTCCACTTTTGCTCTTCCTAGTCTCTCCCTTTTCCCACTCAGGGAGGAAGGAGAGTGAGTGAGTGACTCTGTGGGTGCTTAGCTGCTAGCTGGAGTCAACCCACAATAGTTCATCTAAGATCAAAAATTTACTGTATTTCTTCTTTGTAGGAAAGGAGTTATCTAATAAAATTATTTGAGTTGTCCTGTCCTGATCTACCTTTCATAAAGAAAGATTATGTTTAATTTAACTTTCCTTTTATCTCCAAAGATTTGTTCTCTCTTACCTGAGTTCAAGTAGTCAGTTTTGTGTTTTCATGAATAGTTCTTTCCTCACCCCTCTTCCTCCCCAGCTTTCATGCTTAGTCCACCTTTATCATGATATATGTTAAGAAACATTTTTCAGTGTACCTGGAATTTATATATAACTTCCTTTAGAACATACACACATAAAAGCAAATTTTAATGGCCTTGATTCACAAATGTAAGAGGAATAAAACCTTCTACCATGAGAAGCTGGTCAAAGGACTACCACCAGATGTCTGGCATACTTTATTAGGACATCCACAGCATGAAACCACTCTTTGTATCTGCTAGAACGACTTACTGCAGTATATGGGTACAAAATGGTCAGTTTTCAAATGCTACCACTCTTATTTATATATATATTTATGCATACATACATACATATATATAGTATAGCATCTGCCCTTTTTTCTTCCAGTTAAATCCTATATAACCCTCAATACTTTAAGACAGTTGAAGGCTATTTACATTTACCAATGGGATCACATTATGCAGAATTAATTCAATATTAATTTTGTATCCATATGTAGACAAAATTAATCATTAATAAAAAGACAAAGTTATTATTCACAGACTATGGAACTTATCTGAAGTTTATCCAAACTAGGGAGTGAATTTATGCTGATTTTAATTAAGGTAAGGCAAGAAAGTTCTCAAAGGACCAAGGATCTAATGAATATCTTGTCTTCAATAGTAGCTAATAGTGAAAGCTCGGAGAAAACTTAAAAAGAAGTACAAGTAAAGGTAGTTCCCCCACTGTATTCTCTTAATCTTTAGCAATTTATGCCTCAATAATTTCCTGAACAAGGTGAATGATCATGACTTTTTTCTGTCTCATTCTGCATGTATGCCAATATTTAGTATTCACAGCTTCCCACAGCAAGGGTCCAAAAAGTAACTTTATTTCACAGGTTTTGAAACTACCTTCTGTTAGTTTCTTGTGATGTCCTCACTTCCAGTATGGATATAAGTATTGAGCAATTGCTCTTTATCAGTTTTCTGTAATGAGCAACTCCATGGACATCCGTGATCACCAGAACAAATCACCTGTTTTCTTGTTTGAAGAAACTTAATTCTTTCAGTTGTTCCCTTCATTAAATCTATGCTTTGACCATCCTTGTCACCCTTCTTCACACTTTTTACATCTCTACTTTAGTAGAAAGTATGAGATGTAAGGTGTAGAACCATCCACATTATTCAAATTTTTCTCCAGCCCTCAGGCATCTGTCCTGTCCTCCATGAGCTTTCAAAGATGATGGAGAGTGGCTTAGCAGTAACATCTGCCAGCTCCTTCAGCACTCAGAGGTGTATCCCACCCAGGGCCCATGGATTTTTGGGTGTCAGGTTTGCTTAAGTGATCTCTAACATGATCCTCCTCAACCAAGGGAAAGTCTTCCTTTCTCCAGACTTCCTCTCTTGCCTCCAGGGTCTGGGAAACTGGACAGAGAGCCTTGGCAGTGAAGATTGAAGCAAAGAAGACATTCAGTAATTCTGTTTTCTCTGTGTCTTTCGTCACCAGGGCACCCACCTCAGTCAGCAGTGGGCCCACATTTTCCTTAGTCATCCTTTTCCTGCTGATGTACTTGAACAATACATCCTGTTGTTCTTGAACTCCCTTGCCAGACTTAATTCAAAATGGACCTTAGCCTTCCTTGCCACCTCTCTGCATGTTCTGACAACGTTCTTACATTCCCCGCAAGTGGCCTGTCCCTTTTTCCACATCCTGTAAAATTCTTTCTTCTCTTTGTGGTTTGCCAGAAGCTCCTTGTTCATCCCTGCAGGCCTTTGCTTGATTTCTTACTCATAGGGATGCGCCTATTCTAAGCTTGGAGGAAGTGATGCTTGAATACTAGCCAGCTCTCTTGGACGCCTTCTAGAGACTTAACTCATGGGATTCCTCCAAGCAGGTCCCTGAAGAGGCCAAGTTAGCTCTCCTGAGGTCCAGGATTGCAGTCCTACTTGTTGCCCTGCTTCCTCCATGCAGGACCCTGAACTCTGGTGGTGTTCTTGGCTCTTGCTTGGGATTCCCTGACCCAGGAACACCCCTGTCCACCTCAATATAGCGCTCAGCCACAGAACTTAGCATTACCACTGCTGTGTGCTTCTCTAATTCATATAAGAATAACAATAAGCCAAGAATAAAATTATAGGCAAAAGCAGATTTTCTTTTTTAAATCAGTCTTTATAAACGTAAAAATACATTTTTACAGCAAATATTGGGAATGCTTACACTAATGAAACTTTTGGTTTGAGCAGTATATTCAAGCAGATGAAACTTTTTCATGAGCTGAAATAGTTCTATTCTATACTGAAAGAATATGTAACTGACATAACATTCCCTTCATCACAAAAACCCGTTAAAAACTGGAGTCACAACATGTGACTGTGCTCAGTGGCAGATTGTGAAACACATCCATGTTGAGCACAATATGCTGAAAATGTGATTTCTTTGCAGCTACATTTCACTGTAGGGTTCCCTTAAATATTAGTCCTCTAATACTGTACAAAATTCACTATCATCTCAGCTGTAGGCTGGTTCTGATCGGGCAGCACTGAGCATTTATAACCTCTCTATTCTCACTCATTGTCATATGAACATCAAAGTGCAACATCATTCTGTGATGAGCTGGGAAGCTGCTGAAGTATAGGAAAGTAAATTTTAATTTAAAAGGGCAGAAAAGAATGAGAATACACATGGAGCAGTTTTCAGTCTGTTCTAGGTTTGAATTGTATCATGAATTGAACCAAAGTACTGAAAAGGAGAAGAAACTGTTAACATTTTGAGCTGACAATTTCAGCTTTCCTGGCAGCAAAACAGGAATCCTGTTTCATTAAAAAGTACATGATAAGACTCTCTCAAGTACTTTTAATAGTCCTCGTGATATCACAGCTAAGCTCAGAGGTAAATAGACTTTGAAACACGACCTCAAAATCTTAGCTGGTTATGACCCAGATCCCCTTCCACAAACCCCATCTTTTTACATCCAAACTCCTCTCCTCCTTATTCATTCTGAAACTTCATCATAGTTAAATATGTAAGTCTTTAAGTCCACAACATTTTAAGTTATACCTATTTATCTTACCCTGTAAACATAAAATATAATCTGCATAAAACATTAAAAAGAATACGTGAAAATATGTATTTGTATCAAATTTGTATTTCAGTCAGAAATACAGAAATAAAAACTATTCAGAATTAATTTGAGCATACTGAAAATACTCAAGAACTTATAGAGGCACAAAACTAGATATAAACTTTTTCCGTGTTTTCTTTAGGGTACTTTGGTCTTCTTATTGAATTATTTATCTTTGTTCATCTATTTTAGAGTCTATTAAATAAAACACCTAGGTAAATTATGCTAAAAACAATTCTTTATTTTCTGAATGCAGTACAACGTTTAATGTTTTGCTTAAGGTTGGAATGAATTTTTTTCCCTGGGTTTAGCTTTATATAAAATCTTAGCTTAAATGATAAGAATTTTAATCAAAACACTTGTATGCCCAACTAGCATGCTATATGGTTTAAGAGAGAGTTATTATGAAAATGCAATAATAAAAGACAAAAATAATCATGTACATATGTCTCAGTACTGAAACAGATGTTGCCACAGCAGTTAGTTACCTCACAATAAAATAGACTGGGGCAGTGCTAGAAGAAACATGTACTTCCTCCTTTCCTTTCTTTTTCATTTGTAGAGAAATTCCCTTCCACCCTTCTCTGCTATACGCTAAAAGAATATGAAGAAGAAAAAAAAGGTTTATTTTTCCATTTTAGAAACATGTATATTCTTCAGTTTGCTGTGGCACTTTTTAAAAATTCAATCCACTTCAGAAAATGAAATCTTTCCTTCTGACTGAAAACAACAGATCACAAAACTTCTGCTTTTGACTAATGTACTATGCTTTTTATGTATTTTCTTAAATATAATCTGAAAGTAATTTATTGCATTTTGGAAAGTCTATGGAAAAAGAGAAAGCTATTGTCATCAGCATCAGTAGTCTCAGCAGCACTGAGGTTCCTTTTCCAGGAACCAGCCTTTTTCCTCCGATTGACACCTGCCAGGCCAAAAAGTCTCCTCAGGTGTCTTGTTAGTGTGGTGAACACTAGTGGTTAGCCTAAAGCTCCTTATATCTTAGCTCCCTTCTGTTTGTGTTAGCCAATAATTAAACATTTTATATATTAAGCTGTGTATATCCTGCTTGCAGAGTCTCTTTGCATCCTGCTAAAAAAAGATGAGCAAGAAATCAAACCCCAAACAGGCCATGCAAAAAAATGCAACTAAGATCTCTGGCTGGCTGTCATACATGCTGTTATATATTGTCAGTATAACCTTTTGTAGCCCTAAGTAACATGAAGAGTATCTCCAGGTAAGAGTAAAAAATCAGGGCTTCAAGAGAAATTCTCTGAAACTCCCTGCATTTCATCTTTGCTATCTACATATTAATCTCAGAATACGCTTTTGTATGCCATAAGGTAGGGCAAACACAGTTTTCTTCAAGCTGTGTTTGCTTTTTCTTTGTTTACTGTGATATATCAGGAAGTATGAAACTAGAAAATTTTTCTGCAGATAAATACATGCAATGAAACTCCCTCCCCTCTAAATAGCATAATTGAGTGATCTCATGGTATTTGTTTTAGAACATCTGTATGTAATATCTACCTATGTGGGCTTAGTTTTTCCTTTCCTATATTCTCTTTAACACATGTGCAGTGTTCTTTAAAACTAGCATGTGAATTTAACATCAATTAGCTCCAAATTCATTACCACTATGATGTTCTTTATTTTTGTCAAGTTCAGCTATAAGAAACTAATAAACTATGTGTCTTGTTCTCCTCTGAATGTTTGAATGAAGTGTCACTGTTTCTATGGCTTTGTATTAAATTATTTTTAGGTCTATAAAGACTTACATATTGATATATAAATACTAATATCTATATGCATGGGGATTATAATTCAGTAAAAGACATGTTTAGAAGCAGCTTCAATGGAGATGTATTCTTTGTAAAGGAAGGATTTTCTGATGATAAATCATAAAATTTACTGTATTAGATCAGTGGGCTGGTCTAGCCTTTTCCTATTTGATATTTCTATTATTGAAAGTCAATTTATTTAGGAAGATATAGAAAAGTTCTAATATCATTTTACATTGATTGTAGACTATATTACAGACCATTCTACTGCACAGTCTATTTCCATCTCCAACCATGTCCAAATTAGACTTGCCTGTGAGATGGGGCAACAGTCTGTTTCCTTTACATTATACATATTCTGCTGCTTTTATACAAATTCCTGAAGTTGATAAAGTGGTTTACAAGAATGACAAGAGTACGTGATATATTGATATTTTTTTCCAGGAAAACATCTGTAAGTGCTCTGTAAATAACCTGGCTATAAAATTCCACAGATATTCCAGAGGTAAAAATATTTTGATTCAAGTACATCAGGAGATGTGGTTTCACATGTGTATGAGTAGAGACAAGTTGCAAGGATATATTTGCATAGTAAGAACATCCTGAGTCATAACTTAATATAAGTAAAAATGTCAGTCAATGGTCTGTTCCTGCCAAAAAAAAATATTTAAAATAGAAAAAGAATTTAGGTAAATTATATCTTAAGCCCTGATTTTAAGCCCCTCTGTATCACATCCACACATCTTGCTCAGCTGTATAAAACACCTGCACTCCTAACATTGATTCCAAGATTTACTAAAAGTCTGTTGATAATTTTTTGCCTCTCTACTTCTACCTTAATATACTCGCAACTATTTTATATTTGTCTGCCTATTCATAGCAGGTAAAATCACAAAGGTTATCCACTTCAGGATCTTTCTCTTCACAGACAGGTCCAGGAAGTCTCATAATACATCATTTACAAATTATACCATTACATTGGTATATAAATTTGCTGAGGCTTTCAAAACCTTTCTGGAGTGCCTGTGAAAGGCATAATGTACATCCAAACACTTATGTATCATTAGTTTTCTCTGAAAAATAATCCCATACATGGAAAAGGAAGTAGGAGGGAAGGATTCACTTTGCTTGGCAAGTCCCCAGAACTAGCAGTCTGAAATGGTAGGAAAACTGATTCGGCAAAACTGATGTGGAGGCTATTAGCTTGTTTCATGACTGAAGTGATTGTCAGCAGAGCTCAATAGCCACCTCATGTGCACTGCATACCCTTTTGTGCATGAGTGTTATTCACTCGAGGATGGAAACCAAATTATCTGTTCTATCCTTAAGACACACTCAGATACTAAGTCTGGCATAACCTGGACTTCAACTTAACATTAGCTTTCTGATACTTCAGATACTGGCCCTCCAAACACTTAAATACAAGGCTATTTTCTGTCTCACAAGTGTTTTAGATTTTTTGGGTTGTGGTTGAATTGATATTGATTTCTGAAAGTAAAAGAGAGAGCCCAAGAGTGTTTTTACAGGACATATCAGGGGACCTTTAGCTGTTAACACTAGAAGAGAAAACTGCTATGCAAATAATGCAATAGATTTTACTTTTAAAAAAATAATTTAAAATTACTGTTATTTAATGTCTGTGTTAGCTATTATGCCCATACAAAATTTCTTGCAGTTACACATGTAATGCATTGTAATAGACAGAAAAAAAATAGTTTTTTATAACCCTTAGTGACCTCTCAGACACAAAATCAAAGGATGGTAAACAAAAGAGAAAAGAAGGGAAGATAAGTTTGATCTCATAATGATGACAACTTGACATTGGAACTCCTATCTTTTAAATATTGCCTTTCTAAGGAAGAGGGAACATTTAAGAGGAAATCATGAGATAATAATAGAAGCTGAGAATTTTAACAAAATATTGTAATTAATATGTATATAATGTAAAACATAAATTTATAATGTCCTAAGAAAATTTAGAAAAAAGCACATTTTGTACCAGTTTAAAATAAGGATCTAAATGATCTGATCACAAATGCCAGATCTAATGACAAATGCAGTGTTCAAGATGAAAGACAACCAGATGAAAATACTTTTAGTTAGTTAAATTTAAAATACTTGAAGAAAATCCATACAGTTTCTTTTATACCAATATAGATGTTTTTAGGGAACTGATAATGTACAATTTTACTTTAATATAAAAATAAACAACATAATGACAGAAATTAAGGAATTAAAATATTTATTAACTTATTCTCCAGAGATGGTGAGTTACTGAAACATAAAGCACTTGAACCAAAGGCTTTTATCCCATTAGTTTGAATCAAGCCATTATCACTAAAAGTGGATGACCTGCAGACCAGAAGCTGAGAGAAAAGTGCCCGTTACACAACAAAATTAAAACATTGCTGTTAAAAATAATAATAATACTCTTCCAAAATATAAAATAACCCAAACAAAACACAACCCCTCCAAAACCCACAAACACCTGCCTTTCAATATGGTTGTCCATGTCTGCTTCCATTTGTTGTAAAGCTCAATGACTAAAAGTTTTTCTTCCAGCATTTACTGCCTTAATGTTCTGTGGCTTTTATTGAGGCCTCTCCTTCACGCCACTGTTCAGGCCATAATGGAGTTGAATTAAGCCTAGAGCTATTTTAACAGAAAAAGTAAGTTGCTGCTCAACTGAAACTATTAAAAGTCAAAAAGCAGAATTAATGAATAATTTTTTGGCTGTACTAGAAGTAGATCCTTTTAGTAAAGAAAAGAATTCTTGGAACTGTAGATTTTTATGTTACATTTGTATGTATGTTTATATATATAAAATCATACCTCTGTGTGATATACAGAAACTGGGAAGACTTCTGTACAAAATCTGTAGAAAATGGAGGTCTGCTAAAAATGTCTTCAGAGGTGGAGTCCAACATATTTCAGTGTTCATTGATTTGTTGTCTGTAGTTAAAATAGATTTCAAACGGTACTATCACTGACAGAATTCTGCTCTTTAATGACCACAAAGAACCATCTGGGTATTTATGTATTTTAGGGTGAAAATCACTCTAATTCTGGTCAGAAAATGGTAACTATAACAGAATGCTTCTTCTCTATGAATATGTTTGTATATAGTCCTCAAGTAGGATCTACTGAAAATTGTTATGTTTCTATACAGTGCCTCTCGACTAATTGTTCAGCTAAGAAACTGTAACAGCACTAATTCATCTATGTAGGTTTTTCTTTATTTGTTCAGTTTAGTCCATTTAGAGAAGCTAGATGCTCTATAGTTTTACTTATTCATAAAACTTTAGAGGCAACATTACGATTTACATCATAGGGGCTGACCTGCTGGAAAGCAGCTCTGGGGAGAAGGCCCTGGGAGTCCTGGTAGACAGCAGGTTGCCCATGAGCCAGCAGGGTGCCCGGGTGGCAAAGAAATCAATGGGATCCTGAGGTGCATTAAGAGGAGTGTGGCCAGCAGGGTGAGAGAGGTGATCCTCCCCCTTTACTCTGCCCTGCTGAGGCCGCATCTGGAATGCTGTGTCCAGTTCTGGGTTCCCCAGTTCAGGAGTGAAAGGGAACTACTGGAGAGGGTCCAGCAGAGGGCTACAAAGATGACTGAGGGACTGGAGCATCTCCCTTATGAGGAAAGGCTGAGAGAGCTGGGCCTGTTTAGCCTGGAGAAGGGAAGACTGAGAGGGGATCTTATTAATGTCTACACAATCTCTTAAAGGCAAGTGTCAAGAGGATGGGGCAAGGCTCTTTTCAGTAGGGCCAAACAACAGGACAAGGGGCAATGGGCACAAACTGCAGCACAGGCAGTTCCTTCTGAATATGAGGAAGTGCTTCTTTACCTTGAGGGTTCCAGAGCACTGGAGCAGGCTGCCCAGAGAGGTTGTGGAGTCTCCTTCTCTGGTGATATTCAAATCCCACCTGGTCATGACTCTGTAACTTGCTCTGTGTGAACCTGCTTTAGCCCAGGGTTAGAGTAGATAATCTTCAGAGGTCCCTGACCATTCTGTGATTCTGTGAATCTGTGATTCTGATTCTGTGATTTAGGATCAAACTGTTTGGGGATGTCTCAACAGCCCCCAAGGTATTTGGTGATATCTTTCATGTTCTTAGTGAGATCTCTAGGTCTTAACAAACAGATCCATATTATCCTTTAGCAACATAAGCAGAGACAGACTTTTTTCTTTGCCTCCAGAATACGATTAGGATTTTACGAGTGTTATATCACTAAAACCTTCAAGACTATTTCTACTTTCCTGGGCCTTCCTGACTGACTTTCTTTGTCAGTCAGGGCAGGACTCCCCAGGTCTTTACTTCTGAGAGCTCAGTTTTACAAAACTGCACTAAGCAGTCTGCCTGCAGCTTGGAAATTGAAAACATGTTATTTGCACATTTATTTATTTACTTCTTTCCCATTTCACAATTTGCTTTCAATCTGTCTGTGCCTATGCAAATTCAGTTCAGAAAACAAAAAAATTAAAACCACGAATGAGTGAGTGAATAAGTGAATAAATAAATAAATAAATGATGCTATTGATCTTTTTCTTTAAGGGCTATTCATGATAATGATTGGTAGAACACATCAGATGCCATAATCCTTCCACAGTTACTGTATTCTCTCTGTAAATGATTAATAGCACAAAATGTATACAAAGCTATCTGTGTCTACTGAGGATACTTAAGCTCACAGAGTTTATAATGTTGGTATTTGTCATCATATGTATAGATGTGATGGGTTGACCTTGGCTAAGGGCCAGACTCCCACCCAGCTGCTCTGTTATCTTCACCTTCTCAACAAGACAGGGAAAAAATAAGATGAAAAAGCTCATGAGCCAAGATAAAGACAAGGAGATCACCCACAAACTACAATCATGGGCAAAACAACTTTGGGAAAACTAATCTAATATGTGGCCAAATGAAAAAAAAGTAGGATAGTGAGACACAAAGCCAAAAAGATTGAAACAACTTCTCCCTCTTCCCCTTTTCCCAGGTTTAACTTCACTCTTCCATTCCCAACTCCTCTAGCCCCCACCTCACCCAGCACAGGGCAGGTGAATAGGAGGCTGCACTTTGTCTCTGCTGTTCCTTCCTCCTCACATTTTTCTCCTGCTCCCATGTAGGTCCTGTCCCTGAGCTGCAGTCCTTCAGGATAAACCTGCTCCAGCATGGGCTCTCCACTGGCAGCAGTTCCTTCAGGCAATATCTATCTGCTTTGGTGTGTGGGGTCCTCCATGGGCTGATGTATGGATATCTGCTCTGGCATGGTCCTCCACCAGGTGCAGGAAAATACTTCCTTCTGTGCCTGGAGAAGCTCTTCCTTCTCCTTCTTAGCTGACATTGGTGTTCCATCTGCTGTTTCTCAATATTTTTTTTCCCTTCCTCCTCTGCCTGTCTGTTTTTTGTGCCTGGTGTTTATCACCCTTTTCTAACCGTGTTTTCCCAGAAGCATCATCATCCTGACTGAGGGGCTTAGCTGTGCCCTGTGGTGGGTCTGCTGGAGTCAGCTGGAACCAGCTGTGTCTGGCATGGGGCAGCCCATGGCCTCTTCTCATAAAGGCCACCCTGCAGCATCCACTGCTAGTACCTTGACACACCCAATACAGTAACTATAAAATTACGGTTTTTTAAAGCTTTCTTTGTAGTAGTAATACTGAACATATGAATTATCTAGTATAGTACTGTAGTGTGAAACAAAGAATAGAAACCTAACAAATTATTAAAAAAAAAAAAAATTATCAGTAATCCAAAAGTAGGAAAACATACAAACATATAATAAAGTCCACATTCACCATTAAAAATCCTAAACAAATAAAAAAAATAAATAAATTCCACTATTGCTTTACTACTAAAAAGAAAAGGAAGTAGACATCCTGAAAAGATGTGAAGGAAATTGGGTTTCTTTCTTTTAAAAAGAGCAAAAAACTATTCTGTACTGCCATGAGTTACCCTAGAACTTGTTAGACTTTACAAGCCACTGTGACCTAAAGGCTGAAGAACATGGTGAAGACAGTATGTTCAGGCTCACACAGGTGTGACTACCAGCTGCTGTAGCAGCTGAAAGTAAAGGGGAACCAGGAGAAATGAAGTTTGTCAAAACTCTGATGAATAATTTTTCCTGTCATTTCCTAGAAGCATTACATTCCATGCTTGGTGGTTATTTTGATGTCCCATTTGTTACATCAGAATGGAGCAGAACTCAATATATGGGAACTCAGAACAAGCTAAAATATTAACAGTGCTCATAATAAAATTATTCCATTTAAATAAAACATATGTAGGTGACCTATAAATATTCAAATATCTCCAGGTCCTCTACAATAGAAACTTACAGCAGTATATGTCTTTGTAAGAAAATAGATGAAAACTTTCAGAGAATTTTCATAACAACCACTGGTAATCTTCCCTAGTCCTAAAACTTCATAAAATCCTCCATCGTCCTGTGTTGGAATCAGATTTTTAAATAGTATTTTTAGCAGGCCTACTCTTTTCCATATTAACATTAGGCTTGAAAATCATTCAGATATTTATGTCTTCATTAAAACAAATTTTCTTTACTTACGTTAGACCAAGTCTTGCATAAAGACCACAAAAATTTACAGGCTATTACAGACCAGACCAGACCAGACCAGACCAGACCAGACCAGACCAGACCAGACCAGATGAGAACTTTACAGCTGCAAGAATCTTATCTCTACATTCAAATGTTATTTTTGAGAGCAGATTAACATAAATTCAGCAATCAGAATAATAATAAAAAGAAAACAATTGATATCTATATCTAGAATTTAATATTTAATATGACTTGTATTAATAATTGACCCTATTTAGAAAAACTCATTTTGATTTGATTCCTGCCTTAGCTGAAGGGACTGAAAAAAATATTACAGCCAACAAAAATTACATTAGGATGGAGTTAGAAGATAGCAAGGATGGCACTTATATATCCTCACTTTCTAGAAATTAAGGGTGACTTTCATCTCCAAGTCCAAAAAAACCAAAATGTGGGAAAGTTGATAGTTACATGTAAACTAGCTGTCTAAAATCATGTGACACTTAATGAAAATCTAAATCTTTATTCACTTGCAAATATGTAAGGGGGGTAATGACATTTGACAGCATCAAGTATTTGCCACCTGACACCCAACTTATTCCAACAGACCATGTTTTTTCCGTAGGTCCTGTGCCATAATTGTTGGCCCTGAATACCCCCAAGCATCTTGAATGCCATTTCATGTTGATATTTACGCATCTGAATCGTCATGAGCAATGCAATTGATAGAACACAGAGAGCTGCTTAGCCCATGCTAAAATAGACACTAAGGATCAAGTTATTTGTGGATTTCTAGCGTTACACAAAGTGCCCTAGGTCACCAGATCTAGAAACCTGGCAGACTTTCACAGGAACTGTGAATCTCCCACCCACACCTCTAACAGAGCACAAGGACTCAGCAGTGTGTACTAGGGCATCTCACATTGCTCCCAGAACTCTGGGTTGAATAGACCCCCTTCTGTTTAGTCAACACAAGTCTAACAGCCCTTAGCTGATGTGTTAAGTCTGACACAGTCAGTCTTAGCACCTACAGAGGCTGATACATGTGCCTTATCTTGTATGCCTATTTTAGGATGAAATGTATAATTATCCAGGGATTATTAATTGTTTCTGTTGACTGAGACAGGTAGATCAGTCTTGATCACTTAACTTCATGCTTGCATCGGGGAAAGTGTGAATATCAAGTTCAATTTTCCCGAATCATTCCCATGTTTATTCCTTGTTGATTTAACCTAAGGAAAAAAAACCACAAACAAACTAAAAACAAAAAAACCCAGCTCTTTCTTATGTTAGACTTGGAGTAACATATTTAAATATTGCATTCAAAAACAATTACTCTCAGGTGTCATGGAATGCCAATAAGACCCCAAAGGTCTGCCTAATCTACTTCTGTTGCTTATCTTGACAGCGTGTTAAAAGAGAAAACAATTATCAAAAACTTTGAGATCTCAGTTGGTGATCTGGAGCGATAGAAATGCATTATACTTAGGCAGAAAATAGCAACCTTTCATTCAATAGTTTCCAAAATTACATGTTGAGAATTTTGCACTTTCTTTTTTAATGGTTTAATTGAAGAAAAAATATTAAAGGTTATGTCCTTGAGATAATATTCAGGTGTGTGTGGTGGGGGTGGGGGTGTTGGGGAGGGAGGTATTCTTTAACAAACAGGCATTTCTTACTGAAAAACTATGACACTGCAACGTTCCTGACCAATTCTTACATTGCAATGCCCTCTGCTGTGAACAAATAAATGGTGTGTGTGAAAGGTAATTAGGTGGTAGCTTGGAAATAATATTATATCATCATAGCAGAGAGTCACAGGTCATGCCCATACTGTGCAACAGAGGGAAGTGCAGACTTCCTTAACTGGCCCTGAGTGATTCAGCTCTGCAGCAAGCAGCAGGATAGTTAAATCCAAGCTGTATTCGGTTTGGGCTGATTAATCATGCTAACAGGAATATAGTGTTACTGGGACTGAATCATAAATACATGCAGGGTGTTATGCCACACCATGGAGAAAAGATTGCTTGGTCAAACAAGAATTAATATCTCTATCACAACATTGTATTCTGCAGCACAGTCTTTGTCAGTTTCAAAGGGGAATTTTGCAACGATTTCTTTTATTGCAATATACATTTTTTTTTTTTTTTTTTTTTTTTTTTTTAGGAGGAGGAAGTATATGGGTGTTTTTAATAAGTAAATCTGGGGATATCTTAACCGGAAGTGAATTTTGGAATAATCTGATCATTGTTTCTTCAAATTTCAGTGTTATTCGTGATAATGTGTGATTACATTTTACTTTGAAGAAATGTGCTTCTGATGTTGCCCTAAAACCTCTTAGATTCCAGGGCTTTAATATGTATTTATTTTCAAAAACAAGTCAGTTATGTTTCACATAGATATGCAGTAAAGCAGATTAAAACCTGATTTTAGAGAAAGATTTTTCTAATAAAATGACATGAAAGAGAACTTCTCCTTTCTCTGAAGAATTAAGACACTTAATTTTGACAATACTAAATATCAAAAAATACCACTGAATTGCCATGTTATATTTCAGTGTTCTAATAACGCTCTTATTATCACATGCTCAGCTGAGTAACCTCCAAGAAAGTAAAAGAATTATGCCATTTTATAATAGCCAATCATTTACCTGTTA
Source organism: Falco rusticolus (assembly GCF_015220075.1). Classification (NCBI taxonomy): domain Eukaryota; kingdom Metazoa; phylum Chordata; class Aves; order Falconiformes; family Falconidae; genus Falco; species Falco rusticolus. The sequence continues at coordinate 99,143,078 of NC_051188.1, read as the reverse complement.
TTCTCAGTCACTTTATAGTTAGCCATAAAGCATTCTTACTAGATAAGGATGTCTCCTGAAATCTTGAGAAATATGTTTCTACCCTGGAGGGTGAATCCTGAGAGGTACTACAAATCTGGAAGCTCTTAGTATGATCTGAACAACACTCCATACCTGTGTCTTTCAAATCGAAGCCAAGCTATGTGTTTGTGAAATATGTACCTTAAAGAGAAATGTATGAGTGTTTTCAATATGCAGTTTAGGCTACAAAAGTAACAATAACCTAAATTAATCTCCGAGAGAGATCAGTTCAGAAGACTAGTCTGTTTCTTCACTGATTACAGCAGAAACTTAGCATAGCAAGCTATCTGACTGAGATGATTAATTTAGGTATCTATATTTATGATGTGAACACACTTCAGATTCTAAATGCAGGTTTTTAAATTAATGCAGAAATTCTCAACCATAATTATAATTAAATATGATGATTCCTTTTGGTTTATTATGAGTTCATTTGAGAAATGAATGAGTCTTTCTAAACTCAATATCCATTGACTTAAGAGGTTGTTAATGTATGATAAAGTTTTAACATAGCATTAATGAGAATCCCAAGACCTTGTTCTACAAGGTACCATTTCCACTCAGAATACACAGCATACAACCATAATCTATAATCAAATACCTTAAAGCAATTGAGAAGGCCTTTACTTCCTCCTCCCTCCCCACCTCCTTCCCTCTCTCCCTCCTTCCCTCCTTCCCTCCCTCCCTCCCTCCCTCCCTTCCCTTCTTCATTCTTCCCTCTCTTGAGTTTAGAAGAATAGTTTCTTCCTATTATTCTTCCTTTTGTGTAAAAGTTCTGTTTACAATACTTGTCCACATTTAATTATTTCTTGTAATTGATGCAATTGACAAATACTTGGAATCATAGAGTCATTTAGGTTGGAAAAAAACCTTGAAAATCATCAAGTCCAACTGAAGTCCTTTGAATGTGCTCCAGCACCTTAATGTCTGTCTTGCAGTGAGGGACCCAGCTCTGAACAGAGTATTCAAGGTGCGGCCTCACCAGTGCTGAGTACAGGGAGTCAATCGCTTCCCTAGTCCTGCTGGCCACACTATTGCTGATACAAGCCAGGATGCTGTTGGCCTTCTTGGCCACCTGGGCACACTGCTGGCTCATGTTCAGCAATACACCAATCAGCACCCCCAGGTCCTTTTCCACCAGGCAGCTTCCCAGCCACTCTTCTCCAACCCTGTAGCACTGTGTGGGGTTGTTGTGACCCAAGTGCGGGACCGGCACTTCTCCTTGTTGAATGTCATACAATTGATCTCAGCCCATTGATCCAGCCTGTCCAGATCCCTCTGCAGAGCCTGCCTGCCCTCAAGCAGATCAACACTCCTGCCCAGCTTGGTGTCATCTGCAAACTTAATGAGGGTGCACTCAAACCCCTCATCTAGCTCATTGGTAAAGATATTAAACAGAACTAGCCCAATAATAAGCCCTGAGGAACACCACTTGTGACTGGCCACCAACTGAATTTAATTCCATTAACCACAACTCTTTGCTTGAAGTTCCCAGCTTTCACAAGAACACCACTACTTGACAGTTATGGAGTGGAAGATAGTCACCATCTATCTTGTCAAGACAAGTCTACATATCTCAAATTTCTATTAAACTCCATACTACATTCCTGAATCAGAGAAAAACAATTTTATAACAATGTAAATGCTGATCCTCATAATTTGATAATTCTTTTAGCTCCACTTACTTTGTCAATGTTTTGGAAACAGAACTGGGCAGACAGGTGGATCACTGCAGTCTTATGTCCTAAGTACATTAATTTAGTAGTCTTAATAAGGGGAAAAGGTAAGCTCTTCTGAGCTTACACAATCCCACTGCTAATATAATGCCAGATGTGTGCAAAGCAGACTAAATTTTACTAGTGACATGTTTGTTTCAGTTTCCTTAGTAAAATAAAAATGATACACATTTTATAGGCCTAAAAATATATAACTTTGATAAAGTTAATTTGTTAAATTTACCAAATAAATAAGGTACATATTTTAAAAATGCATAAACAGTTCCTTACTTGCATATATAAAATCCCTTTAAATAATATGTACATGTCAATATAGTAATTAAAATAACGTTGTATCTCTAACCCACAATTATCCTAGCTTTTCCATGTGTCTTCTTCATTGTGTTATCACACTACATTCTATTTTTGACATGAATCATGACTGCTTTTATCACAATTGTAAACAAAACAAACTGTTAGGTGGAAACTTTTAACAGAAACTTCTCTCTACAGTACGTTTTTTTACTCTGCCAGTAGTACCAAATTGACATACAAGCCCTGAAAATATCACCTACATCAATATTTAATGAAATTTGATTGCTGGCTTCTTTTGTTTGGTGTGCAGTAAAAACAAATATTTCCATTGTGATTTTCATCCTGTAGCCACTATTGTTAACACAACAGAACAAAGGGAAGGGAAGGGAAGGGAAGGGAAGGGAAGGGAAGGGAAGGGAAGGGAAGGGAAGGGAAGGGAAGGGAAGGGAAGGGAAGGGAAGGGAAGGGAAGGGAAGGGAAGGGAAGGGAAGGGAAGGGAAGGGAAGGGAAGGGAAGGGAAGGGAAGGGAAGGGAAGGGAAGGGAAGGGAAGGGAAGGGAAGGGAAGGGAAGGGAAGGGAAGGGAAGGGAAGGGACCTCAAAGCAGAAATCTGTTTAACTATAAAGTCACACATAAAGTTGTTGGCTATTCAATATTACTCTGTTCTTAGATTCAGTTTTCTAGTTCTCTTTTGCATTCACAATGCCTATTCACAAAGCCTAGCTAAAGTGTTCCTAGGTATGGGGATAGACTCTTCACATATGCAAGTAATTGCCATCAGCATCAAAAAGAGCTACATATCCATCAAAGGGAGAAAAGACTGTATTTAGGGTTCATTTATTCTTTTTGTATATGGCAAATTTCCACATCCTTTACCATGGCTTAAGAGCATTTTTCAGGGATGGGGATACAAAACCATATTGTAATACTGGGAATGCTTGCACAGTGTTCTTATCCACAGTGTATGCTGAGACTGCTGTTCTATGTATTGCCATCTGAAACTATTCAGGTGTCAGGGGATCCATTTCCTCCTCTTTCTCTGGAATAATGACAAGAAAGATTCAGCCATAGAAAAAGTATGATAATGTGTCCTTGAGGGTTTTCTTTAATGGTTGCTACAATAGATTATATTATTCAAGTAGTGCAAAGGTATTCAGATGACAGCATTATCCAGACCTTACAAATGCATAAAGACAGCAGGGAATATTTTTACTTCTTGCTGTAGCCCTGGCATAGATGCAGTGCAATGAGATATATAAGCTTAATACATTGCTCAGTCTCACTGCTGAAAGAAGGTCATTATGGTGATTCTCAGCAACTTCAGGTTGAAGATGAGCCTGCCACGACTTCAGTCATCTAAATTGCTATGAAGGGCACGGTGGTAGACAATCATGAAGATGTGAATGCAACATTTGCTCTCTTCTTTTGGGCTTACTACTCACACATCTTGGTGAATATCTGTATAACCCTGCATAGCTCCAATAGAAATGGAAGTTTCTAATTTCTATTTGTTGCTCATAATGAACAGTACCAAATAATACAGATAGTCCTACTGAAGTTAATAGTACTTTTGTTAAAAATGCAAAGTCACAATGAAATTGTATCCCATACTACCCTTAAAAATCAATTAGTGATACATGGCTTGGAAAGGAATATAGTGAGGATGAAATACTGGACAGATTGCAGAGCTCAATGGGTTGCAATTAGTGCTATGAAGTCAAGTTAACTGTTCATTACCTGGTGTGTTCTCTGCAGCAAAGTACTTGGGGTCCCAGGGGGCAAGCTAAACATGAATCTTCAGTATGTTTTTGCAAGGGAGAATGCCTGCCTCAACAAAGTGAGCATCTCGGGCTGTACCGGCTGTACCAGCCAGAGCAATGCCAGCAGACCCAGGCTGGTGATTGCGTCTCTCAGTTTGGCACCTGCGAGAGTCGTCTTGAGCTCCCCCAGACACACATATTCACCTCCTGGAGCAGATCCAAGGGAGGGTCACCAGAATGCTCAGCACAGGTACATGATGTGTGAGGAGATGCTGAGAGATGGTTTCTAAGCTAAGAGGAGATCGAATTGTGCTTCAGCTACCCCGTGGTAAAGTGCAGAGGAGACAGACTCATCTTGCAGGTGCAGAGTCCTCTTGAAGGTGAACAGTGGTAGGACAAGAGGCAACGGACACCCAGGCTGTAATATGGGAAATTCCAATTAGATCTGGAGATTTTTTTACCATGAGAGTGGTCAAACACCATGAGAGGCTGCTGAAGAAGTTGTGGAACCTCCATCCTTGAAGATGCTCACAACTCATCTGGGCACAGCTGTGAGCAGCCTGATCTATTTTGGCTCTTCTCTGGACAGGTAGATGGACCAGATGTTCTCTGACCACTTTAATCTGAGATATTCTAGGACTATGATTTTATGAAAAGTTTCAGGTTTGGATTAGTAAAATGCATCCCTTTTATACTATGATGGAAGAAAAAAAAATAAAACAAAACAGTTGAAATTATTTCTAATAAATTGATAGGGTTTTTGCTGTTTAGGTAGAATATAATAATAAATAACTAATCAAGTATTCTGTTCCAGGGGAAAAAAAAAATCTGTAACTTTATTTTAAGACTGCACACTACTATATTCTGGCTATGTTTGAAAAAAGTAAATGAGTATTCTAAAATCACTGAGAGTTAATAGGTTGCTTTTAAGCACTACTTATTCTCCTTTGTGATACAGTATTTTAATGAGGCAATTGTAAATAATTTAAAGTATTTTCTGTCCTTAAAACTTGATGAATAAAAATAGTAAAATATTACATGTGTATTCTGGCTAGATATAAAGGTTGGTATGCTAAAATCAGTTTTGTGTTTTCAAATTTTGTTCACAGTTATGAAAAATCAAAATAACAGCTTGAACATGCTTTTCAGCATTGGACTGTAAGTGAAGTATCTGAAAATCTTTTTAAAATGCTGGCATGTACAAGGTACAATTTTACTTCTTCTTCTGCTTCACTTTCATCATATTCCAGCACTTTTCCAGTACTTCCTTTCTTCTTTTATTATTACTAATAATTCATTATTTGAGCAATAATAAGCTAAAAGCAAGTCGTGAGCCAGTAATCTTTGATCTTTGGTTATAAGTCATTTAAACCATCAATGTAAACTAAGCACTGCCCAGCCTTATTAACAAATTGAGAATAAAATAATACAATATATATAAAGACATTGGATATGTCATCTCACTGGTGTTTAGATGAGTTTAGACTTTTAATCAATTACCAAAACATTCATACTGGTAGTAAATGAAATAAATACAGTGAATAGAGTTTTGAGTGCTGATTTGCAAACTTGATGTGTCTTTTCAATTAAAGTGAACTGAATCAACTCTCTAGTTCTCTTTAACTATACTGGTTAGATCTCCATTAGTTGCAATGGTACGTCAGATACTTAGTAGACACAAGCCTAAATTTAACCACATCGGACTTGGTATATTTTCTTATCTTTACATATTCCATTCCATTTTATATTCCACTAGATGCACTAAGATATCCTCCCTTGACCTCCAGGTGCAACTAAAATGCAATGGTCTTGTGCAGGTTATTGCAAATAGTCCCTTGGTGTTTACAACTGAACGAAGATCCAGGAATTTTTACTGCTGGTACTCAAATAAGTTGCTCATGTTTTAAGTGTTTAGTGCCATTTGAAATGCCTAGAGTATCCAATACATCTGTCAGGAAAGACAGAAGACGAAAAGGATACCTGTGGTCATTCAGAGCAGTACCTGGAGACAAGCATGGACCATAGTCAGAAATGTCACAAAAAACCTCTACATGACTTTGTATGGGCATATGAATAAAATCTCAAGGTTTGGATTTAGGTACTTGATCAGAGTCACATTTTGCTATTTGACCTGCTTTAGGCTGCTCAAGGATACTTGTATCTGGCAGATACAACAGTGTCAGAAATCTTCACTCAATTTTAAAAGGCAAAATCGTGGAGGCTAAATTATAAAGGCCAAACCAGACACTCATAATGCCTAACCTAATTTTAGATAGTTACTTTTAGGCAGAACTACTTGGATATTATAGATGGCAAATATGATGCATCCCAGCTATAAGTCTTAGTCCATGCCAAAGAAGAAGAAAGATTAAAACTCATATTTTAAATATGTGGGTTATCGCTGTGTTTATAACTAGGAACAGTTCTAGATCATTTGGTATAATTGGACTCCCCATAAAATGAATATTTTAAAATCGTGCCTCTTTATTCCCTGTTTTACAGCGTGTATGTCTCAAAAAAACGTAATTCTTATCTTGGTATGATAAGTAAGATATCAGAATGGTATGATAGTAAAAGGAGTAAGTTGCCAAAATTTTCAAAAAAATTACATGCTTCAGTACTCTACAGAAATCATTAGCCTCCATTCCAGCAAGCCTCTGTTCAAATAAGTTTTAAACTGTAGATTCTTATAATTAATTTAAGTAAACAGCCTAAATTTGCCATGATGAAGTTTTGAGCATAGCAATAGTTAACATGTTAATTTTGGTAAGGCACAATAGTAATTATGTCTTCAACTTTGTGAGAGTGAGCACGTATCACCAATTTTCTGTAAAACTGCAGACAGTAAGGAAGTCAAAGAATCACAGAATGGTTGAGTTTAGAAGAGACCTCTGGAGATGATCTGGTCCAAACCACTTGCTAGAGCAGGGCTTCCCAGAACCAGTTGCCCAAGACCATGTCCAGACAGCTTTTCACTATCTCCATGGATGGAGACCATAACTCTGGGCAATCTGTGCAAGTGCTCTGTCACCCTTACAGTAATAAAAGTGTTACCCACTGTTCAGACAGACCCCTACTATGTTTCAGGTTGTGGCCATTGCCTCTGGTCATGCCACTGGGCACCACTGCAAAGAGCTTGTCTCTGTTTTATTTGCATCTTCCCTTCAGTTATTTATATACGTTGACAAGAACACCTTGAGCCTTCTTTTCTCCAGGCTGAACAATTTCAGCTCTCTCAGCCTTTCCTCATAGGACAGATGCTCCAAGACCCTTAGTCATCTTTGTGGCTTTTTGCTGGACTCTTTCCAGTGGCTCCATATCTCTCTTGCTCTGGGGAGTGATGCCAAAACGGCACAGAGTAACTGCTCAGAGATGAAGTTTGTCTTTAAGCAGCAAAGGTATTTATTTTGTGCAACGTTGGGGAGCTAGCCAATTTGCACCGGACAAACTAGCTCCAAAGTTTTCAGTGAAAAGTCAGGTAATTTATACAGTTCTCATGACAGGTTACAACATCTTTACATACACATTCATTTGATTTTGACATCTAATAATTCTGTTTATAATAGGTAGGATCTAGGTGGAGTAAACCTTTCAATTTTCTTTGTTCAGTGATTTCCTGACTTGATGGTCTCCTTATCTCCTTCAGGTGCCCACTTATCTTTTCTAATTATTCAGAGTACATTCCTTTACTTTGACATTGTCAGTGGAACCTTTTTATTATTCAGAGTACATTCCTTTAACGTTGTCAGTGGAACCTTTTCTAATTATTTAGAGTACACTCCTTTCTCAACACAAACAGAGCATCACCCAGAGCATTATACCAAACTCATCCTGACTAATCTTTTTAAGACCTTGCTCTGTTTCAGGAGTCCAGAACTGGATAGAATGCTCCAGGTGTGGCCTCACCTGCTGATTACAGGGAAAAGATCACTTCCTTTGACCTGCCGGTTGCAGCCCAGGATGCCATTATCCTTCTTTGCAGCAAGGGCACATTGCTGGCTCATGTTCAACTTGGTGTCCACCAGGACACTTTTTCTACCAAGCTGCTTCCCACCTGGATATTCCCCAGCACCTACTGATGCATGGGGCTGCTCCTCCTTGGGTGCAGGGTTTGGCACATACCCTTGTTGAACTGTCAGCCCATTTCTCCAACCTCTCAAGGTCCCACTGGACAGCAGCGTGATCTTCTGGCTTTTCAGCTGTTCCTCCATTTTATGTCTTCTGCAAACTTGCTAAGGATATACTCTGCCTCATCATCCAGATGATTAATGAAGATATTAAACAGGACTGGACCCAGTATTGACCTCTGGAGTACACCACTAGCCACTGGCCCTCAGCTAGACTTTGTGCTACTGATCATCACGCGTTGAGCCTGGCTTTTCGGCCAGTTTTCAATCCACCTCACTGTCAGTTCATCTGTTCCATACTTCAACAGCTTCTCTATGAGTATCATATCGGAAACAGTGCCAAAGGCTTACTGAAGTCAAGGCAGACAATATCCACAGCTCTCTCCGTGCCTATCAAGCCAGTCATTTCATGATAGAAGTTTATCAATTTGATGTGGTAAAAAAATATTAAATTGATTACTGCTAATGAAAAAGCCTTTGTTTTTAATTATGGATCAGGGATCACTTGACTTGGACAAGGACAATCAGGTGGTGTTTGTCTTCCCCCCAAATAAGCAAGATATGAGCAGGAACATCCAGACAATAAATATTGTGTGCAGCTGTGTCATGACAGTAACTTCACCATGCTTGGGCATCTGGCCAACATTCCTTGCATCTGTGAACCTTATGAATCATGAGATAGTGCACACTTGCACTTAGCCTAAACTTAAAAGTTCGCATACACCAGGAGTGTAAACTGGTTTTGTTTTTCACCAAGTATGAAAGAAGGCAAGCTCATAGACTGGGCCAAAAGGCTCACCTATGAACAGACACACCATGTAGGAATTTTCCCAGTTACAGAGAGACTCCTGGCACCAGCTGCAATGAGGCTTCCCAGCCAAAGTGTGGGCCTGGATGATGGTAAGGTTGTAAATGGTGAGGAATACTTTTCTTAGTCTCTGTAACGCTTTGCAGTAGTGATCTGATGCTTCACTTCTGTTGCTTTTTTATCATATTATGTCTAATAACTAGTACTGTTTCCTTTTAGCATATTGCATGCTATTTTTCCTTCATAGTGTAATATAATAAACCACATTTGTTCTTATATTTGATTTGGAATTCATTTTTGCTTGGTATCCAGTCAATCAGCAAAACAGTTGGTCAAGCATGACTTCTTGGTGAATTCATGCTGGCTATTCTGATGATTTTCTTGTCATTCATGTGCCTGGAAGTGGTTTCCAGGCTTAGCTGTTCCACCAAACTTTGCAGATATCAGTTACATAACTAAGTAAATTACAAACATACTTAAGTGAATTACATACTTTTTAAAGTATGCAAATTTGCATTTGATTGAAATCCTTCAATATATAAAAGAGTTCATATCACTGAAAATTTAACATTTAATTCTAAAACTTACGGTTGCAGATGTACTACTAGATAAATCTTTATTCTATAATATATTGAGAAACACATTTACATGACCCGTCTCAGAAAAATATGTTAATAAATCATCTGGTGTATAGTATGCAATTCAATCATATGTTGGCATAGAAACTAAGCTTAGCATTCTCTCTAGCAGACAGAAAGCTGTACAAAATCTTTAATACTTGCAAGCTGTTACTCATAACTTCTTTATACTCTGAAAACTGAGGTTTACTGTCTTGAGATACTTAAAGGAAACTAAGCCAAATAAATCAAGATTACATAATTCTTACCATGAATTTGTACTGGCCTCTTTCAAAAATGCCTCTGAAATACTGCAATTGAGGATTTGGTTTTGCTATATATTTTCTTTTTATTATTACTTCAGTCCACACACTGAAATCCCCTATTTAGTTTAAGGGATACTTCACAGTTGAGCTGATTTGATCAGTAATGGTAAAGTGAATGTTGCTGATGCTCAGAGTAGTAATACATTTGAGACTATAGCAAAACTTGTCACTCTGTATATTCTTTGTGATTTTTTTACAAAGTGATTTCCCTTACTCTGCTTTTATCCAGTTTCAGAAACTCAAGTGTGACAATATGATCCAACCACTGTACTGCAGATAGACTAAGCGTAGAAAACACAGACATGCTGTCCCATTAACTTTAAGTTAAACTTAGATCTGTAAATATCACCTTTGCTATGAGGACCAAAACCCACATTTGTAACAATCCTGTAGTCAGCACAAGATAGTTAGATATATCAAGTTAGATAAATTCAGCCTTCGCTTTGTAGCAAAATTCTTCCAACTATCAGCAACAAGAATTATACAATAAAAAAGACAATAATACACAATACTTGAGGAAATTTGTAGAAATTATCTCATTGGTACTCAGTAGGTATCTGGGATCTCATTTAAGTTTCTTTATAGATAAAATTAATCCACCCATTTAAGAAGTATCTATGCAGACAGAAATGCTAAAGTTGTGTTTATGCTCATAAACTGACCCAAAATATTTCAAGGTGGAATGCAATGTCTGAGAACAGCCACAACCTGGTCCTGTCTCAAGCAAGCTTGTGCTCTCTCAGACCTGAGAAATCAAAACCCTGGCACGATCCTGGAGATACTGCTCCCAGGGTCAGTAATACCCAGGAAGCAGGTAGCACAGAGCTAAATGATCTGCTGTTTTACCTACATAGATGCAGGTTGTGTGCTGCTGGTTTCTGTCAATGCTAAGGAGTACATAAGGTATAGTTTACTGCTGTGGACATTTACTTACAAGTTTCTTTAAGAATACTTATGTATTTAATGTGAAATTCTATTACCTATTTTTGATTGCTGTCAAACAAGAAATATGGAAAAAAAATCAGTCATAATTTCTTGACATATGTATTTTCAAATATATATTTTGATTCCCAGACTGAATATGTTTTAATTATTCTTATTGTGGCATCACAGGTCAAGTTCAAGGCTCTGATATATATATATCTATATCTATATATCTATATCTATATATCTATCTGTAAGAACTCTCATAAAAATTGAAAGTGAGGTAGAATAGATTACTTTTAATATATTCCACAAATCATCAATATTTTCTGCTAGTGGTTTTACAATTTCTTTATTAATTGTTAAATACCCATTAGAATAATGACAATTTGGAAGTCAATAATATGTCTTTAATAAAACCAAATCTATATACATATCTATACATAGAAGAATATATATTTATATATGTTACTTGTATGCATTTATATCAGTATTTTTTCCATATTTAAAATAGGAATTAATAGTGACCAGACTGCATATTAGAGAAAGAGAGAGGTGGAGATTGATAAATGGTAGAAGTTTAATTTCTGCTTTAATACAAAATTATTCCTAACCCTACCCATCTCTATTGCTTGGTATGAAAGCAGACTGAAAACCTGAGTCAAGAACTGGTGTAAAAGGAAATGTTGTCCTATTGACACATGAGGATATAACAATCCAGTAAATAGTACTACTTTTACACTCAATTTTAAATAAGGTTTTTAAGGAGATTTTGAGCTTCCCTTTATGTTCATTTTAAGTGGAAAATTATTACCTATTTTAAATACTCCAATTATCTGAATTTGCAAAAAAAAAAGAGAAAACTTTAATCTGCTTTTTTAATTACTATTATTTTATTTTTATTTTTTACTTTTTAAGTGCATACATGCTTTCATTCTTTGCTGAACACAGCCTTTATTGCTAGAGTTGGTTCATAGTTATTGGTAGCGTTCAGTTCCTAACTCCAGCAATCAAGGCTGTTTCCACCAAAGAATTAAACCGTATCTACACATAAAATCTTTGCTCTTTTGTTGATTTTATTAACAAAAACAATGTTATATATAATGCAATATAAAAGTCCCCAAAATGTTAATGCTCCAGGAAAACCTAATACAGGATATACTTTATCTGTAGAGTAAAGAAGAAGGAAAACAAGAGGAAATAACTGAATCTTGTGAAAGCTCTGCTGTGATGTGTCCAGGAAAAATGGCTAAAGACACATATTTTGCCACCCTTTGTAATAGTTTAATGTTCTTAATAAAATATTGGAATGAAAGTAACATTACAATGGGAGAAGGTTATGAACATTTGGTATACTCTCTGAAATTTTTTTTTCTTATATTAAAATGACTTGAACTGTGACAGATAAAGGACTAAAAGTTTATATAACGTATTACATTAAGATGTAGAATGTTTGCGTGAAGCCACAACAGTTATTCTCCAGATAAGGAACACATTTTACAGGTGAAATACACCCCAGCTATGCTGAATATAAGTATATAGTTGAGTATAGAATGATTAGAAAATTGCAGTTCACCCATCTTTCTTGAACCATGAGACAACACAGATAAACACCATGATTACCTGTTTTTATTTCATAGGTGGTTAAAGCTCTTAGGGTAAAAAAAAAACCTATGATCAAGTCACAGTCCTTTAATATTTTGTGTTTTTTCAGGAGGGTATCTACACACTGTATGGGTAGTTCCTTCATTAGCTGTATTTACATTGAATAAATTATACCCAAATACTTTAGGAATACAAGCATATTACAATGTATTTTTGTATCTTGTACACTTTTGAAAATCCTGAAGCCTAGCTTAATCATGGGCACAATGACTCACATACTCTCAAAGGGTCTTGTGAATTGTCTGGTTATGATGGTAAGAGGGAAGATAAGAGCAGGAGAGTTGGGAAATGGAGTAGGAGAAGTTCCCATTATCACAGAACTTTACCTTGAAAGCATAATGTAGCATTGGCAACAACTGCCAAGATATCTCACCCGAAGTTACATCGTATTCCATTTCCCACCTGTATAGATTGTCAGGATCATTCACCTTGTTCGAACTCTATTCCAACATTGTCTGTCTCAGCAATTTGTTTTCATTTGGAGATTAGCCTAACACCCTATGACAGATCATTTTGTTACACTGCTTTTTCTTACAGAGTCATTTTAAAATCGTTGTGGTTTAACCCCAGCTGGCAACTAAGTCCCACCCAGCCACTCACTTTCCCCGGTGGGATGGGGGAGAGAATTGGAAGAGTAAAAGTGAGAAAACTCATGCATTGAGATAAAGAGTTTAATAGTAAAGCAAAAGCTGCATGTGCAAGCAGAGCAAAACAAGGAATTCATTCACAGGGCCCCATCATGCATAACGGTTACATGGGAAGACAAACACCATAACTTTGAACATCCCCCCTTCCTTCTTCTTCCCTCAGCTTTACATGTTGATCATGATGTCATACGGTATTGAATGTTCCTTTGGTCATTTGGGGTCAGCTGTCCTGTCTGTATTCCTTCCCAGTTTCTTGTGCACCCCTAGCCTACTTGCTAGTAGGGTGGTGTGAGGAGCAGAAAAGGCCTTCACTCAGTGTAAACACTGCTTAGCAATAACTGAAACATCTCTGTTATCAACACTGTTTCCAGCACAAATCCAAAGCATAGCCTCATACCAGCTCCTATGAAGAAAATTTACTCTATCCCAGCCAAAATCAGCACAAAACTCTAGATGAATAAGAAGGTGCTTTGCATGCCAAATTTTATTACATTTAAACAGGACTTAAATTGCATTATCAGTACACATGTACACCCCAAATTTTAATGCAAAAATATCTCATTGTGTTCTTCAGGGTGGACTTGAAGAAACTACGACCATTAGACCCATCCTTTAATAACTTGCCTTTGTTTACTAACTGTTATGGCTGTGGCAAAGAAGTTCACAATACTCTTCTCACTGGTGGCAATAAAAAGTAATATATCACAGTAGAACTGCAGAAAGATAAAGAAAGGGAGAACACTTTGCAAAGTCCTTGAAACAAATGGAAATATTCATGTTGTCTTTAAAGAGAAATACACTGGTACTACAATACGAGATTCTTTGTTCAAATGTCTTGCCTTCTCAACCTCGAGAGTCAGTTCAGAAAGATAGTTTTGTCACTTCATGGGGAATATGATCAATAATTCTATCCTCAGTAGGTGAGCAGGATGATGAAACGTTATTAAATGTTTCAGAAAGTACTTGTGTTAGTCATGCAGCTAAGATCCCACTTGACACTGGAATCAAAGCCTTTAAGGCTCATATGAGTTTTCCATTAAATGCAATGGGGTTTAGCTCAGGCTTTGGAAAAGACTGAATATTTTTTTTTAATGTTTTTGTGTGTGCGGCAATCTCACATGAATATCCTTCATCTTATTAGAAATTCACAAGTATTTTTTAAAAAAAGTTTTAAAAAAGGGATAAATTACTATGAGAACACTGACATACAGAATATATTGATTAGCAAAGGCTGAATATCTAGAATCCAGGAAATACATGTGGCGATTACACTCTAAGCCACGGTACAAAGCCTACACCATGCAAAGGTAGTGTGCTTGGCTCTGTACTGATTCATCAGTAAAGTATAAATTTTCAGACTTAAACAATTCTTTGAAAACTGCACTGAGATTTTATCTTGCTGTTCATTGCTCTGTAGTACATCTATTCCAAGTTGTAGTACAACTTAATGTTCAGTTCATTATCTACCTTCAGAATATGTTATTATAAAATGGAAGTGTGCACAGCAGCATTTAGCAAAGTCATTCTCTCCCTTAGAACTGTAACAGCTGCATAAGAGTTTATTCATGGACATCTAATGTGTCATACTATTTATTTACCCAGTAATGCTGATTGACAACTATTTACTGCTCATCAAAAATTTATAGCCTGATCTCTCTAATTTTTGTGGATGTTATAGTTTTAATGTTTCTTTTGCAGCAAAATATTCTGAGGACTGCAGAAGTACATAATAATTATGATGGGATTAATGAAAAATATATATTAAGATATTATGAACAATTTCTTATTGATAAACATTGACATTTTTAATTCAGCCTTCTTCCAAAAGATGCTTTCCACTATAACAAAATTTCCACTAGTCATATCTAGGGTCTTTAGGTTGATAAATGAGGTAACTTAAGTCACCCCTATTGGCAAAGCAGATAGATTCCTTCTAACTTGAGTCAGATTCCACTGTAAGTACAAGACTTCTCTCTAACTGGTGTTCAGACCCCTCTCCAGCAAAGGTAACCTCAGGAACGATCCTTGTCTGACATCAAGGTATTTCTCACATATAAACTGCTACTAGCTCCTTTTTACTAGTTGTGGGCTTTTACTGGTTCTTTTTTCCACTGTTTTTTATGGTCACTGTACTTTATCACAGTCCTACCTTTGAAAATGTCTACCTTCTAAAAGCTTTTAGCAAGATTATTTATCTACTGTCTTCTTTTCTCTTTTCTTTCTAGAGCACACATTTCCCTCCTTTCCATATTCAACAATCCTGATTTCATAGCTTCCATCTTCATACTCTGTGATTCCGTCACTGTCTGGAATTGTTATTTAACTATTTTTTTGCCTTTTCCTTTTTTTTTCATTTTTCTACTGTGAGTAAGTTGATATCTAACATTTGATACCAAAGAGGAAAAAAGTACATGGACATTTATCTTTTATATATTGCTCCAAAATTAAGGTCTTTATGAATGTCTCCAGCTGCTGAGAATTCCAAAATGTAATTAGGCCAATCACAACATAATGCTCTTATAATGCGAAAATTAAGAGCTTGCCAAATAGCTCACACATTTGGCAGATTGAACCCATACACTTCCTAGTTTTAATGCTACAATGAACATTTGAAATGCTGATTTTAAATCTATATTCCTAGATATTTTCAGATAAAAAAGAAAGAACTCAAGTGGTGCTTTAATAACTTTTATAAAACAGCTCAATACAAAACATTCTTAGCAGATAAGATAGTAGTTACTGTAGTAAGCTGTGTGCTTCTCCAAGCATGCTTTCTTTCCAGGGGATGTCTTTGCACTCCAGTAGTCATTCTAAATAATACTCTTGATTATATTTTTATAGCTAAAGTATGGTCTGGAGTTTATATTGTATATTCTTTAACTCAAATGTAATTTATTCTATAAACAGAACTTGTTTATGTAACTGATTAACCAGGATCAAATTAGGTCAAACTCTGTTGACATGGTTTTGAGTTGTAATTGGTTTCTCTAATTGGTAACTATAAACCAGAATGTAATCAGCTCAAAGTAAGTACACTCTGTGCTATTAACCAGTAAAGTCTAGGATCTCTTGGGAATACTTTGCAAACCGTACACTACAAACAGGATTAAGCATATCAGTTTCTGTTCTGCTGAGAAGTTTATTTTGTACAACCAGCCATACAGAAGTATAATAATGTATTTTTGTCAGACTGCAAAAAATGTTAACAATTTGACCTTGACATGTAAGCCTCCATTTCAGAGAATGGATTCAAACATTATATCCTTTTCCTAACTGTAACTGAAAAATAAGCTTTCATCTAGTATTCATGATTGGAATGTGATCACATTATTGCATCCTTTAAACAGGTTGGACTGTCATTAAAAAAATTATACAGAAGTGAGGAAAAATCAGGGATTTTTTAAGTCTAAAAAGCTTTATGCAAAATCACCACAAACAAAATAAAGAATCAGGCTGTGTGGAATGGTCAAGTGTGTCTTGTACTCTTAGAACATAACTCACAGGAAAAGTATGTGAGCACCTCCAGTGACTAATGTCATACTGATCCTAATTTGTGAAGCCTCATAATTTGGAAGTAACAATATCCATATGACTACTAGTTGAGGCTACTTTTCAGAAATCATAAATTCTATAAACATGCAAATAGGACTAGAAAGGGTCATCTACTCTGCCTCAGAGGTAGGTTTTGCAATAGGATTAGGTTGTCTGGTGGATTTTTGCCTGCTTTTTTCTAACACTTCCAAAACAAAGATTACACAACATTCTTAAAAATATGTTTTTATTATGCTTTCCTTTCCATTCATTTATGAACTATACCATTTCATGACTGTTACATTTTATTTCACCATCTCTTTCCAACTGGAGAGTCAGCCTGGAGCACCTTTTTTATTTTTCATAGTGCTCCTTTGTATCAAATAATTGTTAAAAAAGCCTTTAAAATGGGGGGTGGGGGGTGCAGATGGGGTGGGGGGTGCGGAATTTATAATTATAAAACCTGACCAAATGTGGCTGACTACCTCTGAGATAGCCATCCAGTCTTATAAAGAACAAAGCAAGCTATTTGTTTCTAAGGTGTGGTGCACCTTATCCTGTGTGTATAGTGAGAGTGGAAAGTGGCAGATAAAAAAACCTGTTGTAACAGCACCTATTTTTCAGAGAAAACACCTTAAATAAGGTAGATAATAGTATCTATACTGTGAAAATGCAGTTAGATGAGATGAATTCTGACTTTGTATAACTGCTGTAGTGTTCCTTACATTTGGAGAGTTAAAAACTCCATGGTTCATAGATTGCTTCATGTACCTTCTTATTTTGTGATGTGTTGCACTTGCAGATTCTACTAAGATTATAGGCAGAGGTTACCTTTTTCTTTTTTATTTGCTATATAGAAATTTTAACAGTTCTGTTGTTTTTCTAACTTTTGCATTTCAAATACAAGGGAAGATTTCATGTCCTTTCCCAGCTGTTTTTTCTTAGTCGTGTTCTAGACATATTTTCCTTTTATAAACTTGGAATTCATCTAAGACAACTACTACACAAGGATCAATGAGGGAGATGATTACATGTAACTATGGTAAAAAAAGCTTATCATAATTTTAGAAACATTATTTTTTAATAAAATCTAATTTTAATGAGATCTTTTTCAACAATTCAGCAGTCTCTATATCCCATGTCTCAGAAAGATATTGCACACCAAATGTGAAGCACAGTGAAGGTTCTGGAAATCAGAGTATGCACAATAATATTGCATTATAATTTATGCCTCCAAATACAAGTGAAGATTCTCATTTGTTTATTTTTTTCTTATTATTTTACTTAAATATATAATTAATCATGAACACAATGCAGTATCTAATAAAACACTCATATTCATGTGTAACATCCTTTTGTATAAAAACACAAATGAAAATGTTGATTTAAAACTAACATATTTTTATTTGAAATGTTGGTAAGATTATGGGGTGTTTGTCGAGTATCATCTCAACGGACTGAACTTTGAGAAAGGTGCATTTGATCATTTTTTATTTTACCTGTTGGTTGTGAACTAGCAGTCTGGGATAACAGGTCAGAGCAGCTCAGTCTGGGAATTAAATCTTTTGCATAACTGGTAAGGTATAGTCTTGACAGTCTGTTGATACACACTTATTTACTTCTATTTAAAAGAAAGAAAAATACCTGTTTCAGTGCCTGACACTTTGTTTGTCACTTAAAATCATAATCCACTCTAAAGAACAAATACTCAATAACATAGGTAATCACAAACATTACAAGAAAAAGTGAACTGTAATAATTAAGAAGTAAGACTAGTAGTAATTAAAATTTAACACTATTTTTTTTTTTTTTTTTTTAGAACTAAGTACTAATTGAAGATTATCAGGTAGAGTTGTATATATTTTCATGCTCTGTAAACAAATTCCCAAGCTGAAATGTTCATATGTTGAAAATTTTAAAGCAAAATTCTGGGTTTATTTTTGACCCTTCGTGTTTGAGGATATGCAGGGCACCAAGCTGAGAAGTAATTGTCTTACTGTTATCTGAATCAGCACCATGGCTAAGGCCAGCTTGTAAGTAATTAAATGTTTTCTGCAGGAGAGCATGAACTTATTTTTTTTCTCCATTAGCATACTATCCAATTTCTCATTTCTGCCTTAGCTGCTAGTGTTTGGGGGTTTTGTTTGTTTGCTTAGTTGGTTGGGTTGTTGTTTTTTTGTTTGTTTTTAAATTCTGATTTGTGTTTTTTGTTAACTTCTATGTTGAGGCTCAATGGACTTTCCTGGTGGGCTCTTCATAGACTCCCTAAAGACTTCTGTTTCCCCCTTCCATTTTCCATAAAGCCCTCCAAAGGAAAAGTTCTCCAGAGCAATAAAAATGGAATCGCACCTTGTATATAATAAGTGCTTATATTAAGGACTTGACAGATTTTAGATGTGCTTCCTCAGTGGTACTAACTATATATGAAACAACTACAGGTTTCTGAAAATGGAGTAAAACTTTCTGAGACCTGGACCTTTACTTGCTGAAGAAAGAAAATAACACCCATGTAACAATATTAACAGGTTCTGAAGCTAGCCTTAAAGTAAGATCTTGAAGTAATATAACTTCATGTAATGTGTGCACTGCAATATTACGAGGGAGTTATAACAATGAAGTGCTTAAATGTAGTTCATAGAAAGCGTTAGAAATTTGAAAGTCACACTGCTCTTAGGTATCTTTCTATATCCTGTCGTTTAACAGAGACATCCATACTAACAAATGCATATGCCTCTGTGTGTCTAGCTGATGTAAACAGTGTAGTTTCAACTGCATTAGTGTTAAGTGAAGGGTAACACATTTGAAAAATATTTCTAATACAAATGTACAGTTACAGAAGTGATCTGTTGTATCAAACCTTTCTTGACATTCAGGCCTCAAGTCACAAATGAGCAAAAGAGACTAAATGTTCTAAAATAGCATAGCAACATTTTACTACAAGCCTGGGTCCATCTAATTTAGGGAGTAGTTAGTCCAGAGAGAAACACTAATTGAAAGTAGTGTCTGTCAAGGTGTATGGGGTTGCGGTTAATTCTTTTTGTCCCTCTTTCTCTGTTACTCTATTCTTTTAACATAGCAAATGTATAGTGACCTATATATTGCTGAACCAAATTCAAGAAAATGTGTGTCTAGTGGTACTGTGTAAACATTTTGGTGTAATTAGACTACAGTGAAACATTTTGTTCTGGGCTACTAACTAAATCCTGGCTATCATTTGATTTTAAATTCCTTGCTTATTTTTTGCTAATTTCCTACTAAGTTGATAGAAGGAAAAAGGAAAACATTGCCAATAATCAGTATGTTTCATGTGAAGATACCATTATTTGTGAGTGTAAATATTAAGTAACTTAAGCATTTTATGGCAAGGTGAAACAATTTCCATAGGTTCCAATTTTCAGAAAGAGTCTAGTCTTCTGTTCTTGTTGAAATAGGCCTTCTAGAAAAAGGATAATGATAAGAGCATGTACTTTCCTTTTTAATAAAATCGGTTACTTATAAACTGGCATATAAATATATTCACACATTTTAAAATTTAAAGTATTTTAAAATCTTTGATTCAGTGTGTAAATTCATATAGATTTGCCACTTTATAGGGCACAGAAATAAAATGTAATTAAGACAGAAAAAGAAGGCCATAGGGACTCTGAGACATCACCTAATCCAACACTGTTTACCAGAAAAGTCCAACAGAAAATTGAAATAAGTTGAGAATTCATTTTTAGAGCTTTTTACATTATGTACAAGTTATGGTATTCTATTAATTATTTCACTTCTAGATCAGAAATGCATTAGTTCCTGTGAAATTTAAGGGTGGTCCATCTGTCTGTCCCACCCCTCCCTCCCCCTAAAAAAAAAAAAAAAATTACTAAAGCAAATATCTTGACCTTAACTGTGACACAATGCCTCCCTTTAAATGCAAACAACATTGAAGCATCATCCCCAATCTAACAAATCAAATATGCTCTCAGCATGCAGCCCTCAGTGGATTTGTTTTATTTGTTCATTTCAGTTTGCCTACAGTCCTGCAGGTCACAAATTGCTTCAATCTGAAAATATACTGTACCTTGGAGAGTATAAAACAAACATTCAAATTGTCTTTATCTTCTTTACATAATACTAATTTGTTTGCTCTTAACTTGGCATCAGGAAAAGGCAGTGAAATATTAATAATGCCCATATTATTCACCATGTAAAACTAATGCACCTAACAGGCATTTGAAACATTGAATGCAATAGGTGTATTTCTATCGTGCTGTTTCCTTTTACTGCTACTTCTGGTTCATTTCAGGTATATGCATTTATCCCTAGGTAGGAGCTTTCTGGTAACTGGTGGTCTGAGGGGATATTATGACTTACAGCAATAAAAAATATAAGTTGGTCACAGCATCACAGGGTAGTATCTACAGGGAAATTTTTTTTGTTCTTAAGGTATCATTGTCGATACCTTTCTAATGCCATTTATAGTTCGACTTGATGGACTGTCTCAAAGGGGACCTCCAGACGGCACTTTTCCTACTAGTAGTAATTATGCCCTCATGAGCATAACTAGGTCTTCAATGCCAATTACATGCAAAGCTCATTTGTACTAGCAGTTAAGAACCTTTTAAGGTCTTGTTGAAAAAAAATAATATCAGAGATACAACAAAATGGACTAATTTTTAAAGCTGTAAAATGCCTTAGTACAAATCTAACTCCTTTCAGTTGCAGCTGTAGCGTTGCTTATTGATTTGGGATGATTATTTAGGAACACATTGCCTATACCCTGTGTCATATCGTCCAGCTTCATGCATCTCTTTCCTGTTATCTTATGCTATTTTTTTTTCAATCAGTAAAGAGAAGAAAGTTTAGCAATATAGAAATAGCCCTGATGATTTAGATCAAGACCAACATAGCCCCAGATTGTGTCTAGTGGAAACTGACTTTTGGAAGATGATGAAAGAACTCCACACTCAGAAAGAAGTAGGGAAATATGACCATAGTGACCAGATATAGTCTGAAAACTGTAGGAGCATCCTATTTCTAAAATTTTGCTACACCAGCAAATGAGCAGGGCTCTTGGGATGAGGTAAAGGTGAAAGAATAGGAACATAGGTGGCATGACTCTAGACTGCTGACAAAATGGAAGATATTCATAAAGAGGCAGGCACATTCTGCAGGCAGCACCTGGCTATAAAGCTTGTGCTGCAGCCAGGTCTTTAGGTCTTATAACCAGGGGACCCTCCTTAAGAAATGGGGACTGCTGGACAAACAGGAGTTCAGCTGACAAAGGGAGGAGAGACCATCCTTGACAGCAAGCTTACTAATTTTAACAGCAGGGCTTTTAAGGATACTTGATAAAGGATGGTGACTGAAGACAAAAAAAGGTATGGGGCCACATTAAAGAAGTAGTCCTCACACTCCTTGTGTGAAAGCAGAAAAACTGGGGGTTCATTTCCAGTGTCACTGCATAAATGTATCAGTATGGGAAACAGAAGAAGAATTCGAAATTTATGAATGGTGCAGAGCTATGATCCCAGTGGGATTAGAGAGATTTTTTGAGATATTCCACTCGGCTGGAGTGCTACACTGGATGGACACTGGTTCTATTAAAAAAGCATGCCAGCTAGCAGCCAGAGTGATGCTGTTTCTTAAAGGTGAGTTGGAAGGCAAGAGCAGGAACAGCACAAGCCAGGCAATGTCCTCTCCAGCTGCGTGCTGCCCCACAGCACACCAGGCAAATGAAGAAAGCAGCATGGGTCCTATTGATAGCTCTGTGGTTATCAGGTAGAGTTAAAAACCAAATTCAAACTAGAAACTTTAAACAACAATTAGGAATACAGATGATGGCAAACTCAGGCCTGAACTTAAAAGTGCCCATGCAGGCTCCAATGGAGGTCTCGGGTCAGGTTGGTCAGGCAAATTGAGTCCTATTAGTTCATTAAAAGCTTCAATAATAAAAAGCTGGAAGATAAGGAACACTAGCTTGTGATGGGTGATGAGCTAACAACTTATGGATCAGCACAGACAAATGTAAAGTCCTGTACATGGCATGGAATTAGCCCATGAAATGGAACATGCTGGTGGCTGACTGGCTGGACAGAAACCTTGCAACATAGTACCTGGGATCCCAGGGGGCAAGCTAAACATGAATCTTCAGTATGCTTTTGCAAGGGAGAATGCCTGCCTCAACAAAGTGAGCATCTCGGGCTGTACCGGCTGTACCAGCCAGAGCAATGCCAGCAGACCCAGGCTGGTGATTGCGTCTCTCAGTTTGGCACCTGCAAGAGTTGTCTTGAGCTCCCCCAGACACACATATTCACCTCCTGGAGCAGATCCAAGGGAGGGTCACCAGAATGCTCAGCACAGGTACATGATGTGTGAGGAGATGCTGAGAGATGGTTT
Organism: Falco rusticolus; assembly: GCF_015220075.1. NCBI lineage: Eukaryota > Metazoa > Chordata > Aves > Falconiformes > Falconidae > Falco > Falco rusticolus. Next base: position 99,120,203 of record NC_051188.1, on the reverse strand, counting down.
CTAAGCTAAGAGGAGATCGAATTGTGCTTCAGCTACCCCGTGGTAAAGTGCAGACTCATCTTGCAGGTGCAGAGTCCTCTTGAAGGTGAACAGTGGTAGGACAAGAGGCAACGGACACCCAGGCTGTAATATGGGAAATTCCAATTAGATCTGGAGATTTTTTTACCATGAGAGTGGTCAAACACCATGAGAGGCTGCTGAAGAAGTTGTGGAACCTCCATCCTTGAAGATGCTCACAACTCATCTGGGCACAGCTGTGAGCAGCCTGATCTATTTTGGCCCTTCTTTGGACAGGTAGATGGACTGGATAAGTTCTAAAGAGCCATTCCAACATGTATTATTCTATAACTCTACAACTGTTTTGCAATAATTAAGTGTTTATGTGTATGTGATTTTGAAGAAATAACAGTGCTGTTTGACAAGAAATTTATTTAGTAGGATTTTAAGATTCCCCCTTTTCTACTTTGTGCAGTTGTAGGGTAGTCAGTAGTGGTTCTGATAGTGTTTTCTGACAATAAAGGAAAAAACCCACTAGTTTGTTACCACCTGCTTATCACTGTCTCCTAGGAAGCTCTGATTTCAATCAGTATTTTTGCTTTAGGTTGCATTTCTTCACCTCTTCCTATTATTTCTAATCCCTCACTTGGGACATAAACATAAATATATAATGTATTATATGTTTAATCAAAGAAAAACCTGATTCGAGTATCACTACAGCCTCTGAGAGATCTGAAATTAAACCGAGGCAAGAATAACTGAGATACAAAGCAAATATGGAAATATTAAATGAAATACAATTTATATAAGATTTATTTACTTTAAATAAATATGTAAATATCTTTAATAAGATTAAAAATTAATTTGAAAAAAGGAGGATGTTAATCAGTCCTTACAAATAGTTAACAAGACAAGGCCTTGGGAGAAGGACCCATAAATAGGTCAAGCTAAGAAATAACAAGATAAGCTCAAGGAGAACTAAAAGGTTAATGAGACCAAACAGAAAAAAAACCTTGTACTATGTGTGAACTGTCCTAATTAGCATACTAAAAGATCTACCCTGGAGCAAAGAAAGCCTCCTACTAGCACAACCCCCTTCCCACAGAACATGCCTGGTGAAAAAAAAAAAAAGAATGCTGTACTTTTAAATGGAGAAGACGCTCTGAAGAACCAATGATAATTGTGACTAAACGTAATTGTAAGCAATTGTTCGAAGTCTATAAAATGTTTTGCTATGAGTTAAGAGGCATGCTAGCTTTGTAGATTTGCCACCTAGCACCCATCTGCACAGACACATGATAAACAAATACCTTGGCTCTGTGTGTGGATCAGCTCTCCTACACCAGGTGAAGAACCCAGATTTGGGATAACAGTGACTGCAAATGCAAGAAAGAATTAAACCCAGCAAGTTGCAGCCTACAAGAGAATAAAGTAATAAGTAAAGGAAGCTCTTTGATTCTTCTTAATCTAATCAAAATCCTTGCCTTTCTCCTAAGTATTATTTCTGTCCTTCCATTTGAATAGATATTAGCAGATAACAGTGCATGACATATTTTTTCCATTTTTTCAATTTGCATATAATTTTCATGTCAGTCCCTATTCTCACTTTTATGAAGCAAATAGTTCAACTATTTTCATTCTTCTCTGAGAGAATCTTTTCAGATCAATAATCATGTTCCATGCCTCTCCTTAGTTTTTCTGTACTTCCCTTCTGCCTAAGTAGAATGAGATGGTATCAGTATAACATTATAATCCAATCAATGCATCTATCTTTTTAAACTTTGAAAAACTTTTCCCTATTGAGCAGATATATTGAGCAGCCATACTAATCTTCACAAATTTTTCCCAATTTCTTATAAATCCTATCAATTAAGAAAAGCCTATCTATATTTCTAATTGTGGAATTTCCTTAATTCTACTTAGTAGTTAAGTTCTGATAGAAAATCTCCAAAATATTTTAGCCTCATTTATTGTAAAATGCCTTTAAATAGGTCAGTAGAGTACTGAAGTATAAATAAATTGTAATTATTAGTTATATATAAAGGTATTAGGACTCAAGCCACTTTAGAAAACAAAGCTAGGATCTAGAGAGTAGAAATTAAGGGTTCTGAAATGTACCCTGATTAATAAATACAAACTCACTAAATTTTATTTTCTTTGTATCTGTTGTTTCTGCAACTATTCTAACTGGAATACCCTTCTTCTAGATAATAGAAATATTTGAAATTCATATTGGGTCATTTTCATGAGAATCTACTCACATTTTGTGTATGCTTTAGCTTATGGGCTGTGTTATACTCTCACAGTTTGGCTACAATATAATCTAAAACAAATACTGCATTTGGGTCCAGACTTCTTCACTGAAAATGACAATATGCTGTGTTTCCTTTCCTTCTGTCTTTACAATTTTATAGGTCATTGGTGACTCTAATGTAATGGCCATTTTTTAATGTAATACTCCTTTTTCTGTAATGGATATTATTTTTCAGTGCAGATAATTCTTATTAAGATTTTGTTACCAGTCTTGGTAGGGATTGTGCTTCATTTTCCCCTTAGTCAGGCCAGCAACAAATGGAAACCTTCTAAATTGTATCCAGGAGATGTTTCTTGATTTGTTTTCTTTAATCATAACCGCCTGCCTTGGCCAGTAAAACCCCACTGAATGGGTTTTGCTAAAATCATAACTGATCACTCAGGCATTTTCGCAGGCATGATCTAGCAATCATTTCTGCTTATTGATCATAGCTTTATTCAAACTGAAGATATATTAGGTTGTCTTTCTTTCTTATAAATGCCCAGGTTTTACAAGAAGCCTGGTTTCTATTTATTTTTTTATTTACTTATTTTCACCTGTAATTATTTAGACCTTAAAGTTTTCTGCAGAGAAGGTAACAGCATTGTGTTCAAATAGCTAGTATCTGATGAAAGGCATTTTTCCTCTGTTCCCAGACTGTAATTCTATTACTTGGCAATTTGCTAGCAGATAACACATTGGCTTGATAGGTTGATGTAACTGGAGTACTAGGCCAACATACACAATATCTTCTAATACTTTTGTGGTTATTTAGGGTTATATCCCATCACAATGATTTCCCTGTCTCCAACTCCTTTTTGGATAAATCTCCCTGTTTCATGATAATCCATGATAGGAACAGGAATTTCTTCTGGGTCATACTTTCCTGTATGGAAAAATATATTTTTCCAGACAAGCTTTCCTAGTGTTTATTTATCACCTCATATTCAGACACCCTTGTTTCTTTAGAACTGGACCTATTCCAAAACCTTCTCTAATACTCTTTTTTGTGACTCTGATGGTCTAACTATCAGCATGATCCACAGCCTTTAAAGCACCTTTTAAAGCTTCAGATCTGTTCTTAGCATGATATATTGGATTCTTCAGATTTTCAGTGTCTGCATCTCATTTTTACTTCACTAAAGTATAAAGATTTGCTGCTGTTATTGGAACAAAATAATTGAATTGAGCACCTACAGTAAAGTGCAACTGATTATGTATTGAAATTTGAGAACTTTTCTGGATGCCTCTTTCACAGTTCTGACACAAACATAATATTTCAAAGACGAAACATGATAAATATCAATATTTATCCTTAATCATCAGTAAGAACATATAGGAAGTGCAATAGCACTGTCTATTCATGTATACCTGCAATTAAATAAAATTATAAAACTTCATAGCAAAGAAAATTTTAATTTCTTGTGAAAGTACGTCATGGAACTTATTTTACTGCTGTATAATGGCTTAGAAGAAGGGAACAGATTGTTGTATTCAGTTGATGGTCTTGACTGACACCAGAAGATAAAAATACATAAAATTTAAAAGTATTTATAAAAAAAAAAAATAATGTTTTTTTCCAGTTTCAAAGTTGCACTGGATAATACCTGAACTTCTTCATATTGTTTCAGAAGGTGGAATAGATTCTTGTAGGTTTTAATTCATATGTATTTGTCTTGGGCTAGTGACATTACATTAGAAACACTAAAACAACATTAGAAGTATGAACATGATATTTGAGGATAAGATTCATTTCACTTAACATATGTTATCTAAAAACTAAAGGTCTCACCTCAGCTAGGTTGCCTCCACAGACACTGAAGAGGATCTTTATTGCACTGATCAGAAATATCATTTAGGTTAAGATATATTGCTTTCTGAAGGAGCTTATTTCTATTATGTGAAAAGATAAGAAAAGTAAATAACTATCCTACTTTAAGGTGGCAAGTTTTCAGAGGGACTAAAATAAGATAAAATTGTTCTCACTGAGCATCACAAAAAAATTACATATAACATATCGTAAATTTATTTAAGATATTAATTTCATAATTTTACACTAGTATGTCAATAATATGTAATTGCAGTACATCAAGTAGTTATATAACACTGCAACATCATTCTACCCTTCCTCAGTATTTTACTGTGAATGGATGAAAGACTAGAAGAGTAGTCTTTGGCAGCTTATTACCTTTGGATCTCTTTAGCCTGATTACTGGAAGCAGAGTGGGCCGGTTTCCCTTTTTTTCTCTGTGATGGGGTAGCTCTCTTATTTGATTAACTTATCTCTTGATGCTACATCATTCATAACCTATTTATTGAATCAAGAATAATGATAAATAGCTGATCATCTTGACTGAGAACAATGCAGAATTTTTATAAAGTCTTAAACTCTGTAATTGCCAGATAGACCTCATGATTGCGTCTATGAGGGACAAAATCAGGCAGTGTTAATAGTTAAAGTGTGGTTAATGAAAAGAACCAAATATCAGTCCAGCTGCAATTATTTTAACATAACAAAGCAAATAAATAAAAAACATTATTTTTGCATAAGAAGAGAAATTAGCCAACATAATCAAACTTCAGCATTCACTTCTGAAGCTGTAAAGTGTATACTACAAATGTAATGTGTGTTTATTTGGTTTTGACAACACGTATTCAAAACTGGTTTTCTACCTGTAAAACTTTTCATTTACAAAACTCTCTAAAAGTAACAATTCAGTTGTATGGTCACTTGATAGGACAACACTTATTTAAGTGTCACTTAAAATTATGTATATTTATTAGAAAAATACTGTCTTTTATTAACACAATGTCTAAAACTAGCATGTAAATTACATTTTGTAGGTATGTGGGTTGAATTAGTGAAAGCAGTGAAAAGGATAGAAAGGGAAGCTACTGTGGAAAGTAAAGCAAAAACGGAAAGGAAATGAGCTGTGGCGTCACAAACCCCAGGGGCTTTTGCACTGTGTCTAGATCTGTCACTTGCACTGATAGTGTTGTATTTGCAAAGCTTACATTCTCTGTAGCATGTGTCTCCACCACTGCTGTATTGCAGAATGGCTATCCTACTAAATACATATAAATACATCATTTTTGAGACTAAATGGTATGAGTACAATGCGATTAAAGGAATTCATTTTTCCTCAGGTTATGCTAGCTAAAAAATAGGACTGTAAAAACTGGTTACATGAGATTCCTGAGAAGGAAATAAACTCTGTAAACTATCCTTTACTAGGAGAAAAAATGTAAAAAGGGTGAAGTAATGAATGAAGCAAGATTTTTGTGAGAAACAAACTGAAATTATTCTTAAATGTTGAAGTATTTTAAGGTGACCTTTTCTAAAGATGAGCACAGAAATTGCTTTCTTTCTGTTTCTCACTCTCTGCTGTAGTTGAATCTACCAGTGTTTCCAGTGGATTGTCTTCTGAAGCCCTTAGTGTGTGGGTCTCAGTGCCTGTGTAAGTTGGAAAACTTGTTACTGAAGCAATTAAATTTGGTTAAACTGGCGTATTTCAAGTAAGCTGGAATCATAACACTCTTTTTGTTCCTTCCTAACAGCCATTTTAGCTAAGAAAACAGAATGGCTATGGAATAAAAGAGAAGAAACCTATGGGAACAATCAAATAATAATGAAGAAACATAATTGATTTTTCCTTTTTCCTGGATAAGATTAATCTGGGCAAGTTCCGTGCAAGCTTTTGGTGGATCAGAAAAAGAAGGGTAAGAATGTTTTAGGCATGATCTTCTCGCAAGATAGAATTTATCTTTAAGTTAAACTAATATAAACGAAGTTGAATAAATAAATACTGCAAATTGTGTGACAAATATTTTACTGATGGAATTCTCCAAGAATTCTAACATTGTAAAAGTCTAGAAAGTCAACACTGAGGTCTGTCAAAGGATAACTGAACAGTATATATGGATTTCAATTTTGACAGTACTATTTTCTTAATCAGGCATTTGTAATATTAATTCAACCTCAGAGAAAAAACCTAAAACAGTTCAGTATTAATATTGGGGATTGTTACAAATTAAAACATTAACTTATTTCTTCAAATTGGGAAATGAAACACAAAAGCATGGAGGAATGAAAAGCATTATAAATTTGTAGTTAATATGGATGAAAAAGATTCTGTCTTTGGACAGAGAACATTAGAGTAGAATAGAATGGAATGGAATGGAATGGAATGGAATGGAATGGAATGGAATGGAATGGAATGGAATAGGACTATTTCAGTTGGAAAGGACCTACAACAACCACCTAGTCCAACTGCCTGAACAATTCAGGGCTGACCAAAAGTTAAAGCATGTTGTTAAGGGCATTGTCCAGGTGCTTCTTGAACACTGAGAGGCCTGGGGCATCAACCACCTCTCTAGGAAGACTGTTACAGTGTTAGACCACTCCCTCAGTAAAGAAATACTTCCTAATATCAAATCTGAACCACCTTTGATGAAACTTACCATGCATCCTATCACTGGATCCCAGGGAGAAGAGAACGACATCATCTTCCCCACTTTTCCCTCCTCAGGAAGTTGTAGAGAGCAACGAGATCACCCCTCAGCCTCATTTTCTCCAAACTAGACAAGCCCAAAGTCCTTAGCCACTCCTCATAGGACATATCTTCCAGCCTTTTCACCAGCTTTGTGGTGGACATATTTGAAGGACCTGAAGACCCTTTTTACATTGTGGGGCCCAGAACTGACTGCACCCAGTACTCAAGGTGAGGTTGCACCAATGGTGAGCACAGCAGGATAATCACCTCTTTTGACCAGATGGTTACTACTATATCTTATGCTGGAGTGTGTCAGAATAAGTCTATTGGAAAAATCTATTGAAATCCAGGCAGAAAAAGAAAGAGAACTACTTCGTGGTCTGGTGGAGGACAAGGTGGGAAGGCTGTCCACAGATGAGTCACTCTTGCCTGTCCCTCAGAACAGAGCTGTCCTTGTAAAATGTATAGTCATTCAAGGTCCGTATGTCATAAAAAGGAAAATGAAATGGTTTCAGAGAATGTGATTTGAGTCAATAAAGACAATATTCCTAATGTATACAACTGAAGGAGATTAAAGAAGATTCAGTGAATTTTAGTCTGTATCTCAATAATTTCATAGCTGGTTATCTGTCATGGCTAGTTGCATCTACCTAATGGGAGGGAAGTTAATTTCCAATTCCTTGGCTTTGCCAGCAAAAACCAACTGGAAATACCAGGTAAGCCTAGTCCAACACTGTTCTTTGTAGTGATGAATATCAGGTTTTTGTTTGGCTTTTGGCTGTTGTGCTTTTCTCATGTGGGAAATCTTTCTAATTTTCTCACATATTTTCTTGGTTACCCCTTCATTAAAATCTAATATAAAGTTATGTTGAATAAATACGCTAAGGCATACCTAATCATATAAATAAATAAAGATTCCCTTGCATGCTGCACAAACGTTTGTTACATAAGCAAATTTGTTATGTATTGTAATCAGTGGATTTGCTCTGCATCTATTCTAATGACAGATATTTTTACATTTGAAATAAAACCATTCACTTCAACATCTTATTCCACAGAACAACTTGCTTAAAATCTGATTTCCCTAAATTATGAACTAGTTACCCTTAAAAAACACCCAGAGATAATCTATAATCATCAGTATGATTTAGATACCTTTCAGTACCTAAAGGGGGCCTACAAGAAACCTGGAGAGGTATTTTTCACAAGTGACATTACAAGTGGTAAAGGGCTGAAAGAGTTTATATTAATTATTAGATTGGATTAGATATTAGGAAAAAGTTCCTTTCTGTGATCAGTCGCTGGAATAGGTTGCACAGCAAAGTTATGGATGCCCCATCCCCGGAAGCGTCCAAGGCCAGGTTGGATGGGGCTTTGAGCAACCTGCTCTAGTGGAAGATGTCCCTGCCCATGGCAGTGGGGTTGGAACTAGATGATTTTTCAGGTCCCTTCCAACTCAAACCACTCTATGATTCTATGAACAATTGGCCTGATACCACCATTTCAGATTTGAAATGGTCCACAACCAGTTGCTTTTTTCCAGACCTTGATTGGTTCCATATGTGCTATTAGCTCTGCCTTTGCTTGCTATGGTCACTCTAAATTTGCTATTAAATATTTAGCCGTAATAATGTTACTAAAATATCTGACTGGAATTCAGATCTGTAGGAGAAAATATCATACAGTGACCTTTATATGTATGAAGGGTAAATGTTAAGCAGGTACTAGGTCTTTGTCTGGCCATGATTGATTATCATGTAATCACAGCCTGTCTAAATTAAGACATGTTCATGTTTGACTCTGCAGGGCAAAATTTTCCATCTTTGAGGAAACGTGTGTATTATATCCATATATTGTAGAGTATGTATGTATATATATATAATAAATATTATATTAATTAAATTGAACTAAAAATAAACTATATATTATACATTTATGTATTATACACTTAATATTTAAAATAGTTTTTAAATTTTATTTTAAAGTATTTTTGCTTTACTGTAAGTAACTCCACCTGTCTAATCCTCCATGTATTTTTTTTTAATTGCATAAAGTAAGAACACAGTACGAATAAAGTTTAGTAGTATCACTTCTTCTTTACATTCTTTTAAGTCTTTCATTTATCCTTGTATTTTTATTATTTTTTTCCTACTGCTCTAAAAAATTTGGAAGTTTTGGAGTGGTTTGGGTTTTTTTTAGAAGGAGAAAAGAAGGTAAAAGAAAATATTTGATAAATTCAGTTGCCAACAGAGAGAAAAGAAATATAAGGGAGAGGAAATGACCAACCTGCTAAATATCTTGTTCTTAACCCTGTCCAAAACCTTGTAGCCCAGTAAAAACATTTTTTTGCCATTATTGGTAAAAGGCTGTAGGCCTGATGAAGCCACATCTGTAGTACTGTGTCCAGTCCTGCGCTCCCAAGTTCAAGAGAGACGGGAGAAGGTCCAGCAGAAGGCTACGAAGATGATTAAGGGACTGGAGCATCTCTGTTATGAAGAAAGGCTGAGAGAGCTGGGCCTCTTTAGCCTGGAGAAGAGAAGACTGAGAGGGGATGTCATCAATGTCTACAAATCTCTTAAGAATGAGTGTTAAGAGGATGGAGTCAGAATATTTTTAGTGGTGCTCAGTAACATGACAAGGGACAATGGGCACAAACATTTAACACAGCAAGTTCCATCTGGAAATGGGGAAAAGTTTACTTTGAAGATGACAGAGCACTGGAACAGGCTGCCCAGAGATGTTGTGGAGTCTCCTTCTCTGGAGGTATTCAAAACCCATCTGTTATACAGAACTGACAGTGCAAGAGTTCAGAATTTATGCGGACTTACATTGGCCTGAAACAGTTTTTACCTAGCAATGGTCTAGGGGTCAAATGGCTATTGCCCAACCTATTTAGCTTAAGGTCAGAAAACCATATGTAGTTAAAAGTCTAATAAATCTAGGGAGTTACTGCATGACAAAGAACAACTAACTGATGTTGGGTGTGCTAGTGTGCAACTCTAACTGGGAGCCAATATGAAGAATGTTTCAAGAAAATTTTAAGACCCCAGAATGAGTAGGAAAAGACTGTTACTATGAGCACCAAACCGCTCCCTGCAAATTCCAGATGTTTAAATCTTGCTGAAACAATCTACTTTACCTCTGGTTGAAGAAGATTGGGTATCGTTGACCTTAGGACCCACAAGGACCATAGCCCTCTTTTTCTCCATAATCCTACCACAAACCCTTGTCTCTGAAGCACCTGGTCACCTGTGTACCTAGCAGCCAAGGCCTGCCTCTAATATGGCAAAAGTGCACAGTTTTGCCTGAGACTATTGAGAAAGAGCTGTGAGAAAATCCCTTGAAGACAAAGAAAATAAAATTACAGGCAGCATAGGAATTGTTGACATGTGATTGTTAATAATTCAGGGATTCAAGAAGAAAAATACCAACATGACAATATATAAAATCCTCATGGGGGAAAAAACCCCAAAACCAGAACAGGACAAGAAGTATAGGGAAAAGTTATCAAATTATTGGATCAGTTCATCAGTGTTGGCTTATTATTAATTATGCTTAACAACCATATTACTAAAGTAATACCATTTTTAATTAAAAATATATAATTATACAAAGTACTAATTTAAGTAGATAAAATAAGCAAACAAAAAAATGGGAATTTCCTTATAAAACGTATTTTCTAACCTGTGACATTCTTCATTTATGGAAAAGAAAGGGGTCAGTATCAGGACAAAGAATATCTTGATATTTTTAAAAAATAATTAAAAGCCGCATAAATACAGCACTTAGGGACATAGTTTAGTGATGGACTTGGCAGTCCTGGGTTAATGGTTGAACTTGATGATCTTAAAAGGTCTTTTCCAAAGTAAATTATTCTATGACTCTCCAGTTTAGTCTGAACACAGGGGATCCTGTATCTTAAAAGGAAAAAAGGAAACTCTTCACTCATAGCAGCTGCCCAGGCTACGTGTACCTGAGAGACAGTTTCTCCCCATTCAAGAGTAGATTATAAAGATCCTGATAAATGAAAAGAGAAAAAAAAACCAACAACCCACTACACTAACTTGAATTTCTGAAGCCTAGTTTTATGGTTTTAATGAATTTTTTAGCTTTGTAATGACATTAATTTCATATTGTTGTAACCAAATAATCTGCTACATCATTAAATATATGTAATCTATATTAAATTTATTCTGTGAGCAAACTATTTAGTCATTAATATCTGTGTGATGTTATCTCCTGTACCTTAGTAGGCCACTTCCTCAGGATACGGCCTTCATGTAAGTCAAACACCTCAAGCACCAAGCTACAAATGGTTCACTTTTGTGTCTTGTTTTTCTTACCCTGACAACCTTCTGACATCATTACGTCTGCAGAAAAAGAGAAGCATTTCTGTTAAGCAGAAACAGATGGAATGTGGGGCACCCTTCCAAGCTATTATGGCCAAACTAGAATTGAGGGAATGCAAGCCAGGTGTATTACATAAGATAAGGTAATGACCCAAAGAGACCAAGAGTTATGTCAAGCCAACAGTTATGCAAAATGTATGGGAAAAGGTGCAAGATCCTAGAAACGAAAACTTACTGAACTGAAGGAAAAGACAATCTTGTTGGAATAACTGTTCACATTCCTGGAACAAGGAATAAGAAAGTACTAACCAAAATGAGGAGCAATGATGACCAGGGCAAGGACAAAGAGCAGAGGCAGGAGTCAGAAACTATGGGTGAGGTTTGCAATGATGAGGTAAAATAAATAAAAACTAAGACAGCAACATGAGTGAGATATCTAGAAGTCCAACTGCCATCAAGTGACACACACAAAAATAACACAAGTGATGGTTTATACAAGGAATAAATGAGCAGTCAGGCTACCAGGCTGGTTCTTGGTCTCCTGATTGACTCTTGTCAGGCAGCTAACTGTAGCTCAATTGGCCAGACCTGACATGGACTGACAGCTGCCATGTTTGATGCCTCATGCATCTGAAGCCCAAGTGACACTTGCAACACATTTTTATTTTACTTTCCTTTGTATACCCTGCTGTAGAATATATATAAGCTCTGAGTGAAGATTTTTTTTTTGCATGACTGAGCCACTTAAAAAATCTTTGTTCCATGTGAATTACCTGGTGCCTACCAGGGTATGAGTTCAGGACTAGGATTTTAATTCTGTTGAATCAGTTTCTGTCCTCCCCCCTCCCACTACATACATACAATTTTTACAAAATATCTTGAGAAACAAACACAGAGAGAGGAAGGCTCAGGCAGCTGCTGTATTTAGTTGAAATAATCAATGAACTAATGAAGTACTGAGGGCACAGAGGAAACTCATCAGCTGAAAGCCACTTGATCACAGAGTCATATTTCCACAGGATACAAGATAAAGAAGGTGAGGCAGGGGGGACAGAGGGGGGACCATTTGCCTTGTATTTAGTTATGAATAAATAGCATATAAAAAAGCAACCATTTTCAAACTTGAAGCTTTGGAAAACTAACATATTAGAAAATTTGTATCTATACATCATGTTACTGTGTAATAGCTTCAGAATTGGAAGCTTATTGAGAAGAGAAAGAATGGAAAAGAAATGAAAGACAAACAATCCCAATAAATCAGAAAATAATTCTAGGTACAGGCTTTCTTTTGGTATCGAGGATTCTGATATATTAAGAAAATGTTTTGTCACCAGTAACAAATTCCAAAATCAAGTTTCATTGTCTTTAAAATGGAGAAATAAATTACTTTTAGGTAAAGCTTGTAGCTTTATAAATAAGATCACTTGTAGCTAGCAGTTATTAACCCATTCTATCAATTATCTCAGGCATGGCTAGAGTAAAAGTATAGTTTAACAGGACGACATACTGTGAGACTGAGTGTTGCTAAGTCTAAACTAAAGATTACTTTTTCCTGGGATGAACCATAGATGCCTAGCTTGGTGACATTTCTTCTTTTATAACGTGCAGGTTAAAATCCTTGTTTCATCTCAGATGTTTTTTTCACACCTGTATAATCTTTGCCAAAAGAGCAAGAACAAAGTTTGCTGCTTTTTGGAGACTAAAAAAGATTGCTTATAAAACACCATGGTTTCCATGAAAGGAGAACTCGGGAACAAGTCACACATGGGAACTGTGGTTACCTTCAGTAGATGCGCAGATGCACAAGTATCCCCTTGAGAGCAACAAAGTCATTTTAAGGGCACATTCAAGTGAGCCTATCCAAAATGGGACATAATAAACCAGAATTAACTCTAGGTACTTCTTGTTTAAATATCAGTACTAGAAATAATTACCATCTTTAAAAACTGAACAAGTCTAGGGCCTCATTCAATTGCTTGATGTAATCATAAGGCCGAAGAGAAAGACCATGCAGTGTCCTGCTGCAATTGTGGGATCTGTAACAGGTATGCTGTGAGGGGAGGTACTACTATGGTGAACTATAATGTGTCTTTCCCTTATCTTTAATGCATATATGAAGTAATCCTTTTACAGTACTGTTTTCTCCAAGTCCTTGCTGAGGTACACAGGTACAATTAAGAGTTGGATAATTTTGAAATACTGCCACCCATAGCTGTTTCATGGTAATGAGATCATGTCAATGGGTAGAGAGCTCTCATACTATTAAAATCTACTAAAAACAAATAAACAAATGTAAGAAATGGTCCAGCAATTCGTGTCAATGCTCCAGTAATACATGTCAATAGAGTGTTTAAAAAGTAAACATTGGGACCTGGATCTAGGGGACAGGAGAACAAAGGAGTTTCAAAATGACTGTTAATTATTGCAGGGGATGCCGCACAAGTCTCTGACATCCAGCCAAGAGAATACCAAATAAGGAAGAAAAGGAAACTGAAGGACTACTGGAGTACAAAGCCTGGGAGGAAGACTGCGACCTTTCAGCCCAAACAACCCCCAGAGAGACCACCGAAAACTAATACGCATACCTCAGTGGAAGGGGTCGAATTCCGGAAACCAACTGTAATAACCCTGCCTTTCTTAGAAGTCGTGATGAATATGTATTAGCTTAGGAACATAAAAAAAACAGCCCTCTGAAGTAACACATGCACGTGTTAGAGGAGCCTGGACTCCCCGCGCACGCAAAGCTGTTTGCCTTTTATTAAATCATATAAAACTAAAAATTTACTCAGAATTTATAACACAAGCAAACAAACAAACCAACCAAAACAAATTTAAAAAACAAACAGACAAACAAAAAAACCCAAAGACACACAGCTGCTTGGAAGGGGAAAGAAGCGAACACAACTACTATTTCAATTCTTTAAAAATGAATACTTGGACTTGAGATTTTAAAGTTTCAGAAGCTCAATTGTGGACATGATTTGAGTACTGTACAACTCAGATTTTTAAGGCTGTATGATGCCAAAATGGCACAGAGTAACTGCTCAGAGATGAATTTTGTCTTTAAGCAGCAAAGGTATTTATTTCGTGCAACATTGGGGAGCTAGCCGATTCCCACTGGACAAACTAGCTCCAAAGTTTTTAGTAAAAAGTTAGGTAATTTATACAGTTTTCCTGAGAGGTTACAACATCTTTACATACATACTCATTCGATTTTGACACCTAATCGTTCCATTCACAATAGGTGGGATCTAGGTGGAGTAGACCTTTCAATTTTCTTTGTTCAGTGATTTCTGGACTTGATGGTCTCCTTATCTCCTTCAGGTGCCCACCTTCTCTTTTCTAATTATTCCGAGTACATTCCTTTCTCAACACAAACAGAGCATCACCCAGAGCGTTATACCAAACTCATCCTGACTAATCTTTTTTCAGACCTTGTTCTGTTTCAGTGTGAGTAGGACTAGTGGAAATGCACAGCCAATGAGTCTGATCTGCTTCTGAACTAATATGACCAAAGTTATCTGATGGTTCCGTTGTGGTACCAAGTTACTCTGCAATCTTCCAGCTCTTCGTTATTTTTATAAAAATATTATTTGAACTAACATTCTTTTAAAAGCTTAAAAAGATAATGAGATACTACAGATACAGAAAGAGTACAATGACATTATGTCTCTCAGTTATTTTTAAAAGGAGTCATTCAGAAAAGTGGTCAGAGAAACAAATGAGGGTCGTTATCTGAGACTCAGACTCTGTCATTGAAGTTAAGCTAAAACATGTGATTTCACTAGGACATTAAAGTCAATGAGTATACTTTGTATCTTGATAGAAGTGTCTTATAGAAGTGCCTTAGAAAAAGGAGCCAATATATAGTAAACATAAGCTGTATTGACATAGACATGCGTGAATAGTTCTGGTTTTTTCCTAGAAAAATTATGATAAATTATTGACATTTAGACATCTGAAATAGTACCCAGAATATTTAACTCCATAAAATTCCTGGATCAGAGGTGGCGCTTTACAGTTTAAAAATAAATTAATGAGTTTTGCTCATTTTTTCAAATAAAACCAATGTTTTCTAACTTCATTCCTGACTTTCTATATTGCCTATTTAGTATGACTGACTCTGAAAAAAACCCACCACTAAAGAGCTGATGGGAAAGGGGAGGAAGGTTTGCTGTTTCCTTTAGACTGTGCTGAATTCAAAGGCCAATGAACTCAACAGAAATCTTTCCATTACCTACAGTGAGTTTTTGATCATGCCACAACTTTATACTTCAAAAGATAGCTCCCTCTCATCCTGTAAGGTTTTTCCCTCTTTCAAAACCCCCACTTTTGCTTCTCTCTATGGCTCCTGTTTTATATTTCTTTCAGAAAGTCTTGCCTGTCTTTTCTTCTTATGTAACAGAAGATTGTATGGAAAACTCAGATGATATAATTGTACAAGGCAGCAGAGAACTCACAGAGGTAAAAAATTCCATTCACAGCAAGAAGCAACCTTCACAACTTTTTCCCTTGGGGGAACCAAAGACCACTCTACACTCTGTTGTCCACAAGGCATACAAAACATTTGTCCTCAATACTGTCTTCTATACTTATAGCCTAAACCAGATGTTTATATATGGAAGAGACATTTGTGAATTCCACCAGACTGAGTGTCCTGGTTTCAGCTGGGATACAGTTAATTTTTTTCTTAGTAGCTGGTGCAGCGCTGTGCTTTGGATTTGGTGTGAGAACAATGTTGATAGCACATGGATGATTTTGGTTGATGTTGGCTGATGTTTATACTAAGTCAAGGACTTCTTAGTTTCTCAAGCCCTGCCAGCGAGAGGGCTGGAGGGACACAGGAGACTGGGAGGGAACACAGCCAGGACAGCTGGCTCAAACTAGCCAAAGGGATATTCCATACCATGGGGTATCATGCTGAGTGTATAAGCTGGAGGAAGAAGAAAGAAGGAGGACACATCTGGCATTATGGCGTTTGTCTTCCCGAGTAACCATTACATGTGCTGGAGCCCAGCTTTCCTGGGGATGGCCAGAAACCTGCCTGCCCATGGGAAGTGGTGAATGAATTCCTTGTTTTGCTTTGCCTGCATGTGTGGCTTTTGCTTTGCCTATTAAACTGTCTTTATCCCAACCCATGAGTTTTCTCACTTTTATTCTTCCAGCCCTCTCCCCTACCCTACTGGGGAGGAGTGAGCCAGCAGCTGCGTGGTGCTTGGTTGCCCACTGGGGTTAAACCAGGACACAGTTACTTCACTTTGTCTAGAACACTTGTATTGCCATTTACAAAGGAAGTTTTACTATCTAGGATAATTACATAAAAAAGTAGAATTTTTTATTATTATTATTCCCTTTTGTTTTTTTTTTTGTTTTGTTTTGTATTTGTTTTTATTTTTATGTCATTAAGTGCTTTAATGTAACATGAAATTCATCAGCAGCAGAGATTCAAAGTATATTGTCCCAGACTGCTGCTAGTGAACTTTCTTAAAGGATGATGTTTCTTACAGAAAAGAAATAACTGAGCACCAGTTTTTATTGTGAGAGAGTATGTTTTAACTTCTCAAATATCACAGACAGAAATAAAAACACTCTCTCCCTCTTGTATAAAAATTTAATGACAACAACCTTTAATTTACTTCACTTATGCTAAAAGTGTAAGTGACTAGAGGGTGTGTACTCTTACATGTGGTTTGGGCTCAAATAGAACAGAAAGCTAGCTTTAGCCAGAGCTTTTTAGGCACACCTGTTGGTACTGTCCTGAGACATAGGAATATCTTTGTGTTAGACGCTGGCAGGAAAAATTTAAAATTTCTAAATAAGGCTGTATCCAGAATGACTTTTTGCTGTACTCAACTCTCAAGTTAATGCAGTAGCAGCACAAATCTATCAGTTATTTTTACAGCCTTCCTGTCTGTACTTTCCTCTTAGCAAAGAGGGATATTTATGAAAATAGTTACAGAGAGTTTTTTCAGAAGTCTGTGAGCAAGTCAACTTCAGATCTTTGATGATTATGAGAGATGTGGTATTAACTAGGATATTTTGTGAAAGTAATGACTAATGAGAGTGCACAGCAGTATTATACCTTAAATGTGTTTATTTTCAGAGCCAAAACATGCCCATTAACTTCTCTAACAGTAAATTTGTTTCTTTCTAGCTATGATAGTCTTATAAAAAATATTACCTTTTCCTACCAACTTGCTTAAATTTAAGTTTTTAATTTTTTTCGAAGAAAAAAATAAAAGTGTTACTTTGCTTGATATTATGAATTTCAGTTAAAAAGTCCCATGTACTGACAGAAATTCTGGGTCTAACTTCCAGACTCTGATCTAG
This sequence comes from Falco rusticolus, assembly GCF_015220075.1. Classification (NCBI taxonomy): domain Eukaryota; kingdom Metazoa; phylum Chordata; class Aves; order Falconiformes; family Falconidae; genus Falco; species Falco rusticolus. The sequence continues at coordinate 99,102,741 of NC_051188.1, read as the reverse complement.
TCCACTTAATTTAGTTTCTCTCTCTTTGAAAATCTTCATTTGAATACTTCTGCATATTAGCCTGAACTAATAAAAATCAATTGAAGTATGTGTTTATTCAAAGGAAAATGCAGATTATAAGAAAAGGAACAAATACTCTAAGAAATGTGTAAAATATGTATACATTGGTGGCTGCAGCAGCTAGAAAAATGCTGCATTTCCAAAAAAGCTATGCTAGAAGCTTTCAAATGAAGTAATTAATGAAGGCAAAAGCTCTGAAAGTTCCTGAGAAGTGGTAAATCTGTCGAGGAGAAAACCAATATGTCCAGTCAATATAAGGTAATCTTGGATTCTCAAGATGGAAAGGCATTCACAGTTTTAGTATTAAGTTCATCATGCCAGGGAAACAAAGTAAATGCTATCTTCTCCTACCCTGTTCAGATAGAGTCGTCCTGATAGAATAAAGAATGAACAGGAAAGGTCACTTTTCCAACCATTTGAAACTGTAATTTGAATCCAGTCTATCTCACTCTAGCACGGCAAGACTGTTATCAGTTATGAAATCACTTAATAGGAGTGCTTTATTCTTAATGACTGAGAGTTAACCAAGGCTGCTAGTGTTTGCTGCAATAGCTGTATTGATTCAGAAGGATAATTGGAATCCAATCTAAGATTGTATGAGAGAAATAAAAGCCTCTTGTGGAAAGAGGTCTTGCAGCCAGGACTATATAATACTGATGTGAGTTTCAATTTTGTGAATGTTCACACTCCTGCAAATTAGGTATATGTGATATAGAACTGACAAATTTTTGATCTGAAAAGCCATTTCAGATAAAGGACAGTAATTCCTCGATGAGGGAGAAGGCAGTGGAAAGAGTATAATTCATAAGTGCTATAATAAAGCAAACAACAAAAAGCAGAAAGGTTAAAAGCAGTTTCAACAGTTTCATATTTATGAAATAAATAAGAGATACTACCAATCCACAGCAATATACAATACTTCACTATTTACTGTAAAGATATTGTATACTTCTAATGTTCATATGGAAGGAAAATTTTAGAAACTGAAGGACTGAAGAGAAGAGAGAAAGTGAAAGTCAGGTTTAAAACCTTATTGCTGTAGTCAGTACTCAATATTCAAAGCTCATACCTTGGTAAAGTCAAAACCAATTTTCTCTGAAAGCAAAGGTACTTCTTCTAAATGAAAGCTATTTCCATGCCGAATTTCAGCTTGCAATTCTCATCCATTTCAGCTCTAGGGCTGTTCATAAAAAGGTTACAGGCTTCTTCCCTCCCCCTCCTGCTCTGTAATGGTAATAGCATCTTTTCTTCACTTTCCCTGCCTTCGAAATTTACAGACCTACTTCTGCTCAGACATTCTAAACAGCTGATCGTTTATGTAAGGTAAATCAGGAAAATTTCAAAACAAAATGAATTTATTATTAGCTATATGTAACTATAAAACCAGAAAACTTTATATTTTTTTCATATAAGAGGTGCAAATTACCACCCCAGACGTTTTCATCAACATTTGAAACAAAATATTTTCTTTCCACTGCAATTATTTTACATTTTTTACTGAAGCACAGCATAAAAAAATAAATTATTCAAAAAAGCTGAGTCGAGTAAATTAATTTGCAATGTACTGTAGCGTTAAGTGAGGGATTTAAGTCTTACATCCACAGAGAAAAGAAACAATAAAAATGTATATGTTTAAAAGCAAAACTTCCAGACAAAACACTGCAGCTGACCTATTTGTTTACATATGTTGTTGCTACTTTATCTGCACCTGATATTATGTTTATTACACTTCCATGGTCTTGGCATATTTACATGTCTTCTGCCATAATTTTAACATCCTTAGAAATGAATTCAGTATGTAATCTATGGATGAAAAATTATAAAATTAATTATTTTTCAAATAACTTTATTGGCATTCTACTTTATGAAGAAAAATTAAGAAACCTTAAATTTTTCAGCTCTTTTCCTTTAGAAGTTGAAAAGACTTAAGCAAATCCATTATTTCTTTAAACCTAAACAGGGGAAAAAATGAGAGTATTAAAATTAAAATGTGCTTAAACAATTGAGTTTTACAAGTTTTATACCTAATAATCCTATACAGTATATCCCATATACAGCATCTTTATTTCAAAGCAATGGCTCCTTTTACAGTAACTGCTTCTTTTGAATCTGAATTATTATCACAATATCAGTTACCAGATTCAAATGTAGGATCTAACTGATGATGCTTTAAGTTAATTGTATTTGTGATAGTAAGCACTTACCAAATACAGAACTGATGAATCTAAAAACTCTTATGATCTGTATAGATCAGTCAAGTGACACTTTTAAGTTCTTGAAGAATATTTGAAAGCCTTAGGAAAGTGCTAATTAATGTTTGCTGCCAGGTATTGATAGAATGCTTTTGTAGTCTAGATGTTTCCAGATGACAGTTAATGCTGTACTAGTCAGGCTGAGCAAGAGACCTGAGCAGTATTTTCCCTTGCCTGTTTGTGCTGTTGGTTGCTCTTCATTAGTGATGGAGACACTCTTAAGACACCAATTTAGACTTAAATTACTATTTGTTAGACAGCTAAAGTAAGGTAAGATAACATAAATCCCACATAATTTGCCCATAACTCAGTTGGAATATTTGTTCAAACTAAGTCTACAAAATGGTCTCAGTAATTATTTTTTCTTATTAATTATTCATACAATACTTTATGCTATCTAATTCTGAAATATCTACATCTTTGTCTAAATCAAGCCAGGTATAATTATACTTCACTGGATTACAGGCAATTAGTTCTGTTATTACTGTAATCAAGAGTACAAATGCAGAAAAAATAGTTTTTCAGATCTGCTATATTAACCGGATTTAAAATGAGGAGAAAATTCTTAGAGGCTTGTTTTCAAATTATATCTCTAAAAATTCATAATAAGTCATTAGAGGTCTGCATGGAATAATTATACTTCAGAATATTAGTTAAAAGAAAAATAAAAATATCTATGACAGTGAACCGGTTATCAATCAACTAGAGGGTAGTAATTAGTTACCATAGAAATGTCTATTTTTAATCACAAAGTAAATTGCTTAATTTTACATACTAAATATAAATACTTCTTCATGTTATTTGCGAAAAAGCAGAGAGTTTTTTGAATATTTTTTCTTTAATGGTTCTGTCTCAAATTCTTTACTTGCCTGCTATGTATTGAAGATGAATGGGCTAAGTTATGGAACAGATCCTGAGTGAGATCACACAACACATGTAGGACAACTGGGGAATCAGGCCTAGCCAGCATAAGTTTAGGAAAGGCAGGTCCTGGCTTCACAAACCCGATCCTCTTCTATGGCAAAATAAACTGCCTAGTAGATGAAGGAAATATTGTGGATGTTGTCTGCCTGGACCTTAGTAAAGCCTTTGGCACTATCTCCCACAGCATTGTCTGGGAGAAACTGGCTGCTCATGGCTTGCATGGGTGTACTCTGTGCTGGGTAAAAAGCTGGCTGGATGGTCGAGCCCAAAGAGTGGTGGTGAATGGAGTTACATCCAGTTGGCGGCTGGTCACCAGTGGTGCTCCCCAGCGTTCAGTGTTGGGGCCAGTTCTGTTTAATATCTTTATTAATGATCTGGATGAGGGGATCGAATGCACCTTCAGTAAGTTTGAAGATGACACCAAGTTGGACAGGAGTGTTGATCTGCTTGAGCGTACAAAGGTTCTACAGAGGGATCTGGACAGGCTGGACTGATGGGCTGAGGCCAGTTGTATGGGGTTCGACAAGGCTCAGTGCCAGGTCCTGCACTTGGGTCACAGCAACCCCATGCAACACTACAAGCTTGGGGAAGAGTTGCTGGAGAGCTGCCTGGTGGAAAAGGACCTGGGGTGGCTGGTTGATGGCCAGCTGAATATGAGCTGGAACTGTGCTCAGCTGGCCAAGAAGGCCAATAGAATCCTGGTTTGTACCCAAAACAGTGTGACCAGCAGGACTAGGGAAGTGATTGTCCCCCTGTACTTGACACTGGTGAGGCTGGACCTCAAATGTTGTGTTCAGTTTTGGGCCCCTCACTACAAGAAAGACATTGTGGTGCTGGAGTGCATACAAAGAAGGGCATTGAAGCTGGTGGAGCTAGTCTTAGGAGCAGCTGAGGGACTTGAAGTTGTTTAGCCTGGACAAGAGGATGCTCAAAGAGACCTTATTGCTTTCTAGAAGTACCTGAAACGAGGCTGTAGGCAACTGGGTGTAAGTCTCTTCTCCCAGGTAACAAGTGATAAGACCTTGAGGAAAGAGCCTCAAGTTGCAGCATGGGAAGTTTAGATTGGATATTAGAAAAATTTCTTCACTGGGAGGGTGGTCAAGTATTGGAAGAGGCTGCTGAGGGAGGTGGTGGAATCACCATCCCTGGAAGTGTTTAAAACACCTGTAGATATGGTGCTTAGAGGCGTGGTTTAGTGGTAGAGTGGTCAGTGCTAGCTTAATGGTTGGACTTGATGATCTTAAAGTTCTTTTCCAAACTAAATGATTCTATGATGCTATGCTTCTAACCTTCTACCAGCACTAGGGATATTTTTGGCTTGTGTACCTCCTCAAGGACATGCTATGGAAGCTTGGATGCCAGTAGAATAAGTTGTACTAGTGCATGCTGGAAACCTTTCTGCTGCTTTCCCTGCCTGTCCCAGGCATTCAGTTGCTTGCATACCAAGGGTCCAAGTCTGAGATGTGATACACACAACTATGTAACTTTGGCTCGGACAGCTAAGAAAATTTCAGTTATGAGAAATAAGCATCAGAAGGTCTGTAGAAAGGTTAAAAAAGGTAAAATTGCAGAGGGACTCCATTGAGATGATGTCATTAGTAGATCAGGTATTCAAGAGGAAAAACGCTAGCATGGAAAGGTATAAAATCTTTAACAGGAAAAGAACAAAATATTTTATTTAGGCACTGTTGGATCAGTTTACCAGTGTCCATGTCAATGGAGCTAGTGGCAGATGACAGCTGTGCAGCACAGTGGAAGGGTAGATCCCAAGGGTCTCAATGGCTGAACCTTCCGCATGAACTGATGCTTCACCAGTAAAAGTAAAATGCCCTTTCCAGGTGTGGCATCTTAATGCTTAGCTTCATAACTTGCTGAAGCCTACATATCCTTCATGTCAACCAGAGTTATACTGTATACTGTGCGTATTCTGCTAATAGACTTTATTTGTGAGTGGCTAAAGATGCCTGAATAACCAAGTATGGGAAGTAAAAATGATCAACACTTTAACAAAGATAACGAAGGTCCATACATATTAAGTATCTCTAGTAAAGGATAACTGAAAACTTGCAACCAAGACATCAAGGTGGAAAGTGATATTTTAGTTCATTTTAGTTAAGGCTGCAGGAAAGACAGAAGACCAGAAAATCAATAGGAAAGTTGTGACTTGCTAATGCCAAAACATGTGTTCAGCTTGGAACTTCAGTACATATTAAAAAACAAACAAACAAACAAACAAACAAACAAAAAAGCCAAACAACCAAAACCCCCAAAAAAACCAATCCCCAACAACCCAAAAATAACAGAAAAAAAGATGTCAAATGAATTTATCAACTTCATTCTAAGGTGTGTTTTGGTTTTGGTTTTGTGGTTTTTGTTTTTTATTATTATTATTTAACTTATTGGTAGAAAATTAAAATAGGACATTCTGAAAAAGATAACACATATGAAGCTCTAGGCCTGCAATGCAGCAGTACCAAAACTCTGTTGGACATAGAGCCGTATTAGGTTTACACAGTAATATTTTGATAGTGGTATGGCTGGTGGTGTGGGTGTGACTTTGGTGAGACTAGACTAGGAGCTGTCACCATGTCAGAAAGAGCCAGTTTCAGCGAGCTCCAAGGCGGACCCACTACTGACCAGAGTTAAACCCATCAGCAATGCTGGTGGCACCTCTGTAATGACATATTTAAGAAAGGGTAAAAAATGCTGTGCAGTAGCTGGGAGAGAGAAGTGAGAAAAATATGAGAAAAACAGCTTTGCAGAAACCCAGGTCAGTAAAGAAGGATCGGAGGAGGTGCTGCGGTTGCCAGAACACAGATTCCTTTGCCGTCTGAAGAGAAGACCATGGTGATGCATGCCGCTCCCCTGCAGCCTATAGAGGACCACATCAGAGTAGACATTAACATTGCAGCCCATGGAGGATCCCACACTGGAGCAGGTGGATGTGTTCTGAATGAATGGATCATTCATGAACCTCACGATGGAGCAGGCTCTTGGCAAGTGCTGTAGCCCATGGAGAGGAGGCCATACAGAAGCACATTTTCTGGTAGGAACTGTGACCTGTGTGGCACCCACACTGGAGCAGTCAGCTCCTGCAGGACTATTCCCTAAGGAATGGACCCACACTGGAGCAGTTTGTGAAGGGCTTTATCGCATGGGAGGGACCCCATGCTGGAGCAGGGGAAGAGTGTGAGGAGGAAGGAGCAGCAGAGATGGTTATGAACTGACCGTGAGCCCCATTCACTGTGTTCCTGTGCTACTTGGAGGGAGGAGGTAAAAGAGTCAAAGGTAAAGTTGAGCCTAGGAAAAAGGTAGGTAGGGGGAGAAGGTAGTTTTGGTTTTGGTTTTATTTCTCACTAACCTACTTTTATTAACTGGAAATGAGTGCCTTGGCAGGCAACAGCACAGAGGCAAAAAATCTCAGAAAGTAATACTGTCTGGATGGTATCATTTTTTGGCTAATACTGGGGCCGTGGACAAACTCAGAGAACAAAAAGGATCATATAGTTCATTAAACTGTATGCATACAATACTTTTCTCTTAATCAGTAATGCCACAGTGCTCAGCATATAACTTAGATAAAAACTTGCAGTGGAGTGAGATTTTTTTCTTTTGTATTCAGGGTTCCAAGCTGAACTAAAAACTAAAATTGGATCCTTGTGTGCTAAAGTCAGATTCCTTTGTGCTAAGCTTTTCACTTCTCTACCTAGAAGATGTTTGCAATGTAGAAAAGTGAAGAAAAAGTGACTAGAAGCAGAATGGAATCCCTGATAGTTGTGCAGCTGGGATAATAGCAAGGCATATAACAAATGCTGGGTATACATGTCACTAGCAAACTTGCTAGAACTGTAGGAAATAATCAACACTGCTTCCACTTCTATCTGTTGAGAGAAGAAGATGAAATACTGTCTGTTCATTGCAGTCCTGGAAGAACTTTTGAAAAATTGTACATAAAACAATATTGACAACAGATTTCCACTCTAGTATCTCTTAATACTGTCTTAGAATTGCTGACACTTTTTTGAGGATGAAGGAGAGAGAGTTGCTAACCAAAGCCATGACAAGACCTAAATCTATAAAGACTGTCAGAAAGGATAATTTTCTTAGCTTTGGCAATAGGCAACAGCCAATAATCAGAGGAAAATGAATGAAGTAGGATTTCTGTAAAGCATATTGATTAAGGTAACTTATTGACATACTGACAAAAGACAAACCTGAACTACTGCTAACAAACTAATAAACAACTGAAAGCTTTAAAGAAAAGACAAGATGAGGGCATGGGGTTAAGGGTAGGGAGAGAAGAGGGAGAGAAAAGAGAGATATCTGGATAAGTATTTCTAGCTAGAACCAAAGAGAATATCCTTTTTTTTTTTTTTTTTTTTTTTGTTTGTTTGTTTGTTTGTTCAGAAATAAGGTTTAAACCTTTGGGAGTTTTTCCTACTCAGAGCACTTGGGGGAAATGAAAGTATTCAGAAGAAAAAGAAAGAAATAATCATCTTTATTTTTGTAATTTCTTCAACACCAGCAAAATCTTTGGTGCAACTACTTTATTAATTTTATTAATTTTATCTGAATTACTGCAGTAATATTTTGTTTGTCTAGTTGTATCATCTAAATGTAGGTAAAATCACAGGGACCCAGAGCACTGTCTGGGGACTGCTAGAAAAATCTTAAAATAAAGAATGTAATAATAACATAAAGAGAGAAATGTAAGAGATAGATCTATGAGTGCTGACCTAATTACAGACAAAGTATGTACATTTTATAGCTGCAAAACATTTTCCTGATATCAACTTAGAAACCTGCTGGTTACTTACACTTAGTTCTAATGAATACTCAAAGACTGCATTACTGTGGCTAAAAGTGAGGTCATTCCTATCCCTTGAATATAAAATTGAGTCAGAATCACATATCTCTTTCTTCTGTGGGGGACATTTTACAAGAAAAACAGCAATGTGATCTTGAGACACTATCCTGCAGATAGAACAATGTGCTTTCAGTATAATTTGTTCACCTATAAGATCCTGGGACTTGTTTAATTCGAAGTTTTTATTTTGCCAGTATCCTATAACTATGATTTTAGGGTAAAATAGAAACAGAAACATATCCAGAAAAGATATATAATGAAAGAAAAAAAAAAAAAAAAAAAAAAAGAAAATTCTCTAGAAGGTGTTTTCAATGTAGAAATAGAACAGAAAATTAAAACTTCTCTATTCTTCCCTTATTGATTCAGAAATATTATAAGGAAAATATTGGGTTTTTTATTTAAATCCCTTAATGTTTTGTAAATGTTTACATGACATACACAATGAAATCCAAAGGTAAGAAATTTGACAAAGTTTATAATGTGGTCTGTGTGTCTTTTTTTAAAGCATTTTGAATGCATATGAATATACCAAAAGGTTGTTCTGTTACCATAATTGTTTCAATATTTGCTAGGTAAAACAGCAATAGAAGTTAAAGGGAAAAAGACTGTGTATAAAATTTCTATTTTCCAGAATTTGTCTTAATACAAAAGGAGTAAATATTTGTGCAGTTTATAGAACTTTGCTAAGAAATAAATTTGAAAGCTGAAACAGAAAAGCACAGTTTGATATTTCTCAGTACAAGTTAAGTGTGCATGTATGTGTGTGTACATAAGAGCTTTGTAATAAATGAATGCCACAACTGAGCTTTTAATCATTAATCTTCCTGTCAGGATTCAAGAGAGACAGGACTTCTAAGTGTTGCCAGGTTGTCATGAGATTTGTGTTCACAGGATTCCACTTGACTTTGTAGCCTCTCATCTCCAACTGACATTACAAACCACTCATTACTCTTAGTGCCAGGAATCCGTGCAGCATATGTAATGAAGGAAGAAGAATTTTTTCTTTCTTTCTTTCTTTCTTTCTTTCTTTCCTTTCTTTCTTTCTTTCTTTCTTTCTTTCTTTCAGGGGTGGGTGGGAAGGTATACACTGAATCAATGTTAGAGGAAGAACGGTTTCAATACATGAAGGGTTATGCTGTTGTCAATTAAACCATAATTTGCATTTCAGAAACTAATATGCAAGGAAATTTGCCCTTAGCAGTTGCACTCTATAATAATTCAATTAGTTTTCCATCATACAAAAAGCACTGCAATGTTATATGCAAGTAAAGCCCTTTTGCTCATCTACCAATGGCTAATCCACTGTCCTCTGCTCTGAATTTTAGCTCAGACAGGGCACAGCTTACAATAATGAAGAATAACATTGAAGGTTATTTTTTGGGGTGATGGAACAAGTAAATGGTGATGGAAGGTGTTATATATCTATCTTTAAATTATGCATGGTGAGTTATTCCTTTCATGTTCAAGAATCTGCCTTTTTGATTGGCAGTAATTCTTACATAAGAGATATTTTGGAGATCATCATGTAAGATACAAAACAGAGAAGCTTTATCATTTGGGGTAATCTAGTGTTGTATAATGTACACTGTTTCCCCAGTTCACATGAACATAGTTACTGTATCTTAAAATATTACCTCTCTTCTTAATGTACTGTAGGATTATTACTTTTTCCAGAAGCCACTGAAATTGTAAGTCTGACACCACACGTATTTACATGCTTGGGCATTACCCCATACAGTTTTGGATTTGGGGGACATACAATTCATCAGAACTTTGGTTTGGAGACACAAAATTTGTCCTATGAAGTTACACCTCATTGTAAGCAATTTCTATTTCATTATTCTTTCATAACAAAAATAGTAGTAATGCAGACATTCCATATGAGGTTGCAAACTAACCTTTTATCAATAAAATTTGGGTATAAAAATATGTACGTGCATTTTGTTTCTGCCCACTTAGAGAAATGAAGTTACTTTAAAGATGTGTAACAGATGTGAAAACAGAACATTTATGACAAAATGTCTAGAATAAGTATTTTGAATGAAAAAATCAATAACATGACATATAAAGCAAAATAAAATTGAGAAACATTATTTTCTTAGCAAGCTTGATTTATTGAGAGTAAAAAACAATAAGAGGATTTTCTAGATGGAGGTAACACTTTAGTGTTTTTACTGAACATTGTGTTTTCTTAAAAAAATTGAAAATACTTATTCTTTGGCTATCATTATCTCACTATCCTTAGGAGACCAGGCTCCTCCTCTCTACAATATTAATCAGCTAATTCCTCTGGCACTTTTGGGATAAACAGAAAATCACCAGCAGATAATGATATGGAAGGCAGACCTGAAACAAGGAAGGATGATCCACTTCCTCAAATGTTAGTCAGGAACCAAGAAAAACTGATTAAGTTGCACTGCTGCACATTCCTATACTGTCATCCTATAAAAGTTGTTCTTGCTCAGACACTCAGACACTACTAAAAGTAGGTTTGTGCCTATGTATGTCATTTAGTTGTTCCTGACATCTCTTCTGGATACAAGCATGAAGTTAATAAAGCACTAATGGTGATAATAAATTGCTCAAAACCAGGCACCCCTCAGGCAAAAGTGTCTGATCCTTGAATCATGCCTGGAGAATATGCACCCTTGCCACCAGGACACTTGCCACTCATACAGCTAGAGGGAACTTGGTATTCTTTCAACAGGACATTTAGGTTTAAATGCCTACATTTATCAATGAGATATGGATATATCAATTGATGGCTTAATCAATGAGCTAATCAATGTTCTTGTTATGCAAAATAGAATTCAGTCAGAGGAGGTCTTATCCCAATGTTTTAGTAGCTACTATACTTTCCCAAGATATGTGAGTTTGAAACTATTAATCTAATCCCACAGAGTACTTGGAACATCAGGTTGTTAACTCTCCTGTAGTGATCTGTCTTCCTTGATTTTTGTAGCAGGTTAAATGAGTGCAAGAACTCAGTCCCAACGTAGTTTGTTGTTCAACATCTCAAGACTACTTATGAGTAGGCTTTCTCTCACCAGCTCTTCCATTTCAGTAAATAATTCCCAGCTTCTTTTGTGTACTTCATTGTTCTATCCCCTCCCCCCCTTTTTTTTTTTTTTTTTTTTTTTTTTTTTTTTTGTTTCTTCCTGTGGATTCCTTTATTTGGTTGCTAGCTGTGCCCATATACCATGAAAGAAACATACAGATTCTAGGCAGGTGAGGATATGGAGGTCAGATACTGATGATCCAGCTCTTAATTAATGTGGTGGGTCGATCTTGCTGGACTCCATGTGCCCACCAAAGCTGCTCGGTCACTCCCTTCCTTAGCAAAACAAAGGACAGGGAGATCACTCAGCAATTACTGTCATGGGCAAAACAGACTTAACTTGGGGAAATTAGTTTAATTTATTGTCAGTCAAATCACAGTAGGGTAATGAGAAATAAAACCAAATCTTAAAACACCTTCCCCCCCACCCCTTCCTTCTTCCTAGGCTCAACTTCACTCCTAAAATGTCTGCCTCTCCCCCCTGAGCAGCACAGGCAGATGGGATATGGGAGTTTTGGTCAGTTCATCATACATTGGCCCTGCTGCTCCTTCTTCCTCACACTATTCTCCTGCTCCATTGTGGGATCCTCCCAATGGGAGACAGTCCTCCACGAACTTTTCCAGTTTGGGTCCCTCCCATGGGGTGCAATCCTTCAGGAACAGACTGCTCCACCATGTGTCCCTTGTGGGGCCACAAGCCTGGCCAGCAAACCTGCCCCAGCCTGGGCTCCTCTCTCCACAGGTCCTGACAGGAGCCTGCTCCAATATGGGCTTCTCGTGAGGTCCCAGACTCTTTTGGGCATCCACGTGCTCTGGTGTGGGGTCCTTCATGGGCTGTGGGTGGATATTTGTTCCACCATAGACCTCCACAGCCAACCTCACCATGGGCTTCACCACGGGCTGCAGGGAAATCTCTGCTCCAGCTCCTGGAGCCCCTCCTCACTCTCCTCTTTCACTGACCTTGTTGCCTGCAGATTTATATTCTTATATATATTCTCGTATATTCTCATTCCTCCTCCTGGTTGCTGTTGTGCAGTAGTTTTTTCTGCCCTCTTAAATATGCTATCACAGAGGCATTAACACTGTTTGTGGTGTGGTGGGTCTGTTTCAGAGCCAGCTGGCATTGGCTTTGTGGGACATGGGGAAAGCTTCTGGCAGCTTCTCACAGAAGGCACATCTGTAGCCCCCGCTACCAAAATTTTGCCATGCAAACCAAATACAGTTAATCAGTGTCAAAACTAATAATCTGTTGTCATTCCCACAGTCTTCAAGATTCAAATGTTTTTAGAGGGTTGTTTAAAAAAATAGAGTAATATATTATATGGTCATGGGACCTCACAAGTAGGAAATATTAGGAAAGTTTGCTTTTCTCTATGAAGGTCAAAGTTCTAATATATGCTTATGAAAGTAGGACATTGAAGATTAAAATTAAGTGTAAGTATCAAGGCTAAGATGCAACCCCTTTATTTCACTGTACTTGAAGAAATTTTGTTTGACAACTGCAATTAGAAACTATCTGCGATGTACCACATAACATAAATATCAGTCCTCTAAGATTCTAATTCTTGATGCCAACTGATAAAGAGAGAAAAACTAACCCAAAACATTAATAAACATGGTCAATAAAATTGATCAAAAATAATTTCTGGTTTTAAGGACAAATTTCTTTTTAGAAAAATATCTGAACAACAAAGTATACTGTATTTAATTCTGAGATTTAGAAAGCTGATCCCTCCAAAATGTTTCACTATATCATCATTATGTCATAACTAATTTTAATCTCAAAGAAATATTGTTTCCTTAGTGCATTTTGCTATGGACTTGATCTAATTACTAGCATGGAAGAAGAAGGTAATGTCCAACTGAAACAAATATTATTATAACACAACTAAAATACATCATTCAGGACCTCAGAAGGTAATTTTTTATAAGTTTCAGGAATAAGTACATTTTATATAGTTGCCAATTTGTGCTTATAAAACATGCTTATCCTTAAAGTAGAAACAAGGACTGTAACTGAAGGATGTGAGCTGTTGCTCATTTTGCCAAGTTAGATACATGCAGCAATAGAGGCGTTGTACATCTATTTGCTGGTTTGTTATTATGTTGTTTGCTGTATGATTACAAGTTGTTAAATTCAGCAGAGCTTCTTGAGCCTACACAGAAAAGTGTTCAAAAGCTTGAAATGATCTCTTTTACCAAAATGATATGGGAAATTACATAAGCAGTGCAATTCTTAGTAAACTTTCACATTGTCTATGTTGTGTCCAAGCAGCAGACATGTAAACAGCAAGGAAGAGGGAGAGTGTAAAGAGGATGAGTTCTCCAGGCAGGAAACTGCAACAAGAAGGTAACTCATGTAAAAGTGGTTTGGGGGAGCTGGACAGTGGGAGGAGGCAGAGAGCAATTCTACAGGGGATTCAGTTTTATAGGCTATAAGATAAATTAATTGGAATAAGCTGTTTTAATAGAAGCTTATGCTAGTCATCGAGTAAAACAATGAAGAAAGAAGACTTTTGCCACACAGTTTAGATCAAAGTCTCAATATCTAAAGTATCCAGACTAGCTAAGCTTACTGTAATTTCACATAACTCAGTTACATATGTAAAACTTTTATAACGTGAAAATTATGGGGTTTTTTTCTTGATACATTATGTTCCTGCTATTCAGGTTAAATTTCTTTTTTGCAGAACATTTCTTGTGGGTATTCAGCCACTATTCACACTCTCTTGCAAGAAAGAATTGTTAGATCATTTGTATCTATTTGCAAGAAAGAAAAAAAAAAACACCTCCATTTTTTCTCCCAGAAAAATACAGAGAAAATCTGTTACATTTAAATGAAAAAAGGAAGAGACTGCATCCTGATGGATCAGAAGACAGAGAGGTTATTTATGGTCTCCACGTTTAGTACACTTTTTTTTAAATTTCTAGATTATTTAAAATGCAAAGATGAATATAAAATAATCTGATTATTAGTGACTAGGACTGTAGCAGTCTGGTGTCATCAGTGGTTCAAACTCTGCACTTAATTCTACATGTCAGCAATTTGCAGTATGAATTTGAAAAAGTGACTTCTAGTAAAAATAATAGTTCTACAAAGCCTGGATTTTATTTTTAAGATAAAAGGTAATAATAACACATGATGCACTTCGTAAAACATTCTGAAAATACTTTACTATAAATGATTTTATTCTTTTCCTTAGCCTACAGGAACGTGTTTACAATCTTCCTGTTCTGTTTCATTTTGTGACAGTAGAGTATACGCTACAGCTATTTTATGTCAAAGAGAAAGCTTATTTGTTCCAGATGTTGAACAAGATTTTTCTTCAAGTTTGAGCTATTAGCTGGAGAAAACATGACTTGTTTTAGAAGCAGGGAAAGATAAGTCTTATCAGTTTACAAGATATGGATCTTAACCGTATGTCTTTTAGCATTACTGAAAATACTCTATGCCATATTCTTTAGGGATTATGCAGCTCTGATGGCATGGAATGCATTACTGTGTCCCCAAAAGGGAATAATAACCACCTTAATTAAGTTTTAAAATATCTTAACATATTGTAAAATATATTAAAATAATATGCTTACATAAAGCTAGTCAAATAGAAGTTGGAACCCAATAGATGCAGCTGTCTACAACTTCTTTCAGGCAGAATGATGCATCTTTAGTCCATGATTAGTTTCTCCCTTAGAAAGAAAACCAAACAAACTCTTTTTGTAATTGAGATGTATATTTAAAAATAAGAGACAAGTCTGTGAATTCTTTAAATATATTAGTATTGCCTTGAGATCTGTTAAAATGGACTCTAAGAAGTACAGCTTGCTTCTTCTCCCTCAGGACATAAAACCATGCATCAATAGAATCTGACCTGTTGCAGATCAGGCTAGGATCCATACTCACCCTAGAAAATATTCTGTATCTACTCCTAAAGTGTGCAAATGAGAAAAAGCTAATCTACTGCCCTGTCTTCATGTCGGCGAGTGTGCATTATTATAATTGCATTTTAAATATGTAAATATGACCAGGATCCCAATATTAATAAGAGGAAAAAACCCAAATAAACACAAATCTTTAATGTAAGCATACCACATTATTAATTACAATATTAAAAATAAGAAAAAGTCACTCTGGAGATGGCAATGAATTTCCAGTTGTTATGCAATAATTTACATTAGTTTCTGTAAAAACTTTGGCAAATACCTTTGGAAATGACAATGCTTTTAAGTTTATCCTATGTTCTTTGTTAACTCCATCCATAGTAGTAAATACTCTTTAATAAATGTTATAACATAAATCCTATTCAATAAAATACAGAATGATAACATTCTGAATGTATCATACATAAATTAGGTTAGAATTCCTATTTGAAAAATACATTTTTATTTGATCCACATGCTCATTATTATTGAAAAAATTACAAAGATAATATTTACAATTCACATTTGGCTATAGCTTAAAAATCTTCTGATGTTAACTATAATAAAGCAGTTTTTTCCAAAACTGTCTTTCCAAACTGTCTTTCTGGGTAAGCTTCTTGTGAGGTGATGTTTATGGAACACATAAATTGTAAAAGATTGTGACATAAAGTCTGCGATCAGAACCTTAAATGTAGACATAATGAACATCAGATGCCTGACTAGAAAAAGTGATTACAAGCCATAACAACAGCAACAACAGAAACAAGGACCATCACTGACTGCCTTACACTGAGATGTGTTGCTCAGTTAATATTTCACTGTTCCACATTACCATTTTCTGACCATCAGCAATTACTGATGCACAATACTTCTCAATGGTTTTATTAAACCTTTAAAATAGGCCAGTTTGGGTACATAAGAAGTGGGGGCAATTGCTCAGACCAGGGATTAAAAAGCTAACACAGAAAAAGGTAGATAACTTGTGCTTCAAACTCTGGAGAGACAGTAGAGATTGAAATAGAGGAACGATACAAGAGAAAGGTCTGGAGGAAGAAGGTATAATAATGAAAAAGTGATAGAATTTTTCTAGCAAACAGTTTGTAATTGAGCTGCAGTTTCAAAGTTATTGTACCTGAATCCAACCCTGCTGCTTCCAGCATAGTTTTCTTGCAAGCAAAATTAGGATCAAAAAATAAGAATGCTAAGTTCTCCTCCAGCAGAATTGTGCCCAACAACTGAGCATTGGTAGTTTTGTTTTGTTTTGATTTGATTTGATTTGTTTTCTTTTGTTTGTTTATTTTTTATTTCTGGAGGAGATAGTGACCATCCTTTATAGAATTACACAGTAGTTAGAAAACAGCTAGGGGTTTTGTGACCAAGATGCTCTCAGTCTGAAGGGACTTAAAATAATACTTTTCGTTTTTGAAGAGACAGCATCATCCCAAACCTATGAACTATTTCTGGATGAAGACACAATAAGTAGAAGATATATTTCTGCAAAAAGAACTATTAGTAGGTAAGAGGTATAAATCTTTTGCTAAAAGAACAGCACACAGGAGGGATTCTAATACCTGATGGGTTAGGTGAAGAATGGAGAACCCAGTCTTCTGAATTATATCTGGATTTCACATTACAAAAGCAATTACAAGTAATCATGACCTTCAATTTCAAAAACCAGAAAGATGTGCTGTACAGTGAAATTCAAACTAAACAAAATTAAAATAATTTACACAATGTAGAACCAACAAAGGGTTCTGGTTTATGAGCTTAAAGATGAAAAGAACAGAAGTTTAAGAGAACTGGGACTTCAACATTTTCAAAATTAGCAGAATATAAACTATTTATTCTGAACTTTTGGAGTGTCTAAGTATTCTTTGTTTTTCTTTTTTTTTTTCCCCCTTCCTTTTTTCTGTTTGTTTTGGTTTTGTTGGTTTTTGGTTGTTCCCCCACCCACCTCCCCTGAACTGTGGGAGATGATGACACCGTCAGCTTGGAATGATGTTTAAAACATGTGCAAACGTATTGAGTATATAATTATCTGAACATGAAAAAAAATATCCCAACAAACAACCCAAAAAACTTTGTGTCTCAAGCAGAAAAAAGAGTTTAAGGGGGACAGCATCCTTCACAGCTGCAAGTCTGTCAAGTGAATAATTCTTCCAAAGTCAACAAAGTAAATATAGGTTAAATTCTGATAATACAGTAGGACTGGTTTAAAGGTTAAGTACTCCAGAAATCTTCAAGGTTAACAGTACTCAGTGGTTCAAAAATCTATCCAGGTTGAAGCCCTCACTAAAATTACTTCCTTTTACACCTGCTTCCACTTCAGCACTTCATTCAGTCGAGGCAGCCTCTACAGTTCCCCCTCAAGTGTTCATCCTATTTCTGAGAATAGGCTTCATTACAATGGAGAATCTGTTGAGAAATATTTGATTACAGGGAATCTCTAAAGTAGGCTGAGTCCTCAAAATACAGGAATGTCAAGGAGAACCCTGAGGGTTTATTTACGAATTAGACTTGTCACTTTAAAATATGGCTTCTGACAATCCTTTGAAAAACTGCTGGCCAGTTCACAGTTTCCTATCTAAAATGATGAAGAAATCTGGAGAAAGTATTACTCAACTCAATCTTTTTCCAACACATCCCTGAGGTTTAAAAAAAATGGGAATAGCCTTTTTGCCCTGTAATCACTCATTTGTCAGACTATATTGTAGATATATAACACAATGCCTGCTTAATTTTGTGGGCCAAAGAGATTTTAATCATTAAAATATTGTCACTAATATCAAACCCACACACTGTACCGGGAATTTACAAAGAAGCAGTGGAACTATGAAATACAGAAGAGAAGGAAAGCTAAATGAACTTGATATTGTTTTTGGCAAATACCATGTTTCCAAAAATTAAATCAGATGTCAACAGTTTTAAAAAAAATATATTTAAAATTAAATATTGAACAAAGTAAAAACAAATGGAAAATCAAAACATTTATTCATATAGCTGAATAATGAAATAATTTGATCTCTTAATTTAAAATACTTCTTTTGATAACAAATTTATTTACCTAAATTTATCTCCAATAAAACAATGCAAGGACAAAATGTTTCGGTTCAGTCTGAATGAAATTTTTCACAATATGAAATTAAAAAATTGTATTCATATACATTTACAGATATATTTAATATAAGTATTCTATGTAATTATAGATATATCTCAATGCAATTTCCTGTAACAACTTGAAAAAAATATAAATAGTACGTTTATATATTTTGAATATAGATTGATATATCTAATAAAATTAAAAATATATGTATTTGCTACAAAGAAATATCAGAAAGATAGGCAGACTGTCAGATATATAGGAAATGTATTAATGGTGGAAGACACTACAAGCTGGACATTTTCTCAGTCTAAAGCTCTGGACACCTTTTGTAACTGGTGCTTCTGCATGCAAAGAATCTGTATATACAAGTCCAATTATTCGCATATTAGCATTCTCATGGATTCAGGAATTTATTTAGTGATCAGGAATAATTTTCAACAACTACTGTAAACACCGGGTTGCACCAATTGAGAAACAAACAAACAAACAACGACAACAAATACCCCCCCAAAAAACAAAACTAAAAAAAAAAAAAAAAAAAAAAAAAGAAAAACCCCAAGCAAACACCAAAAACATTGGAAATACAATGTATAGAAGAAACAAAATGACTTAATTGTGGAGTTTGGAACTATTGACACATATTTTCATTCATGTTTCTTTTCATATGTTTACTCTTTGAATACATAACCACAGAACGGAATGGGACTGGAAAAAATCTGTTATGAACTTCAATTGAGGAAAAGGCGACTGAAATAAAAATTATAAAGAACTTTGTACAGCAAATTTGTTCTTTCCTTTCAGCATGTCAGAATTCTGGCCATACCGATAAAATGCAGAGTATAAGGACATATATGAGAGTATAAACAGATATATACACATGTATTTTAAAAATTCTGTCAGATACTAAAAGAACTAAAAAAAAATCTGTATTACAGACTGTGGTTAGTTGCAATACGTTATTACTAGCAGCAGGTAATTTTGACTGTACACTTTGTAAGCCAGATCTCATTTTTGCCTGACACCTCTGGATAAAGACATTATCAGAAACGATTGCAATATGTAACAAGTGCACTCTAGACATTTCACCTACCAGTCTCTAAGAGCTCTAAAAAACAAAGTAGATAGTATTACACTGGTTTATGGATGTAGAAAAAAACAGTATAATATAGAGGGAAAAATATAGAGGGAAACAGTTCATTCAGTCAATCTTTTTATTGACTCCAGCAACATACTTTTCCCACTAGATCTCAGCCTAAAGTATTGACGTGATTCAGCTAATGACTTAAATTATTGAATACTTTTCCATGATATTTTAAATTAGCACAAAAAAAATTGAAATATTTTTGAATGTTTGCTTCATACATTATTAAAAAAACCCTGATATTTCTAACCTGTTATAGTGCAATTTTCTATTTTTCATTGATTTTAAACATACATTTTAAATACATTAATTCCTATAAGAATTTAAACTTTGTAATTAATTTTCCTAAAGCTGAGCTAATGAGCAGCATTTATCTTAATTACCTTTCCTAAATACAACATTTCGTTTTCTCAGCAATTTAAAACCAAACAGTTGTTCACTTTGGTGATTAATTATAAAAAGTTAAAATTAATCATTGAAGTATTTTAAAGACCTTTTCAATGAAGTCGTATTTATCTTGTAACTTTCATTTTTAAGAACTATTTTTGAGTTGCATATGATTAATAGGAATTTTAATTGTTGCATTTCCTACATCATAGAATAATAATTGGCATAAATTTTGTTTGCTTAAACATACATGGCAGCCTTTCACTATGTCCTTCTTTCCAATGATATGACTAGAAAGATTTCTATGTTGCAGTATGGTACCATAACAGCAGGGAGCAATTCTTGTATGTGAGCCCAAAGGCAACAACCTACTAGTGGGTTTATATATATATATATGTATATATTTATCTATCTATTTATTTATCCATTCATCTATTTATCTATTTATCTATTTATTTACTTATTTATTTTGCATACAGGGGAAAAAAATGCATACAAACAAGCAAAATTCAGAACTTCATTTGTCCATGTAACTTAATTTTAATTTCTTTGCATATAGGATGCTTTACACTGAATGAGGCTAGTTTCATTTGGGAAAAACAATGTGTCACCTTGTGTTTGAGAGACTGTACTGTAACACAAAAGTCCAAGATTATTACATAAAGATCTTTCTTCCTTTTCTTTACTCTTGTGGTTTAACCCCAGCCACTTCAAACACCACCCCACCCCACTGCCCCCTCATCTCCTTCTTCCCCCAGCTTTATATGCTAAGCACAACATCATATGGTATGGCATATCCTTTTCTCAGTTGGGGTCAGCAGTCCCAACTTTGTCCCCTCCCAATTCCTGGTGCACCCCCCAGCCTGCTTGCTGGTGGTGTGAGAAGCAGAAAAGGCCCTGACTGTGTGTAAGCACTGCTCAGAAATAATGAAAACATCCCTGCATTATCTACAGTGTTTCCACCACAAATTTAAAGCATAGCCTCATACTAGCTCCTATGAAGAAAATTAACTCTGTCTCTTGGCCAAAACCTGCACAACTCTGAATTTTCAACCTAAATAGGCTGAAATAATAAATTTTATTTAATAATATTTGAGATAAAATTTCCCAGTTCTTCTTGTGCTTAAAGTTTGCTAGCTTTTCTTTTCCTCTAATGTAAAAGATCACCTTCCATCACATTCTCACAATTTGAACTCTTAGCCTCCAATGGAACTTTCTTATCATCTGTATCCCAAATACATAAAGGAAAATTTTAAAAAGACACCATTCCCATACATTTGGACTGCTAGATACAACTGTCCTTCTTAGGACATGATGTCTCACTAACCTGCAGAAGAAAACCATTAAGTTTCTCTTCCAGGTCATATGCCATGTGGGACTCTGGTAACAGATCTATAGCAGGAGAACAAGTTCAGCTCTTTCACCACTCCTTGCATCTGCCAGGTATTACAGGGGGGTGCAGTGTGTGTGTGTGTCCATGCTTTGGCAGTAGCATAAGCCTCTTTTTCAGATTGTTTGCATTGTTATCCTACCAAAATTTCCCCAAAGAGCAAAAGTCAAATTCATAAAATGGTTATAGGTTGTATCTTAGGGAAAAAGGGAATGGAGTTTTGCAGGCCAAATAAAATAGTTGTTTTACAGTACCATTCCCTCACCTGAATCTCAAGGATTGATACAAACAATACTACTCAGTGTTTTCCTGAAAAAATACACAGAAAAGTACTTCAACTGGAAAGGGTCAGGAAAACAAAATACAGGGCTTTCAACATACTCTTACCAAAATATTCAAAAGAATTTTTCTAAACTCTTTTGCAAGGATTGTTACACTATAAAAACATGAAGTAGTTGCATGTGCTTCATTTGATTTAACGGGATATAGAATTATGTCTATTATCTCATTGCTACATGTCCTTAAATACTTGCATATTCAAACAATTTTTTCAGCTCCCTATGTAGAAAATAAAAACAGGAGTAAGCTTTAAATTTTCAGCTGTGTCACTAGCAGATGCCATAAGAACTGCCAGACAGTAAAATGGATGATTGCTGTTTAACCCCGGTGGGCAGCCCAGCCCCACCCAGCAGCTCCCTCCCTCCCTCTGCAGTGGGTGGGACAGAGAACTGGAAGGGTCAAAGTAAGAAAATTCCTCAATTGAGTCACAGCCTACTGACTATGGCTAGCACTGATGCTGATGGCTGTGGTCCTTGAAGGGTGTTAGTTGCTGAGGTCTAGGTGATCAGGTTTGGTCTTTGGTTTTTTGTCTGGCAACTTTTGTTAATTTAATGACTTTCACATGCAGCTACATCTGTCTTGCTTTGCCCCTTTGGTGATCACAGTGCTCACTTCTGTAAAACTGTGCCTGGCTATGCCACCACATTTTTACAAAATCCATATATATAATGCAATTAATTATACGAAGCTACATATTTATACTTAGGTCTAAGGCAAGTTTCCTTTATTACTTACTGATATTTGATTTTGAGCAACAGTGAATTTCATTCTTTCTTCATCTTCTCGTATTTGTTAATCTCCCTCAGCTATCTTTAGTCCTATATCTGAAAAGTTTTAGTATTTCTACATACAGGAGTCATTGTATACTACTTATCTTTGCTGTTCTTTTATTTTCATTTTTTATAATTCTGTTGGATCCTTTCTGAGATTGGATAACCAAAACTGAACACATTCTTAAAGAAGCACATAAAGAATTTACACAATAATACGATACTCTCTATTTTTTTTTCTTTTCAAAGAATTCCTAGCATTAGCTTTTTCTCCTTTACTATGCCTTAGAACAGATGGCTAAGACTTTTTAAGAGTTAGTCACCATTTTTTTAATTTATATTATTCCTGTGCGAATTTAATATTAGTGCCTATATGACAGGAAGCTACAGTGGAGACACCAAGGATTAGCCCCGAACTGCTCATAAATTTCATAATAACACTGAGAGCAAGAACGTAAACTCCATTCTTTCCAGTCTACCTTAACTTCCTCCATTATTGTCAGATACAAGAAGTTTTAATTCATTTTTACATGGTAATAATATTTCAGAAAGTGCCCTGGTTACACATTGATGATGAGCAGTAGCTTTTGGTTTTGTTAGAGTAGAGATCTCAAGCAGGACATGAGTAAGATTTCTGTCATGATGTCCACTTCCAGTTCTGTTGTGCTTTGGTGTTGGGCTTCGTGCTGGAATCTGTGCTGCCTGTGATTATTGCAAGAGAGTCAAAAGATCCAGAAAAAACACCTCAGAAGTTTAGATAAGTTCTGACAAAGGAGGAAACAAATTAACAAAGTATAGAAAAGGAAGCTATGACAAGAGATTAGAATCACTAAAATCAGGGCAAAATTCTCCAGATTTTTTAAAGCATATGTAAATGCTAAATATTGTATTTGAATGTCAATGTTGAAAATGTGTACCAAATGTATGCTAGAATTATGGATATATGTGGGAAAATGCAAGAAAGTAGCATAGGTAATTAGATCTCAAATGGAATTTAAATATTACAGAATCACGGAACTGAGAAATATGAGACAGGTCTTCAGATGCAAGGCCAGGAAAACTTCAGTGTCAGAATCTGAGAAGGCGAGGGGACAGAATTTCGTAATTCATAACTAAGGAGAGGTTCAAAAGTTCTAAATCTGCCTTTAAAAACTTTAGTCCCTTTTTAGACCTGTCATTATATTTTCATAGGAAACAAATATAACTAACGCAGGAGTTAGTAAAAACATTGCTCAGACAGCAGCTTTGAACCATCTGGATGAGATAGAGAAGAATGCATGTTTGAAAAGTGAACTAAGTCTTACTCTCTGGACACTTCCAATGATTAAAGAAAAGATCAGTTCTTTGATACAGTATGTCAGCTGCAGATTACAGAAGTAATACTGTCATGCTTAACTGCAGTTCTTAATCTGCCTGAGATGCTGCCAAATTGTAATGTGAATATCAGCAAACTGGAAATGTTTGGTCCGTTGTTGAGCTTGGTGCATCAGTGTTCTGCCAAAGTTCAGGAAAACACACTGTAAATTAATAGCAGCTTAAGTTGAAAGTCAAAGTATGGAGTTAAGAATATGGAAAAATGAAATTTCAGATGTCAGTTTCTGCATTGCACATGCTGAGATGTGGAAATGTAGTTTACAATGGGACAGGTCAAATGGTCAAAATCTAGCTCTCATGAAGTGTGATTCTAGCCTAGACAGGTTTAACAAAACACAGATTAGAGTTAGAGAATTTAAGACATTGCTTTTTATGCAGAATAAACTTGTAGTCACACAGAGAAATCTCATGGCAAACGGTCAAAATGGGCAAATATTACAGAAGAACATAGGAGTGGAAATGAAACTGTAGAAGCACAGCTGACTGGAATCAAGGTTAAATTTCATCTTTTTCCCTGGATAAATGTTGTTGCATCACCTTCCTTGGCTGATAAAAGTCACTGGGGTCACAAATTTTCTACTATTCATGTAGTTTGCCAAACAGTTTATATAGCATTAAAGATTTCTGGGTTTGAGAACATTCATGAACACTTTACCCCAGATTCAGGCACATCCTGTTTTGCATTTTTCTTCTGTGTTTTAGAAAAGAAAGCAGAAAATAAATGTATTGGTTGATAATTTATACATAGGAAATAAGGCAGAAATAGAAAATAATGAAGTTAGGAGTGAGAAAAGAGTTTCATATATATAAAAAGAAATCACATATATCAATAATAATATTGGTCAGTCACACATTGTAGATCTCTGGGAGGTTCATCTCTTCTAAACAGCTTTTAAAATATTTTAGAATCTAAATCAAATCCAAGTCTTTTTCTGACAGTTATATATTTTGTGAACCATGGCCTAAAATAACTATTCTGAAAGCTGTGCGAACACTTTCCATTTGCAGAAACTTGGATATATCAGTGAAAGAAAAAGCTGTACAATTATCTGACAGATCTTTCCAGGTGACACTGGTAAATCTGGGAAAAAAACCAATAAAATACAAAACAAACAGAAGTTTTAAAAATAAGTAATTAAAAAAAAAAAAAAAAAAAAAAAGGCTGGAATTCAAAAAACAACCAAAGACTGAATGGGGGAAAGAACCCCACAGCACACATAAATTTACCTTCACTATGAAACAATATTGCCTGTGGTACTGTGAAAGGCATAGGGTACATATATATTTGTATGCACTTAACTAAAAATGCAATTCAAGGAAAGCTATTCTGAAATTCATTAGATTATATTCACAAAGACACACTAACGGTATTTGCTCCTATATAGAAAAAAGGGGTTATTTTTCTATTTATACAGCCCTTTTTTAAGCAAGTAATTTAATTTAAATCATGTAATTTAATAGTAAATTCATTGTAATATAAGTACAAGAACTTGCTGAGCACTGCTGCATGTACTCTGTTATGAGTTAAACTAATGTAAAAGAAATACACTTTTATTAATAAAGGAGACATAACTTAGAAATTACAGGAGGCTTTCTACATTTCACAGGTAGAAATTAGAAGTATTAACTTCTAAAATATGTTTCCAACAGCTCTGGCATCTTGCATGTTGAGCGCATAGTGTTGCTTTATACAAACAACCATAATTTGTGTTGCATAACATTTCATTACAGGATCTTAAATTCCACGGCATAGTCTTTAAAAACCCCAAAACACAACAAACCAAAACAAGAAAACCAAAACTGTGTGAAGATTCTAATAAAAGAAATGCAGCTTCACTATTTTCCTGCTTGCACCCTACAATATGCAACAGACACAGGTATAAAGACAGTATTAAATAGGCACGTTCTCTGATTGCAACAAAGAACCTGTCTTTTGGCACATGGCAGCTGTTGCAAAGTCTTACATTTTTAGTGTTTTATGCAAGACTGTGGATAAAACAAGAAACAATAATCATTTTTTCCCCAATTATACTTGTTATATATTTGTGCTTGATGTAGTACTCACTTATACACAGGTATAGCATTATGATTCCTAGTCTCATCTGAAAAGGATAGCTTTAGACAACTCACTTTCCTTAGAATTCTTTATTTCTGGTTTGTCTGATATCACACACATATTATGTATCCTTAAGAAAGCTAGCGTGAAGATTTATTTTCCATCATTTTTCATACTGACCACATGCCATAGCTATGCTTATCACCATTGCTTTTCACATTCACATCCCACAGCAGCTTCCTTCTCAATTGCACTAAGCCATTTATCTTCATTCTGTGGTTGAAATCTAATGTGACTCGTCTGTGTTTTTAATGCAGCTTGACCAAGCTGGCTGTGAGATAACCAGTACATCAAATCAGGAAGCCTTGGCATTTTATTAAAATAGGTCCATATTGCATTTAGAAGATGCAAAAAGAAGGGCAGTACAGGAAAACACACAGAGAAAAATATTTTTTAAATGAAAAGCACTATTTTCCAACTTTCAGTTTGATCATAATGCTTCAACTGTTCAATTTCCCATGAGGTTCAAACCGTTTTAAGTCTGAAAGTAAAGCTTATTGGTTTTGCAAATTTTTCATGTGCATTCTGTCTTTAGCCTGCATAAATCCTCTATAGTACGTTTGATTTCTGTGAAGGTTTGCACATTTACAACTCTATTACTGACAGCAGAATTTGTGGGTTTGTATTTAATTTTTATTTATTTTTCCTGCTTCCACTTATTTCAAGAGATTAGCATATTCTTCATCTCATAGGGATAATTCACACATCTGAACAAGGAAAATGGAATGGGATGCTTTTCTCTAATTCCTTTTGATTATTTGATTAGCTGTATGTTACACTTGGAATATTTTCTTATCGTCTTCCAGAAAAGATTATTTATTATGGTTTTGTTATGTTTCCTTGAAGGCAAACCAGATTATTACTCCTGTTCTGCTGTCTGACATTATCTGTATTAAGCTGACTTTCCTGAATGCAATCACAACAGGATAATGATGTCCCATTGTGGATCTAGATCACATTCTCACTCCAATTACACAATATCATATCAAATCCCATGACTGATGAAAAACTCATCAGATATTTTAAAATGTTATTGCATGTAAGGTACTGTCCAGTCAGAAATGACATGGTGTAAAAAAAAAAATAAAATTTCCATTATGTGGTAGATATGTTTCTAGATACAAACTCTTTTTCATCATGATCCATACTGCACATTTTAGGACCTGAAATCATTGTGTAGCACAATTTCAATGGCATTTTGCAAACATTCATTACTAGTTCTTCAAGTCTTCTGTAATTTTATTTTTTTTTAATTAATACCCTGGAATGAATATATTTTTTGATTTCATTTCTCCTGATTCACTGATTACTAATCCTACTACAGTGCTTGGAATACTTATAGTATTTTAACAAATACATTTATTCAGGATAGGTGTATTCTCCCAAGATTTAAGAGCATGGTAAATTATGTACAGCAGAAAGGTATTTAATACAAAGTAAATTAAATATTTAACAAAAAAACATACCCAAAGGAAAGATATATAATCAAGGTCTACATAATATAAGAAAAACATGGATTTTCATCTACTGGTAGCAAAGCATTCATTCATAAATATTATTCAAATGAGTCTGCAGCATCTTGTTACCTTCCTGCTGTGCACTGGAATATTGAACTGCATTCAGTGACTGGGATCTTACTTAGGAGGAAGAACCTTCCCTCGATGCCAATAAAGGTGTGTTCCTGCCCCATTCCCACCAACAGGGAGGGAACCAGTGCACTAGGAGGACTGACAATGACAATTTAGCTGACCTGGAGTGCCTAGATTAGGCAGATAAAATCCTCTTCTGGTATGCTGAGCAATCTGTGACCTTTGCTAGGAAGTGGTAGGCAGATGCTGACACTGTCAGGTCTTTGATATAGGCATTGATATAGCAGGTCTAGGATGTGTCCATCCAGGTAATCCCCACTGGCCCGGGAAAGCACTCCATTTTCCCTGCACCTCCGGTGCTGGTGGTACTCCTGCCAGCCACTGCCAGCAACTGGTTTGGTTTATTGCCCAGCCCCAGCCATGGCAAGCCAGGCAGGGTCCCCCATGAGGATGCACAACACCCCAGACAGGTGCCAGAACAAGAAAACAGACTTCAGTAATTTTGAGATTCTTAAGCCTAGAACTGTTATTCAAAAACTTCCTTCAGTGGCTGCTCTCAGGCTATGCATTCAAAGGCTATTCACCATAAACACAAAGGTCTCAAGAAGCCAAGGCAGGAAGAGGAACCCAAATAACCTGAGCTGTGCAAACAGAGCACCATGGCTTGGCTGCTCCTACAGTTGTCAAAGGGCAACAACCAGCCCCGTGCCTGCCTATAAAACATACCTGGAGGACACAGCCAAATAAATTCTCACCAAAACATCTTGCAGCCTTCAGGTTATTGCCTAGCAGGGTACAGGAGATGTTAGGGGAGGCTGGGAAGAAGTATTTTGGGACTGTGTAAAACTTAATAGTGGGATGTTTCTAGGGGGATTGTGGAAATATGCAAGGTTCATCATGAGAGATTTAGGTGAGGGACCAAAGTCTCCTGTCCACTGAGGTGTATAAGAGCTGGAAAACAAAAGGGAAAGAGCATAAAACGGATGGTCAGGTGTGAGCAGGGGCCAGTCAGCCCTCGTGCCCAGCTGTGTGGGCGCCAGCCAGTGCAGCCTCTCCTGTCTCTTCTAATTAAACTCTGTTTCTGATGGCTTTCCTAGGCAAGGGCTCTCCATCCCTTGTGCCCGCATGAGAGGGCTGAGCACCTGACCTGCTGCAAGGCTGGGGCCACAGGCCAGGGGCTGACCTTGCACCAGGTGTGTGTCTGTATTTTTCCTTGGCTTACCTCAGTCCTCTGTGTGTGTATGTATGCATGTGTCATTCATAAACAAACTTCAAGCAGGAGTAGCCAGCAGGTAGTGCAAGAGGTCTGGGATCCAGCTATAGAGGAGACCTTAGGTCTGGAACAGCTCCTGGAGAGAGGGGGGTGTGTGTGACAAGAACAGGTATATACAGGAGCTGGAGTGGAGATGCAGCTTCATGGGTTCACATGTCCCCAGTGCCAGCAACTGGGCAGATTGGGATCCAGGGGTAGCTGCTGAGGAGACCACATGCTCAGAGCTGAAGAATCCACATTATGTATAAATATGAGCATGGTTTACTACAGGACTTCAATCCTGATCAGGTGGAACGGAAAGAACCAGGTCAGGTTGTCCATGCTGTTCATGTTTGTGTGAAGCCCATGCCCTGCATCTGTGCCGATCTGTGTGGCTATGTGTGTGCATGTATAGGTTTTCACATGTGTGCACATGCATGTGTGTACACACATTTACTGGATGGAAACACTGTTCCCAATGTGCACATTATTTACTGGGAACTCACAGTCAGCCTCACTGCTGCTTGGATCTCAGGATATTGGACCAAAGCAAAACAAAACCTGAATTCATTTTTTTGCTGAGTTTTTTTTTTCCTTAGCCCGAGAAAATTCAAAGACACTTCCTTCTCTTTCTTAGATATGCTTCAATCACTGTTAGGTTTGTTGAAGTTGAGTAGCTGCAGAGAAAAAAGATAAAGTTGTCTGGAAAATGGGTAGGACACACAAGGTATGTGTTTCGGTCATAGGAACATGACCTGTGGGTAGACTAAACTAAAGAACAAAAGAAATTATCTATATAAATTAATGAATTAAAATTTTCAGATTCAGTACTTGACTCTAAAGAATGAATTCTGTAACTTTATAGAACTCATTTTTACATAGGAGGTAAGTCAGCTATTCTTTGCTGTATATTAATGATGGAGCTATTCAATTAGCGTACTAATGAGTTAATACAATTCAAGTTGGAATGTTTCTCTATGTCTAACTGCCAACTTTTTAGACTAGTTATGTTCCTTAATATAATTTCAACTTAAATGACAATTTCCAATAATTTACTGCCAAGACTTCTAAATAGGAAATACAGCAACCATTACCCATGCACCACACAGTTGTGACTTTATCAATTATTTATGTCATTACATAGCAATCATATGACCACTGGTATACATAAGTAACATTTCAGGTGACTGACTGCATTACAGAGTTAATGAAAACATTATCATTCTGCAAATGAGTTATGCACACATTATAGTTATTTTTCCTTTCTAATTATCTCTTTGGAGCTGTGTGTCTTATATAAATCTGATCTGATATGATACTATTTGCAAAATATAACTACTTATCCTCTTTATAAGCAAATTAACGAGTTGCTCTGCAAGAAATAAATAAGGAATGAAGAAAAATCATAATGATGAAGCTTAACTAAATATTACTTTCAACCCTTTGACTTAGAAATATTTAAACAGAAAACAGAAATCTTTAAACAACTATGTTATAAACAACTTTTTAATTCCAGAAAACATGGTTTTAAAAAATGATGTTCAGAAGCTTGTTAGAAATTTGTTTTCACCATTTCTAAGTCATTTATCTTCACAAGATTTATGTGTATGCTTGGTCTCATCTCATCTATGAGTAGAAACATTCATGCAGAGCTTAAACATTTTATATTAATGCATGCATTAGCATGTAACTTAAACATTGTATAGCATATTTTCATGCCCACACCTAGCAATGTCGTGCATATTTACACATTTTCAAAACAAAGTTAATTTTAATACTTTAAAAAATATAAACTTATTTTTTATGTATAATATTCTATAGACAATTTTTCAAGAGAACCTTAGAAGTAGCAGTAAAGGCAGCTTTTCTGATGGGTAGAAGTTAATGTTTTCCCCAAAATCTTGACCTGGTGAATGCCCAAAAGTTATATTAAAGTTATATCGCAATAATATGTAAAGAAAGCAAGCAATCTTTATTATCATGTTTGTTCTTTACATTACCTGATGTGTAACATCTTCTGTGATTTTTTTGAAAAGGAACATGTAACTTTTTCATTTCATAGGAACAATTTCTTTCTCCACAAAACAGGAAAATTGTAGCTATCAGAACTTCTGCTCAACTTCTAAATAACATCCCAATACACTACATTTTCCCAGTGTGATTCCTTATGGGATTAAAGTAATTTCTTCACATGACTCAGACTTCAAAGTTGTATAGTATCATACCTTGCTTAAGCTCTGCCATGACTGTAAAGTGATTCCTACACTTTTCTTGCCTGCAGGATAAAGTTTGGAAGCAATTGTAAGAATAAAACCATATCAGTTGTATGCATCTGCACACAAACCCATGTGTGAAATTCGACATAGTGATGTGTTTACTTTATCTATGGACCAATCATCTAAGATGTACCTCCAAGTGGAGCTGCTTATCTAGTTACTCAGGATGGGATAGACAAGGTTATGGACCTTCCTAGAAACTACAATTGTATCACCAAAAAAATGCAGTTTTAAAATTCCGGTCATTGTTAGATTTTACCCAATCCAGCAATGTCTTATTAAGTGATGTAATAGCTCCTCTGTTATTGGCAAAACATAAATGAAACTGCAGGAGAGTAGTGAGATTAAGACCTTGAAAGCCCAGTGGCTAAGGTGCTTGTTTGGTATGTAAGAGATGTTTTCAAGTTTTTGCCTAATGAAAAGGTACATATAAAAGGAAAAAAGTGTATTGGGCAAACTATGATTTTTTTTTTTCTCTCTAAAAAGTAGTGTAACCACTGCATATAAATCAAAATCAATGCTTATTCCATGTAAACTACTTCAAGAGAAGAGCTTGAGCACACAGTCTTCTCTTGGAATCCTGTCAATAACTTCCCAAAGTCATACCAGCTACTAAATTCACAAAGCAAGGTTCACCGTTGTCTCTTTTATACAAACAATTATGCAAATATCAGGATTTAGTCCTTAATCCTGCAACACGCTGGCAGTCTTAGGGGAAATGCTGTCTGTTTGATGGTGTTTAATAAGTCACAGAATGTCACAGTAGTTTTCTCTCTTTCTATCCCTAGGATTTCTATTATTTTCCTGAGGCAGAGCAGAGACTAATCTAGTCTGATCTATGGTTTCAGTCTATTCTATAAAGTTAAATGCTGTGAAACTATTATCTTCTGGAAATAATGTCTAACAAGCTATCCCTGTTTGTGACAATCACTGTTCTGAAACAAAACAGAAGATTGGTGATCAAGTTTACTTAGAAACAAGCAGAATACATAAATACATAAATAAATGTTGTAAATTCATTAAATAATTCTGGCTTTAACCCAATATTTTTATTCTTGGAATTTAAGTAGATTCTGAAG
Organism: Falco rusticolus; assembly: GCF_015220075.1. NCBI lineage: Eukaryota > Metazoa > Chordata > Aves > Falconiformes > Falconidae > Falco > Falco rusticolus. The sequence continues at coordinate 99,070,846 of NC_051188.1, read as the reverse complement.
CTAATCCATGTAGATGATGATCTATTTACTTCATATAGATGTATATATATATCTTTTGTCTTATGTTTATCTAAACAGTAACTTTGAAATCAATATTTCTAAATTTAATTTTTAATTTTTTTACAAGATCACCAATCAAAATATTTTTGAGATTTCATATATAGACTTAATAGATTTTAGATTTCATATTTAGACAATCTAATATTCTAGACAGATATTTAAAGGTGATACATGACAAATCTATCAGTTCCAAATGAAAACCTAAACCAAACTCATTGTACAGCTGTAGCAATTATCCATTTTCTTCTAACGTGTCTCAGAAAAATAACAAGGTTATTTATAAACAGGAGGTTTAAATTATACAAGCTTTTTGAAAGAACAACAGCTCTGTCATTCAAATATGAGACTGAACCAGATTTAATTGCATTTATTCTCTTAATAATAGACACAAATATTTTGAATATTGTAAGGCAAAATTAAAAAAAACAAAAGACACAAATTTTTCCCCGAACAACATCTTATAAAGACAAAACCCCAAGCTTTTTTCACCTTCAATAAACTTTCAGTAAAAAATAAATACAGTCTGCCACATCTCATCTTGGCTGGAATTTGAGTGCTGAAGTCATCCAGATCACCTCTGTGTCCCTACCTTCATTAGGTAGTTCTCTATATATTTTAAATAGCTATGGATTACTCTATATGAACCTACACAGCCAATTTCAGTGGGATTATGTTTGCTGGACACAGGAGTAAAGAAATATTTTAATTCAAGCCCTAAGTTTGACTCTTTCTTTCATTTTCATTCTTTAATTTTGGGAAACACATATTTTGTTCAAAATCTATGTTATAATTATCAGCCATATTATAAAAAAACACTACTTTAGTTTTCTAAGGAAAACAGTTTTTTGTTTGCTGATTTGCCAGTTCTACTTTACTTGTACAGTGGAAGGACTTCCTTTACACCCTGCTTTCACACCAGGTAACTGTGTTGGTTTATACTCTATTCAAGTTTATTTTTTCTTGAAATTATTTTAACATTGTCATAATACTTGAGATTTTAAATTTTTATGGTTTTATTTGTCCTTTTTCACAAACTCATTCTTTGCTACAAATTTTCCACATAAATTCTGTTTAAACTTTTTTTAATTATTATTTTATGAACCACAAACAAGTTGATAAATATACCATTATATTAGTGCCAACGATCAAGATGACAGTAGTTGTGCCTGTTGATTACCGATAAGGTACAGGCTGACAAGGGGAAGAGCTTGAATTTTAGACTAAAGAAAGACCTAAAATTTTGGATTAAGTTCAAAAAGACAGTGTAATGCTGAGAACTGATCTAAGACCAGGTTCCAAAGGAGCTATTTCAGCTCTTGAAATACATAGGGAAGTGACATTGTTTGATCAATGGCTACCTATGCCACTTCAGTTAATTCTTACATTGCCTATAACAATAACTTGGGTTTCACTATGAACTGTGGATGAGGGTCCTCAGCATTTAGGACATTTCTGCAAAATTTCAGTCTCTAAAGATCTGGGATTTATGTAGGTTCTGTATTTAAGGTTTAAATTCAAGCATGAAGTTTGTTAGTTCATGCAACACAAAACCTGTCCATGATACTGTCATAATAAATGTGATAATATGATGGAATTATTCTTATTATTGTTATCATTATTAATTAATGCATGTAAAAATATCAGACATAATTATTTTGACAACTGCATTGGCAAACAGCTGAAAAATAAGTAAGTTTCTTAAGTTGAAAAATCACCCATGCTTTGAATTGATACAGGATATTGTCCTTAACCTGATATCCCAAATGATGGCATGATAATCATGTGTTTCATATCCACTGGGTCTGAGTATGCACCTGAGAGAAGCCTAATCGTTTAAGAAACATTAATCAAACAAAGAATACAAAGACAGATTGCTAAGTATAAATATGGCATACAGATGTTCCGGTTGTACATAACTACAGCAGAGTAAAACACCAAAACTTCCCTTTTCCTATTTTGTTTACTTATTTATTTTTTTAATAATTTCAGGAATTCTAGTGTAGCATACTATGCTATCTTTGAATTATTTGGGCAAGTTAGAATGACGTGGTACATAGAGGTGAAAATTTAACCCAAACCAGATTTTACTACAGATGGGATATAGGAATTACATGTAGGTTAGCACTTTGCATGTTGTAAATTCTCATCCATATTATTCTGTAGTACTATATTGAAAAATGCAGCTCTGCTCTTTCATGTATTGTCTCAGTTTAATACATTGAACACTGCAAGTACTCATCTTAGAAACTGTAAGCATGATATTTTGTTATTGTAATGTTTATGAATTGATAATTCATCAGGCACTGAATGAGGTGATAGATGCTGTGTACAATTTTTTTTTTTTTCCTATATACTAATTAGGAAGAAGTAAACCTTCCCTGAAATATGGTTTTCAAGACTTTGAAGTAGTCACGTTTGGAACTGATGTATGATCTATTTACCTGATGGACATGAACGGCTGTTTTTTACAAGTGCTTTTTCATGATTAAGCAGTGATATCTGCAATATGATTAATTCTTACAGAAGAATATAACTAATCTTCATAAATATTTAAGTAATATGTTATTTCAACTAGTATTTTCCATTAAGTCAATTGTCCTCTGACAGTAGCAATCAGTAATGTTCAGCATTATCTCTCAAAGTAATAAATGCCTGTGTTTCTCTTGGCATTATAAAGGGCCATATCAGCCTTATTTTTAAGTCTTTCAAAACAAATTTTGGCTGAAACATTTTCAATTCAATCAGCGAGCTTCAAGCTAATAATATAGAATATTAAGAAAACCAGTCACTATGCCTGTATAGTTAAGATGATATTTTATCCTAACAGATTTTTGTTAGCCTAAGAAAAATCTATAACAATAAATTGTATTTTGGTCAACTATTAGACTTTGCTATTTTATAGCTATTAGAGGCGAGGTTCGTGAAATTTGGCCATAAACTTTACACCACCAGATTTTTTTCTAAACCATTTGACTCCATTTGAGAAAATCTTATGGAAACTGAGAAACTGTTTTGTGCGTGTACATTCTGGGTTTGGTAAAAATACCTTTGAAAAGACTGGTAGGCCTTGACTGAAAAATTTTGATGAGCTTTGGTTAGATCCTCTGTTCTTACATATATAAATATTAATTGAGATATGTTTGAAAAAATTCTGTGTATTTACAAAGCTAGGTGTATGACAATGTTGAATAAGATTTTGTGGGGTTTTTTTCTTAAATGGGAATGTGTAAGTATATAATGATACATTGTACATATGTCTCTGAGACTTTTATAGTCCAAAAAGCATGCTAACAAAAGCCAGCATGGGTGGTATTTCAACCATTTAACTATTCAGCCACCTAATTATCCAAAATTCTGAAAAGGAATCTGTCTTTTTATGAAACTTTACTATATAAAATCTTTACTGTAAATGACAGATTTTCCTTTTCTGTTGTTTATGGCCTGACAATGGGTATCAGGTTACCACAGGAAAAAACTTGCTTCATTTTAGTTTTTTATAATGCCACATTAATTAGTTATACAAAAAGCAAAATGCAGACCAAGGCAAAACAGTGCTAAACCCAGCAATGACTAAACTTCCTTAAACACAAAATAGCTGTTTAAAAATAAACATTGCATTTCTCTTGACAGAGACATGGCATAGACTGCCAGTGAGTGGCATAGATAGAAAGCTTTTCTCTTGTGGTCCTGTAGCCTGGTGGACTGCACTGAAACCACCTGTGTTTGGATGTTAACTAGTTAAGTATCCACTCTTTTCACTGCTCCTAAATATAATGATACTTTAGACAGAGGACAGATAAAACCCAGAAAAATTAGAACTATAAATTGTGCGTTGACTACTGTGTCCAGTTCTGGGTTCCTCAGTACAAGAAAAATGTGGGCATGCAGAAAAGAGAGCAGCAAGGGCCACAAAGATGCTGAAGGGATTGGAACATACCTCCTATGAGCAAAGTCTGAGAAAGCTGGGACAGTTCAGTCTGGAGAAGCTAGGTAGGATGTAAAGGAAGTAGGATCTGAAGGTAGGATGTAAAGATGATGGAGCCAGGCTCTTTTCAGTGGTGTCCAGTGATAGGGTAAGAGGCAATGAGCACAACCTTAGACACAGGACGTTCCCTCTGAACCTCAGGAAACACTTTTTACTGGGAGGGTGAATAAGCACTGCCAGAGATTGTCCAGAGAGGCTGTAGAGCTTCCCCTGCTTGGAGATATTAAAAAGGCATCTGGATATGACCCAGGGCAACTGGGTCTAAGTGTCCCTGCTTGAGCAGGGGGGGTGGACCTGTTGACTTCCAGAGGTCCCTTCCAACCTCAACAAGCCACTGTTTCGGTAATTCCTGTGTAATTTCTGTTTTTGGAGTTCTTTTCTCAACTTTAACCCATCCTTGTAAGACAGTAAATGCATTCTCTCTTTCTTTCTGTGGAATCTAACATTCTTACTGGCATCGAAAAATCTTGATTTTTTTGAGTTTTTTTGTCAATAAGTTTCCTAGCTTAAAAAAATAATAAAAAATCCTGTGTGTTTTTGAATAGTTCCACGCTCAGTAAAATCAAAATATGTTTGGCTTTAAATATGTAGCCTCATAAGGCAAATTAGTTCAGAAATAATAAATTTTTTACAGATTCTCAAGGGCCTAAAGACAACTTTGAGAACATTGTTTCCTGAACACTATGTTCATGGACAGTAAAACCCCTGGTGAGTATACATGTTTTAGTTTCTGTAACTTTGCCCATTTGTGCATTTTTTTGAGGTCTGTCAAGATTACAGCTGCAAGAGATGAATTCAAGAAAACCTCAGATATTAGAAAGAGAAAAAAACCCAAAAATTTTGCCTAAAAATTTTGCTTAAATACTTTATATTTCTTGTTTCAGGATTCAGGGGTTGCTTTAGATCTCAGGAAACCAGCAAGTATATTAGAAGAAAAAATCTAAATTTGTGGGCTCATATCCCAGCTAGTTGAACCTGTAAATTCATAAGCCAACATCTAGATCCTTAAAATGCAATTTTAGATACAGAATAACCTTTAGAGTATTTGAAGTGCCTGGTATCTGGATGCTAGCACTGGTGAGGTTACACATTGCCTGAATCATGGCCATACTCAGTCCTGGATTCCTCAACTCTTTCCTGTGTACAGAAGGCTGGTCTCTACCCGTCAGTTAGATATATTTCCTCTCCCATCAGCAGATATGGGAGCTGCTGAGCATTCCCAGAGCATATCTAACTGTAAGGCACAGTTCATCTGATACTCTTACTACCAGTTTCCCGTTAACATAGCTCCATGTGTTTAGAGCACTAACTCAAGTTATGGAAGATTTGTATTCAATCCTTTTCTGAGAGTAAGCATACATTTAAATGAAATAGTAGACATCGTTTCTCAGGAATTGTGCACCTCCCAGTCTCCTTGTTTAAAATACTTCCCTCTTTGAACAGCACAATTAAATATTCATTGGTCCAGAAAGAAAGAATGACTCCCTCATCTGGTTTAATTCACTGTGTAATATTAAGTAACCATTGTAACACGATTGTAAAGTTATGGCACCCCTCAATGAATACTCTAATGCTTAAATTGCAGAATTGTGCTTAGACTAATTCTAAACCAATGTCTTTCTACTTTTATAGTGAAATGAAACAGATTTTGCTGTACCATGGCACAGTTATTACAATATTCACCTGCAAGGTGTCTGACATAGACTACAATCTAGTGACAGAAAAAAAATAAATTTATCAGGAATTTCCATATGATTAATAACATTTTCATTATTAAATTATTTTGTAGAAAATATCTAAACTGAAACCACATTTATCAGAGATTTTGAAATATGCCTATTGATGACAATTTGAATGTTTGTATCTGGAGATTATGTCTCTCAGGACAGCCTTCTTCCAAACCAAAAACCCAAAACAACCCCCACCTCAATTATCTAATTCAGTCTTTCTTCACAAGTCATGCCTTCTGTTGTTTTATCTAGCTTGACAGACCAGGTTTTACTGAAGATACATTAATGAGGTTAGTATTTCTAATGCATTTAACAAGAGCATTCAGTCTGAACCAAAAACTATATCACATAGGCACAGGAAATATGAGGTCTACACTGAAGTGGCTAAGTATTTTTGAATCAGCTGTTTTTGAAAGAACACTTCTAAATACAGATTTCAAAACTAATAGAAACATTTGCCTTTCTGGGACATCCATTGCAACTGAACTGAACGGATTTATCGTGTACATTAATCACAGTAAATCTTTATGCATTTTTGTGTCACTGTATAATTTTCTTTGTAATACATTGCATTGTTTTGCCTTGCAGTGAATGCAGCAAATAGAGCAATTGGTTCTGACATAGTTTTTAGTATATTTTTTTTAAGAAGTTTTGCATTTAATCATCAGGAACAATGTGGTATATTGTGTCCGAATTTGCAGCTACTTAATTAATCAGCTATTTAATTATGTTATGAATTTTTTTTCATATTTTATACAGGGAATTGAACAAAGAGACACTTTAAACCTAATTGAATATCAGTGCCCTTTAATAATAATATATATAAAGTTGAATTTACAAAAGTGATTATATGTATTTGTTGAATTAAAGTGCTTTCATAGATCAACAATCTTCTTTTCCCTTAACCTTAACTTAAATTCTCAATAAAAGTAAACTTCTGCTTCCTAAATTCTTTGTAATATCAGCCACAGAGAGTTTATAGACTCTTGGCCTTTGCATTGTAAAGGCAATACTGTCTTCAGCTACCTGACCTCCGCCTCTGTAACTGTTCCATAGAACCTCAGCTTCTAACTTCTGCAACAAGCTGCCTAATGTAATAAAAGTAATAACTGTTCTTGACTTGAATCCTGCCACATCTTTACTTAACTTCTATGGTGCTGTCTCTGCCAAAAGAAAATAAAGGTGCACAGTATCAGCAGTCAGGTTGTTTGGTTTGGCTTTTCACCACTGGTAGATATTGAGATTAAAGCTCTGTGATGTCTTTTTTTCCTCCTCTAGATACTTACTACATGTAATATAGGTATCTTATAGTCTTTTCTTGTATAAATTTCACACACTGAGCTTCTAAAGATTGTTTTCTAAAGGTGAAAGTCATTCTTGTAGTTCTTTTCAGAGCTCTTTCCAGGTTTTAGTGTGTTTTCTGAATTGTTTCCCTAGACCTAGACACAGGTTTACAATCGGAATTGCCCTGTATCTGTTCCTCACATCATATTAATCTGCTTATTTCACACTCTCATGCTTCTGTATTTTTGGATAATATGTACGCCTTAGCTACAGCTTTACAGTGTTATGATAAGCTTGGGCACACCTGCTTCGAATACTGTAGATTAAGAGCTATATCTGATGCTCTCTACAGTATGTCAGTAAGTATGGCTTGAATCATCAATTCTCACTTTTTTGTTTGACTTGTTCACCCTGAAATTAAGATACACTTCTAAGTTTGTAAAACTCTATGATTGCGATGTCAATAATTCAGGCTTGTTGACATAACATCTTTTCCTTCAGTTTTCCCTTCCTGAAATAGACTCCCATTTTCTTAAGCAAATGTTGGTATTTGTAACTTTTTTATATTTCTTTCATAGAGGATATATCAAGCAATTCTGTTTGAAAGAGAAGTTAGTTGTATGTGTTCCCCGCAAATGACAAACGTGGCTAATCCTTGACTAATTTGCCTTAAAAATAATAAAATAAAAACTATGTATTAAACAATAAAACTAATACCAGGCAGAGCTGCATGCTGGTAACAAAGTCATCAATGGTCTGAGGCACAGCAAGTTATGAGGCAGGGCCTGGGTCAGCCAAGGGCAAAACGAGACGGGCCTGGAGACTTGCCGTTCTGCAGCATTGCTGGGGCAGGGGTTGGTGGCCCCAGACTGTGCTGAAATGGCATCCGGGGCCATGAGCAGAGGTGGCGGAAAATCCTGAGGGGGCTGGACAGGGACAGTAAGGCCCAGCCATGTCCTCAGAGACCTGTTGCTGTTTTGGTCATTTTGGACCTACAAGAGCATCAACCATTTAGCAATATTAAATCAAATACATCATTTATGACCTTGCCTGTATTGTCAAGAGGATTATATTTTTTGATGGATATATTTGAAAAAAGGATTTTTTTTTTCTATCCATTACCTCCATTATATATATGAAAATAAAGCAAATTACTTCTAGATTTGTAACCATATTATATCCTCCAGAAGTTCTCCTACTGGTCTCAGGACGTACATTACTCTTCAGCAGAGACATAATTAAAGAGAAATACTAAAATTCAGTATTTCAAGATGTGCATAAATTAGAATTGCATAACACCACCACTTGTGCTGCTGTTTATACTACCTTATACTTTAAATACTGGTTTTCTTAATTACAGGTATAGCTAAAATATTTTTTAAATATAACTAAAGTAATTTAAAATAGATAATTGAGAAACAGAAAAAAGCGAAAAATTAAGAAAGCTCTAGGTCTAATGCTAATTTCAGGAAATCTGTACAGATGTATACAGAATATAGTGCATACCTGTAGTTCCATTTTTTTATCTTTCTGCATGAAAAGCAAATTATTTTAAAAAGCTTAAGGAAGTACCCTGTTTTTCCAATAGGACAGAGAGGATATTTGCAGACCAGAACAAAGAATCTACCAAGTTCCTTTGTCCTACTACAGCTCAATATATCCATGATTGACAAACTTTCCTAAACTTCAAGGATCAAATTACCCTTTCACTTCTGTACTTGTCCAGGTGCTCTACTCAGACAAGCAAAACCAAAGCTTAACAGATAATCTAGCATGTTTCATAAACTGTTTTCTACAGTTTATAGCAGAAGATTTGAGTGAAGACCTAGTAGGAAATTATATTATTTATGGTTTGTTCACATTTTTTCCTTAAACAACCTCTGAAGAAAAACCACTTAAAAAATTAAGCAGAATGTAGAACTGCAGCTGATTTATTTCCCGTCAAATGCAAACCACAAAAGTTAAGTAAGCTTGATTTTGATTTCCACAAGAGGTAAGAATGACAGTACTGGATCAGACAGAGACTAATCTAGCCCAACAATATAATACAAACAACATTGTCTAATAGTAAAAGCCTAAGAAAAAGTATGGGGTGAAAAACAAATCTTCCCCCACCCCCCACCCCCCCCGAATATTACCAAACTCTTTTATATATTATATATAATATTCCAGGATATTACCAACAAGATCCTGCTTTGGAACCTCTTGAGCCAACAATGTTTATATTTGTATTGATACTTTTATCCAATATCCCTGGGCAGCTTGATATTCTACATTGTGCAGTTTGGAGCTTTTTGAACACCAAAAATACGGATTCCAGAAATCTGTGATGACTTTGGCATGCAATTCACAGTTTAATGGTGGGTTGTGTGAAGAGGTTCCTCTTCTGAACCTGCAGCCTGACAATACATTTGAAGAATCTTTTGTTCTGATATCTGAAAAGAAAGTGAATGATTATGAGTGTTCATTTTCTTTATGACACACATGATCTTACATTTATCATATCTTCTCTCTCTCCGAATGCTGAAGAATGCTTTTCAATTTAGTTATTCCCTTAGAGTGGCTCTATCTTTAATTGTTCTAGCTCTTCCTCTCTATATTGACCGAGTTGTGTTTTATACATTATGACAAAGGGGATGACAACCAAAGTACTCAAATTGAGGCCACAACATACAATTTCTTAGTGTTGTTTCAATATTTCTGCCATTTCTCAACAGTTTCTGTCATTCATTTCTTCCTTCTGCCTCTCTTTTTTTAACATTTAAATGACAAGCTGATGATTTTTCATAGAGTTTTTTTTAATAGCTTCGGGATATCATTCATGGCTAGTAATTTTCTGGTTAGAAACTATTATCATATGCATAAACCTAAGAATATTATATATTGTGTGAATTATTTTTATTTTTTTAATTTAATTTCATCTGAATTTTATAGACCAGTTCTTCAGCAGTGCCAGGACTATTTGCATTTTTTCAGAGTCAGGCTGGATCCATATTTACTGTGGGAGTAATACATACTACTTTGGGGAGGAATTAGAGAAATCATAATAATGACTGATCTTGGACTGAAATAAGTCCAAAAGGGGAGAATTGTTGTCTAAACTCCCAAATTACCAAACTTGGATTTAGTGTTTAACTATATGTTAAACAGATCTGTGCACAAAGTTTAGGTCAGGCTGACTCTAAAATTGCTATGAACGAAGGGACTTCTAATTAAGGGAGTCAGCCTTGGGGAGGATAAGAAACAAAGAATAGATAGTGAAAAGAGCACCATTATCTAAGTTATGCAGGAAGAAGCCTTCAAGTGAGGAAAGTTCTGGCTATGAGAGGAAACAGACTGATAAGGAGTTGCAGTCCACTAACAGCAGCAGAAAATTAGTTGAAAATATGACAGAGTTAATTGTGGCAGTGGGAGATCGTAACCTCTGACTCAAATAGCTTCTCTCCTCCCATCCCACCCCCCCCCCACCCCCCCACTCCCCCCCCCCAAAAAAAAAAAAAAAAAAAGTGGGGGGGCAAAACTCCACTTGGGGAGCATGCATAATTAGTAAAAAACTTCACTAGTGCTGTGTGAGGATGCATAATAATTTGCACTAGAAGCAAGAAACTTGTAACCTATCCTGTATATGATGATGAGCATGCAATGTATTATGAAGTATACAAAGTAAATAAAGGAGGGGAGAAGTTAGGGAAGACTCCTGTCATTTCTGAGAACAACTGATGGGCTGAATCTGTCTTCTCTGCCATAGGGACACCTGCTCTGTAAGAATTTTATTCTGTGACTAACTCATGCAAGCTATTATTAGGTGTATTGTTTTAAGCTTGTTTTGCAGTTCGTGTATTATCACCAGCAATGTTCGGACTTTATCCTGTCACAACTTGCATTTAGTATAATAAAAGTCTTCAGCTGAAATTCATTTTGTATAAATCTCTGGAGATTTGAGTAGTTGTAAGGGATTTGACTCAGTGTTGCTGTCGGGGGGCTCCCTGTGTAGGTCAGTCAGATCACCCTCTGATAGAGTGGACCGTCAAACGCAGGTAGTGGACAGGCTGATGGGTACAAGGGTCTTGTCTTTCTTGGCAAACTGACAGGCTTATCAAATATAATGGGTCTGAGAAAACCCCCCTTTTAATGTGACACTTACTTCCATAATATTTTAATCAGTCTCTGCAGATTAAATTATTAATAGCTACGTAACAATACTTTCACAGATGAAAAAAACCCTTGTATATTTTCTTTGGCAGAGTTAGTTTTGATGTGAAAACCTGAGAATGAAGTGGAGCACAAACTTTCAGACTATTGGGATATTCTTTGGTTGAGCTTTGGTCTATGAATCCAATTCAGGACATTGTGTTCTGGAGTTTAAATCAAATTTAAGCATTTGGAGAATTTTGTTAGCAATTTAATTTTCTTAATAGTTCCTTCATTACTTTTATTTTTTTACTTGAAAGTTACATGGAGTTGAATTTTTAGTTTAAAGAATTTTTCTTATATTTTGCAAAGAAAGTTTTCAATCAATGGGGAGGGAAGTGAGACTAAGAGAGACTAGAATATCTAGTATATTGTTAGGTTACCTAAGAACCTGAAGGATTAAAATTCTTCATCAGTGTTTCAACTCAGGATAGACTTCCATCACTATTTTTTTATTCAAAGTAAAACACTCCAACATGGATTTCTGCACTAAGAAATTAAAAATACAAGTGCCTGCTGTACTTTGCTTTGCAGGCTGCCTACTTGTATGTTTGTAAGTGCAGACATAGCCAGTTCTTATAGGAAAACCATCCCCTACTTCCACGGGCTAGTTCTAAAGCCAAATAAATGTTGTGAAGGAAAATTCTAATGATGCTCATTGAACAACATTAAAGACAACCTTTATATAAAGTAAAGTATGGGGAACATATCCCCTTTTCCTCTTTCTCCTCTCAGAAAATATATAACTGAAAGAGTGCAGTCTCCAGAAAGGTAACCCATGTGCTTGCAAACTTGTACAACAAGCTTACCTTTCTTTTCAGGGGCATCTCTGGTAAATGTATGCTACCATTGTTGACAACTACAAACTGTATGAACTAATATTAAAATATTAATACCTCCTGCATGATTACGAATCAGCATATTTACTGAATTTGTGAAGGTATTTGCTTGGATGAAGGTATCTGATGAATTAAAAATGAAGCTTCTTCATTACCAGCCCACCGCATTGCAACTAGATTATCCAGCCCTGTGGAAATTCAGTTTATATTTTCCTACACCATTGTGGAATAAGAAACTGACATATTATTAAAAGAATTATGCTTGAGATTTTCTAGGAAAGAAATAATAACAACCTGCATTTTCTGTTCTTTGAAGTATTCATGAGGTTTTGGCAAGGGAACCAGCTTTCTCATTCACATGCCACTGCAGCATATTTCTTGTTTATTTGAAATCTTGTAGTGTCGTGAGCATCATCTGGGAAATCAAGGTCTGTGTCAGTTTTGTTGAAGCTGGGATGTTTGATAAAAGCTGATGATTGGATGTGACTGAGCTTAAGCATAGTCAAAGGCTGCTTCAAGAGAAGCATCTGATGCTAAAGAGCTTGGAAGATGAAATTGATGCTGTCCTCACTCTAATTTTGGGAAAGATAAAGCAGAGAATATATTACAAAAAAAAGTCATCTCTCAAACTCTCCATTACAGGCATGCAATATTAGCAGAAAAAATATGTGTGTTTCTCAGGAAGATATGCATTGATTTTCATTGCAAAATCTTAAGCATGTCAAAAGATGTCAGACTCTGGACGACAAAAAAATAATTCTTAAGCCCTTTTAGCAAAAGAAATACAGCTAGCTGGAAAAAGAAAAAAGAAAATGAGAAAGGAAGAAAAAGATATTAAAAGATGAAAGTATGCTGATTCAGTTTCTAAAAAAGACAGAAAAATGTCAAGTTTGCATATTTTTTTGTTAAGTGCTTTAACTTGTGTCAATGAAGCAAGTAGATGTTTCAATTAAAAAAACAATTTGTATGTTGTCATTAATTTATGAAAATAAAAATCACCAGGGGCATTGCTAGACCTTTGCAGGTGAATCGTCTGAGATCTTATCAGTTACCACCACTGACAAGTGAAAATTGTGCTTGTACCTTACAGATTTTGACAAAGTCCATGTAAATCAAACTGGAGAGTTTGTCCCAGCATGTTGCAAGGACATTCATTACTGACCTTCCCATAAAGTTCCACACTGACCCTATATCTAGGGGGTTTCTTAGATGTTTTTTTATTGGCAGTCACTTCATTTCAATACTCAGCTATGTTTAAAGGTCATTAGACATTCAGAACACTATAGTGTAAAATTCAAATCAGATGTTGTTGTTGTTTAACAGTAGTCAGATATGTTCATCATTTTTTCTGTAACTGCCAATTAAAAGTTAAGGTAGAATTTAAATCATAATACATTTTTCTGATTGTGACTGCAAAGTATTTTCTGGCTTGCAATTTTTTTTTTTTTTTTGTGGTCAGTTTTAATATATGGTGAAAAGAATACATAAAAGAGAAATTAAAGATATATTAAAAGAATATATTATATTATATACCTTTGAAAGATTACATAAAAGAATATATAAAATAGAAATAAGTT